>NC_091103.1:16435833-16809166 GCF_024713975.1 Paralichthys olivaceus | reverse complement strand
AGAGCAGCTGTTTATGTTAGTCCATGGCAAAAATGATTTAGTAAAATTTTCTGGGATCCTTGGTCCCTCTCGCCTGGGGCCCCCAAAGTCCCCTTGGTGCTCCTGAGTATATGTCTCGGTTGGTTCTGGTTGAAATGAACTGTTTTGCTTGAAAGCAGAAGGCCGACATACATTAAATTAACCAAAATATCAATATAATCTTGCTGCATAACTCATAACCAGCACAACAGCGATGAAACATCCCATGGAAATAAGACGCAACATCACATATATCTTCTCACATCCTCTTTGTGTTTGCACAGACACCCCCCTGCAGCACCTTTTCTTCTGTAAAGTCGATGTGTGCTTATTCCCACCCTCTGTTGTACTGGGCATGTTAAAGCCAAGAACCCCTGAGGGCACGGGTCTGATAGCAGAGGAGACAGATTCGAAAGAAACACTGGATGAATAAAGAGGAAGTAGTCGGTCAGTTATAGGTAATCTAAACCTGTTACCATCAGCGAGAGGCCTATTAGGATTTAGCTATGTGTGTGTGTGTGTGTGTGTATGTGTGTGAGGGTGTTATCTATGGAAAAAGCTCAGGGAATTTGCTTGGAACAGGAGAAAATGTGGGGACAGAAGTCGACTAATAAAAGAGTGAAACTGATAGAAGCTATAATTGCTTTTCACCATTTGGGGCTCCACTGATGCTTTCCCTATCGGCTCAGGCTATAAAGAGTTTTATCACTCGTGTTTGAAAGCTGTACGTGTGTGTGTGTGTTATAATGTGAGCTGGTGACCTGTGATGTGGAACTATGGGGGATTATCAAGTGTCACAGTGACATATCACTGTAACACAGAGGAGCAGGAGAGGCTGTCATCCTGAAATATGTCTGTGTTTTTACTTCATAACCCCGAGCCTCTGTATGCGAATATACAGTGTGTGTGTGCGTCACCTGATTGTGGACTATACTCCCTCTACTCTACTTCTAACCCTGTGGGAGCACACTTGTCAATATGAGCGAGTGCGGCCATGACACTGCATTTATAGAAAACTGATTCACAGTCACGATGGGCTGGTAGGAGAATAAACACGCCTCTGGCTTCTTCTGCTTCTTCAAATTGTGCATATTTCATCTCAAATCAATTAAAAAAACTGTTTTATTTGCAGCATATCTCTGTGTATTAGGCTACAACTCGGATTAATTTCCCTTTTTACAGGATTAGAATTAAGAGTCATAAGACTAGATCCATTTGAAGATGATAGATATCAGATTCTCTCACTAATAGAAACACTGCAAGAACTGTAGAGACATATAAAATAGATTAAAAATTATTACCCCAAGCTAAAGCTCTAATATGAGATATAATGATCTTCTGTCAGGCTCAGATCAAACCTAAATATTTAGTTTATTTCTTGTACCATCAGTTGTGTATATCACATGCCAATAAGCCGATTCACAATGTACACTCTTGTTCCAAGAGGAAATCTTTATCACAAATCTTTTAAAAGAAAAGTTAGCGATACTGAAGGCCTCAATATGTTTTTCACTCTTGAGTGAAACTAAATAGTTTTATCTCTGATGAAGCTGCTGTGTCTGGTGAAGTGTCGCTTTAATTGAACTGCATAGGATCATTGGTAATGACTGTGCTACCTTGTTGTTTTAGCATTAAAAGCCCTGGTGTCTGAATCTGAACAGTTAAGAGTGAGATTCTCCTTTTCAACAACTTTCTAAAACCTATTTTCCATTTAAACACTTTTTAAAATATCATGTGTTCTTAAATAATTTACATAATTGATGGATCTCATCTAAAAAACACTATTGTTATAACTGTTTGTTTTAGCTTTGCTTACATTTCTTTTATCTTTTCATCAGTATCACAATATTGATGGAGGATATCGTTGTCAGTATATATAGTATATACAACTATATATAACAGTACAGCAAATTGATCTGGAATGACTTACACAATCATGTACTGTATTTAATATTTCTCTCTATCTGTATGTGGAAAGCATATCCCCAGAACCATCAGCCTTCACACTTGGCAGGTGTATTGTTAGAGGCCCAAACACATAGAGTCGTGCAGACGGAGTCCAGCAGCAGGTCTTTACTTGATTACTGCAGGTCACTTTTACAGTTTCAGAGAGAACGCTGCTGAACGGACCTTGATGGACCTAAATGAGACGGTTTTGTTCATTTGAACTTCCAGTCTCAACTCTGGACAGGAAGTTGGGAATCTACATTTTTGTGACAGCTCCACGATATTGTTTCGAGTCGATAATCAATACTGCCATTTTGTCTTGATTGGTAGTAGAAGTAATTTTTGCTTTACTTATTCACTAGTAAAACAGATTTCTACCAGGTTCAGAAATGTGTCGTATGAATATCTACGTGTATCTTACAGATGAATATGAAGGCAACATCATTCATGAGCAGTGACCTACATGCATATATGTATTATACATGTATCATTCCACTGAAGTCAGAGCTGTTTAATTCTGACCCACTGACCCAGCTGACACGTCCTGCCAGTCCACCCAGGTGGGCAGAGACATCTGTAACCTCCAGGAGCCTCCTCGCACGTCGCTCCACGTCCGCAAGGGCTCCGATTACACTGCCTCACCGCTGCAAAGAGAAAGAGAAACCATCCAACATGAACTACTGGTCTGTGTAATGGGAATGTGTGTGTGAATATGAAGGAGGGATTTTAAATGTGTGTGATGTGGACATGTCTGAGCTGAAATGTAGCTCTGGTATGCGGATGCTTTAGTAGCCGGTGTTTTCATTCTCCTTTCTGCTGCTCTGGTTTCTGTGCAAACACTGATAAATACAATCATCTGCTGCACATACATGGCCGACACCTCAAGCCTTTCCCAGAGAGCAGGGAGGAATGAGGGAATTTAAATAAAGGAGAGGAGGATGGGAGAAGAGAAAGACATTGGGTTTAAACAGGAATAGCAAAACCGAGCAGCCACGCCTGGTTCCACTACACTGAGAGGGAATTAGAAACAGAGGAGAAGAAAAGAGCACAAACAGATAGAGAGAGGGCTCCAAGTTTATGGGGTTAACCATGCATAACTTCCTATTACACATGGCATATTTGTGTTGAAGTGGCATCACAACATTTCCCATGCATATTTCTGTGGCCTACATTATTCACTCAAGGGCTCTGTGTCACTCTCACAACCTTTTTTCATTTACCTAACCCTGAACAACAATCATTTTCCATCCTCCTGACCCCAAGTCCAACCCCGAGGAGTAATAACCCCATCGTGCGGGCGGCACTTCTCCCATAACTATGCAGAGAAGTCATAACAAACAAGAGAAAACTTTAATTAATATTGGGATATATACTGTTTTCGTATATATACATATATAAATATTTTGGACCCCACTGCATATATAAATGTAGTCTGATAGCCAAGCTGTGTTGTTGGTGGTGTTGTGGTTTTGGTCGTCATTCCCTGCAAGCCTGGCGGTCCTCTCACTGTGTGTTTCCTCGAAGATCCCTCCACAACCCAACACAACAAAACCCAACACAACAGGGACAGAGATAGACCGACACTTGTGAAACAACAAGTAAGAGTGACTAACCAAAGCCCAAATAAAGTTCTTCACCCCTCTGTTTGTCTTCCTCCTCCTCTTCTTCTTGCACTCTCTCTTTCTCTGATAAAAATGCTGCTCATTGTGTTTGCGTGCCAGCGACCGACCTGTTCATCCCGATCGAGGTGAAAGCAGAGGATGTGGAACACCGCTCGTTTGCACACACACACAACTCTGACAGACCATAACCTGGATGATCCAATCTCACCTGCTGCCACACAAACATGAGCTTAGACCCACTGCAAATGAGCCACACACATACACACACACACATAAATACACACGCAGACACACACACACACACACACACACACACACATGCGCGCACACACACACTCGTCGTTACTTTGTGGCCAGAAACATGTCTGACCTTTATTCTCACTTCAAAACACGGATGTGGGAGATGTTAGCACAGCTCCTTAGTGTCATTTAAAAAACAACACCACCATTTATCTTCAGCTTGTCAAGAACCTTTTGAAATATATTGTTTTTTTAAAGATGCTTTTATTAAAGAGTGTGAGAAAGCTTGTGTTAAAGACTGGGTGTGTGGAGCCTGATGGGGACATTTAAGTGACAAATAAAAAAAAACAAACTAATGTTACCACCACTGACTCAGAGAAATGCCAACAACAACATGTCATCATTCCTGTTCCACACAGTTGTGTATTGTTCTAATGTTCAGCAGTGGAATCAGTCTCCTCACAGAGAAAACAAAATGTGATTACATTACATTCATTTGCTTTTTTCAAAAATGCACACACACATCGCAGGATAACCGGATGAGGTCTCTTGTCTGTGTGAGAGTGGTTTGACCCTGAGGAAGAGGAGCTCTGGGCTGCTGATACTCATCATTTTTCAATCTTTGCATTTTCTTGAGGTAAGTGGTGGGACTTAAATATTTGGGGCTAATCCTTTGCCTTTGTTGTGGACATTTGTCAACCTGCATATTACCTGCATCTGCTTTGCATTTCCCTACACTAAGAGTAAAGTACCACTTCAGTCACACTTGCGAGTGAACACAACATGAACAGTTCTAACTACAGTGAGACGTCACACTTAAAGTTCTTTTGAAAACATTGGTCCACCGCAGATAAAACCAGGATATATCTGGGGTGATATCTTACATCTGAAAAGAGCCTACAACACTCAACCATTGAAAAAAAACAAACGTTGATTGACTTGATTTATAAACCACACAAACACAAAGGAGCTGTGTGCTCAGGAGATAGAGCCACTACTCGTCCACTAACACCACTGCTCCCACACAGAGTCCCACACAGCTGCACCCACGGTGTATAAACGGTGTATAGCCGCACTGTGTTGATAGATGAATGTGACCTGTACTGTAAAGCGCTTTGATTGGTCAGCTAAATTTTAAATAGAGACACACACACACACACACACACACACACACACACACACACACACACACACACACACACATAAACAGAGGGCGAGACAGAGGAAGACACATCCCTGATTGCTGTTGATATTGTTTGCGCTCAGGCTAATTTAGCCTCCTCTGTTGGACTGATTAGAGTCACTCACTGGCTTTTATCCAATAACAACCAATCACAGACAATCTCACATTCTCTAAGTTGTGTGTGTAAGTGAGGAGTGTGTGTGTGTGTGTGTGTGTGTGTGTGTGTGTGTGTGTGTGTGTGTGTGTGTGTGTGTGTGTGTGTGTGTGTGTGTGTGTGTGTGTGTGTGTGTGTGTGTGCGCGTGCGTTACAGTCACCATCAGTGCAGGTGTTTCCGGTCCAGCTGTCGGTGCAGATGCAGCTGAAGCCTGTTTGATCCTCCACACATGTGGCTCCGTTCATACATGGGGACGACAAACACGCATGTTCCACTGTCGACAGAAGAAAGAGATGTCGGAGGGGGAGAGGAGAAGAAAACAGGATGAAACTGAATGACCCGAGACATGCAAACAGGCACTTACAGTTAATAGTCAAACATACAAGTGTATAGTGTAAAATTAAAGCTGGCAAGTTTTTGCTCCCTTTACCACATCGTGTTAACCCTTTCTTTATATCGGTCACTTCACAGTTGTCTTTTCTGTATCCACAGGCAGTATTTAAATAAACTTTTTTCATTTTCAGGGTCCACACTCACCAATGTCACAGTTACGTCCTCTGAAACCGTCCTGGCACTCACACTTGTACTCGTTGGGCTCTGTGTTGGTGCAGGTCCCACCATTTTTACAGGGCTGGTGGGTGCCACAGTAGTTCAGATCTGAAACGATTAACAGAATATGATAAGAGTGTGTTTTTATACATTTGAGTTCACAGCACAAAACAGCAGAGAAATGAAGTATTTAATGAAGAGGAGATAAAATGATGAGGACGCAGTTGGATCCAGGTTAACTTCAGCTTGACTTTGACTCAAGAAATGAGCACAACACACACACTCACACACACACTGAGCACATCCAGGTCGGCTCAGTGCGCTGACTGCAGGCCAGTAGCTGCAGGGCCTGTGGTCTGCAGTGTTGAGGTTGATTTAAGCTCTAGTTTCTCTAATGATCTCCTCTGTGCCCACAGTCTCTTTGTCTCACCACAGCCTTTCTGAATGCACTGTGAAACAGCTTAGGACCCCACCTAGCTAAGAGCACCCAGCCCCATTCACATTCACCTTACCCTGGGCTATCACCTTTCCTCTGCACAATGCACTGTCCCATGGGCATTTGTTTGGCTCCCAGATCCCAGCAGCTCTCACACTGGGACCGAAGTGGGAGGTTGTCTGTCTTGTTGAGGGATAAAGTTGGAGGAACTTTGCTACAGTTTGGTGGGAAATGGTTCAGAGTGGAGGGTGAAACCCACAGGGAGTTTTTTGGGTCATAATTCATACTGAAGATCAGAAGGTGCGGGAAGACAATGTCTGACAAACTGCCACTGTCTAACACACACACACTGAGCTCTTGACCAGCAAACAATACACTGCCGCTTTCTCATCCTCACAAAGGTGACACAGATCCATGCTTATGGAATTTAGCTGTGGAGAAACTTGGCTGCAGTTGTAACAGAGACAGGGCTGGACACATGTTTAAACACCTCCCCTTTAGGCTCGGTACCGGTATCAATAAAAAATAAATCTGATGGGGCCGGTCTGGAAAGAATGGCAGGACTGATTTCTTCTTCCAGCCCTGAACAGAAATACGCTGCTGTCACCACCATCAGCGATAATAACACTAATATGACTATCAGCATTCACCATGGTGTTCCTAGCATATGAAGTACCTCAGTATTTGCCTCAGTGACTCATTCATGACTCTGTACTAACGAAAACATCAAAGTGTTTGTGTTTTAATATATTTTATACTTTAAGGTACACAGAGAGTAATAGAAAAAGAAAAATATATGACAGGAATATACAGGTTTTATGCCATAAGGGCAGAAATTAAGATGATGTGCCTTTTTACTCGTTTTGGAATAAATTATTTTTAAAACTGCTTTCCTAGGTGGAAAAAACACAAGTCATCTTCTATTCATTTTTAACAGATTAGGATGTTTAGGTGAGGATCAAATGCATTTAGCAGCAGGTGCAGTGCCCTTGATACCGTCAGGAAACTGATTGATAAAGATAATTTCAACACATTCAATACAAAATAAAGTGTTTCTGTCATCTCTCTGCTTGCAATAAAACAGAAATCTGACCTTTGTCACACAGCAGTCCTCCCCAGTTGACGTCACACACACACTGCCAGGGCTCGGTGCAGCTCCCGTACACACAGCCGGGGAACGTCACACACTGGTCACACAGAGGACCTTTCCAGCCGTAATGACACCTGGAGGAGGCGAGCACAGAGAGGCTTGTCATATTGAGACGATGAATAGTAACTGTACCACAGAACCATCTCTGTAAAAAGTAGGTTTTAAGACAAACGAAAGTTTTAAGTTGATTTTATGCTATTTAAAATCATTAACTCTGTTAAGATTATTCAAAGTTACTGAAATGTATTATCTTACATTGTCACTCATACTTTACTTCAGTTAATATATCAAGTAAAGTAATTTATTTGTATCTATCCATTTGAAGTTCTTGGTTTTAGATGTATTTTTTTAGTCAAGTGAACGTATTAGTTATGTCTGGATGTGATAATCAAACAATTTTCTCAAACAATTTATTAAATGGTTTCTTTTGCAGTGCAGAGAAGAAAGCAAACAGATTAAAAATTGAATTTTTTGATAAACTGGCCCATTTTGTAAAAAATTTGAGATTAAAATGCACGACTCACTTTATGTGTATATTGTACCTGTTGCTGCTGTTGTATAAATATAAAAGATGATGTTTAACCTGCTGATGCTTAAAGAACATTAACTAATGTTAGACTCTGCTCTGTAAGGGTCTCTGCCACAGCTCAAGCACAAAAATCTACACTTGCAACACAAAACATCATTTAACATGGAGTTTATTACTTTAACAATTACTACGGGGATCTTGAGTGTAGAAAATCCATCACTTCAGCCAGAACCTGCTTTTTGCTTAAGGATTTCACTGGATTCCAACCTCAGTGTCGATATCTAATCCCGGATGAGGTTCAAAAACAACAACAAAAATCAATACAGCATTTTAGCTGGCGCAGAAAGAATAGGTAGCATCAGTGGTGAGAAAGGGTTCAGTAAATTACAGCAGACTTTATGTCACTGTTTCTTGTTCAGAGTACCGCAACACACCACAGTGTACTGTCAAAATGTGAGGTTATCTTCAATCCATGATGGTTTCACTTGAACATTGCGGCACTGAGGTCAAAATTATGTCATTTTGCCTCGGATTTTGTTTCAATAGTCACTTTGGTGGAAATGATAAAAATCCTTTAAGTAATCTTCTGACTTACTTGCATTCTCCTGGTGCAGTACAGGAGCCGTGGACCTGATGACACCCCTGCCTGCACACCGCTGTGAACACAACATGCACACACACACAAATAGAGCTGTTACAGACAAGAAAAAAGGCAATAAAAACAGCCATTAAACACTTATATCACCACCTAATAAATGAAAAACACAAATGTGTAACATGATGTTAATAATAATAATAATAATAATGATAATAATAATGATTGTTTGCGTCACTGCACAGAAAATACTCATACAACTTTATAACATTCTGTTGTCATCCATCAATTACATTAAACCTGGATAAAGAAGAGATGTTAAATTAGCATTCAATCTTCATAGTGTTTTCAATGAACAATTAAAAAATGTTTCATCTGTTCTTTATGTGCATTTCATGTATTCCTTTGTGACATTGTTTTCTTGAACAATTACTCAAGGTTTCCATTTTAGGAACCAGACAGTCAAAACTCCACCATGATGAGAAACCTCCAGGCAGTAACAGAGGTGCCCTGCAAATTTTTCAAACTTCCTGCTTCTCTACAGCCCAATCAGCAACCTGCTGAGGAGGAAGCCAGATGATGTGAGACGGGCTGGGACAGGCAGGGCTGCAGGATGTCCTCAACTAGTTGTGTGTCCTTCACGGTTCCCATAGTTTCCTACATTCACTTTTACCATCACAACATGATGGCAGCGCTCCGAGGTCACACGGTGACGTCCAGCGATGAGTCACAGACAGTGTTGAGCTCTGAAGCCTGTCAGTTTAATTGACTGCACATAAAAGTATGGTTCCAAGATAAGACATCTCAAGCAATATGAAATTATATCACTGGTTCACAGACGAAGCTGTGGGTCATTTATTTTAACAGTTGTGAACAGTTTCAAAGAGCGTCAGAGGGAGATATTAGACAGGAAAAGAAGGAAACCATCATGGAAATTCTTTTAAGAAACCCTGGAAAGGATCGTTAAAGAGGAAACCCCCTTCCAGTGCGAGGGGAAATGAGAAGCAAATCATTCATGTCATCAAATAATGTTGAGGCCAATGAGGAAAACATTTTTCTGTTTTAAACGACAGAATAAAATCATGAATTTTTTTGTGGATTGAAATGAAAACAACATTTGAATGAAAATGTAATTAAAGAAGCCTGGTTTTAAAATGTGTGTATGTTCCTTTTTTAAAGGGAACACATTTTCTTAATTTTTCCCTTTCACATTAATTTACCTTACTTGTTTTAATGTTACCTTTTTAAAAAAAGACTGACGAGTTAAAAGCTTGAATTTATTAAATCTATTGATTTCTACTGATTTCCATATGATATGAAAGTCAATTAGCAGATGGTTGGTTATTTGTATAAACCATCCAGAGTGAACATCATTTATGTATGTCAGTTACAATAGTAATAATAATTATTGATTATTTAAGAATTATACAACACTGAGGAACTGTAATGTGTACTTGGGGTTTAAAGAATGATGAATTGATACATTTTTCGTTTTTTCTTTAAATGACATAAACAATGAATTAAATCTCAAAATATTTGCTTTTCAAATCTTTGAACATGACTAAACCAAAAACTTAGGATCAATGCTCATTTCAGAATATACATGGAACATAATGACATCATCTACCACAACAAAGATTAGGTTTCCTATCTCACCTTCTTTGCACTCGGGCCCCGTCCAGCCCTCAATGCAGACCTTGGAGCCGCTGGGGTCGCAGCTGAAGTGACCGAAGAAGTCATCACGGGCCCGGCAGAGTTTGTTGCAGAAAGGTCCGTAGTAGTTGGAGTCACAGCGGAAGCGAAGACGGTACTCCAGACTGAGCACCCGTCCGTGGTGACGATGCGTCTGCCACTGTTCACCGGGGTTCAACATGGAGGAGAGGAGGACTCGCTCGATTAACTGGCCTGAAGGAAGAGGAGAGGAAGACATACTTTCTAGAAATGTGTAGTAGATCCAACTGATGTATAAACACCTCAATGGCTCATTTACACACAACATATTCATATACAGATGTGGGCGGAGCCTCCTGTCCATGTTCTGCATTTATTTTGTCTGTATTTTTGCACGTCTTCTGAAAGCTTATGAACAAAGATGAAACAGACAAAATAAAGCAGTACCACAAGAAATCATGGGGGGGCAGTGTAACCAATAGTTAAATCGAGACAGACATAGGACATGAGGAAGAAATTTCAACCATGACCAAACTGTTTGATAAGAGACTTTAAGAGTTTGTAAGTTGGACCATCAGCATTTGCAATGCATTTTGCCTATTTTTTAAGAATTTCATTATAACAACCTCCTCCGCTGTCACCATGTTTATGGTTGTGAGGAGCATTCGATGCTGCGCAGCCCTCGAGTGGATAAATTGCTTAACAACCTTGTCATCACAAAGGATGCATGGGAGTAATTGACGGTTACATCATATGAACTGGATGAATCTCTCTAAGTAAAGGCAGCATAGAGGAGTAGTAAAAACATGATAAGGTGAATGTGTTGCAACCACATCCAGCAGATACGATCCAGCATTAACATTAATGTGATGTCATGTTTTGAGCCACCTGGTACTATCTGCTACTGTTACTGTTCATTGTGGCTCTTTAGCTGTTTAATTGTTCACTGCACCATCTAGTTTCTAACTTCGTCCCTCAGCCGCGAGGTGCTGTGCTGTCACCGTTCAATGGGTTTTAAGAGCTTTTTCACAGAAAACAACAGCCCATGGCAAGAAAGAACACTGATTAGAGTGGCCATAAAATCAAAACAATGAATTAAACGATATTAAGCCCAATGAGGAGCAGAAGATAACTGCAGACTTCACTCAATATTCCCTGTGGGTTTGTTTCCCTTCTTAGCTATTTGGTGCTGCTGTTCAAAATGAAAATATCAATTGTTGCAGCTTAAACTTCTCAGCTGCTTTGCATGCAACGCTCACTTAAGTAAAAACATTTTTACGACAACAGACAAATTCATGTGTTTCTCACGGTCTGAGTGAGTTAAATTCTCTGTAACTCTTTCATCCTTTAATTTGTTTAGGATTTCTTGGGTACAACAGTCAGCATCACGGCGCTTGATTAGACAGTGAGCGTTTGAACAGAAAACTACAAAAAAGTTGTGTGTGGATATTGATGGAGACAAGAGTCAACTGTAGGACCAGACAAAAGGGGTCGAGGGTCTGCAGAGAAGAGAGGGGCCAGCCTGAACACTAGAGAGGACCAGACGAGGCCCAGGGGCAGCGGCTGCTGATCCTGACCCCTGGAGGGGATTTCCCAGAGGCTCTGTCCCCACAACTCAGTTATAATCTCCTCTGACAGGGTATTAACACAGAGCATTGAGAATATGTCTGTGTGTACATGTATGTCTGTGTGTACATGTATGTATGTGTGTGTGTGTGTGTAAGAGATGGTGGTGAGGATGAAGGGAAAGATTGTGAGATAGTAACACAGAAAGGAAAGGGAAGCCACGTTGGACCTAAGTCAGTGATGGAGAGACAGAGTATGTGTGTGTGTGTGTGTGTGTGTGTGTGTGTGTGTGTGTGTGTGTGTGTGTGTGTGTGTGTGTGTGAGAGACAGAGGCAAACAGAGCCAAAGAGGAAGGGAGGCAGCTATTAGCAAACACACATAACAAACTGCCTGATGGAGAGATGAGATCACTGTGGTTTGACACAAAGGAATGAAAACAGGGGCACATATTGGCCAGAGTGTGTGTGTGTGTGTGTGTGTGTGTGTGTGTGTGTGTGTGTGTGTGTGTGTGTGTGTGTGTGTGTGTGTGTGTGTATTTAAGAGAGTAAAAGAGGAATGGGGACAGAGCGGACACTGAGCAAACTGTTAGCTCAGCCATGTAGTCAAATCTGAGGGCCCACTTTTCCAAACACCCATCACGCAACTGCAGTGCATTGTGGGTTTTTCATTATTTTATGACTCTGGCATGTCAAAGGGCTAATTTCATCATCACCTCTTCTCTGCCAGAGGAGAAGAGCCGCAGAAGCAAGGGTAGGAATAAAAAATAGCCGCATTACCAGAGAGCACAGCAGGGAAGGTGTATAACAGAGTCTGATTTCCTCTGTGATGTGATTAGATGAGATGCAACATGTGAGCACAAGCACAGAGACAGAAGCTGAGAGATAGAAGAGAGGCTCAAATACGAGGTAAGAAAAACAACAGCATGAACTCGTCTTTGAAATCACACTTTCAGAAGCAAACAGAATACGTGCAGCGGACACACAGGGTTTGTATCTGCAGGTAGACAGAACACTTGAATCTCTGCCTCTGGCCTCCAGTGATTGTCCCCACTGCCCAATCAACTGTCAAATACTTGCTTTTGACTGTAGCTGCAGGAGAGGAAACACCTCTTCTCCACTTTGTTTTCCAAATCAATAGATTAATGGAAACCAATGCATCAGCCAGGTAGTGATTCTTGATTTTGTTTGCTGTGATGTTTCCATGGCTGCTCCAGTGAACTTTCTGTCATCTGGGTAAAAGCACAAAGTCTAAACATGTGTCTTGAATTCTAAAGACAAGCTGGTTTACATTATAATGCTTTAATATTGAAGTCCACTTTCTCTCCAGTGGCGGTTGCAATTTTGTGGTTGCGAGTGCTGCGTCAATACAGTTGACTCATGGGTGAACACAGCTGCACCCAAAATGACCTTGTACATAAGTTAACAGAGGGTTAATAAGGTGGAAATTAAACCGCTGCTGCTTTAACATGATTCTAGCTGATTACACCAAGCATGGGCGGCACGGTGTCGCAGTGGTTAGTACTGTTGCTTCACAGGAAGAAGGTTCTGGGTTTGAGCCTGATGCCCAGCTGGAAACTTTCTGTGTGGAGTTTGTATGTTCTATCCATGTTTGCATGGGTTTTCTCTGGGTACTCCAGGTCCTTCATAGTCCAAAGACAAGCAGATTAGGTAAGTGAGACTAAATTGCAAGGTGTGAATGTTAGTGTTAACGGTTGTCTGTCTCTGTACATCAGCTGGTGACCTGTTCATGGTGTAACCCGCCTCAAATGTCAGCTGGGATTGACTCCAGTTACCCCACGACCGTTAAAGGGATAGTTCACCAAAAATTTCAAAAATAATTGACCCTTGAAATTCCAAAAGGGTTTTGTGGGCCCACCCCTGCATCTGCATAGTGGTGAGTAGATAATGAATGAATTTTCATCTTTGGGTGAACTATACCTTTAAAGGATAAGCAGTATATATAGTGCTTCCAATGAGTTGTCATGCCAGCACATCATATTCAAATTTGTCCTGCCACATTTTAATAGAGATCTCTTAATAACATGCTAATTTAGGCATGTATGCTCACAGACTCACGCTATCATTATTAAAGTTATTGCTGTCCATGCAGACAGTCAGTACTCACTGTTTCAGCTCCAGTTGTGCACGTACCATGTAATGCAACTCTCTTGAGAACTAGTCTGTGTATCTGTCGCGAGGAACCTATTGCACGTGAGAGCGACCTTCGTGTGTGTGCTACATTCACCCCCTCTTTTGCCATAGATTGACTGAATTCTGTTTCTAAACGCTGTAGATAATAGATGGGTGTTTACTCCACACACGAAACTCCCAAAATTAAAATCACCCTGAGTGGAGTGTAAGACAACGATAGTGGTAGGGGCGATGTTTTACGTGTGGGCCTCATTTTCATTTGTAAGGTTAGTATATGGACAATAACTTCATGATGTTGTATTTATCAACATTTTGCAGGGATAACGTGAAGAGAAAAGTGGATATATGGCACCATGTGGCACAAATGTGAGGGATGTAGGTTTCAAATTCTTCCAAAAATCCTTCAAATGTTTTATGATGAAGTAAATGTGTATACAACAAAAGCTTACCCCAAAAGTAAATGCTGAGATCTGGGAACATGGTGAAAGTGAAGAGACACGAACATGTGCAGGTCAGATCAGAGAGACTTTAAATAAACCTCCAGCAACATGAAATCGCAGGACTGTTGAGTTAGACTGTATTACTTTAAGCTAGGTGTACCTAATAAACTGCCTAATGAGTGTGAAAGCAAAACTAAATAGTGCTCACACAGAGATATTCCTGAACTCACCCACTAACAGTATTATAAGAAACATTTCAGTTACACTCTCTTGTGGATTTACTTCCAAGTAAAAGTCTGTTTGCAATTTGTCTGGATATTTGTGTTTATTATCCGGTTGAACATTGATTTTACAGATCTCAGCAACTACTTTAGCCATTATAAATAAAAAAATAATAGGACAAAAACTATGGAAACAAAACAAATGCCAGAGAATCCTTTGTACATTAACACCAGCAACCTTTTTTTTAAACAAAACTCAGTGAAGGTCACCTTATTGATGCACAAAGAGCATCGTTTTTCTCACTATTTCCAAGGAGGCACAGTCGAGCTCAGTAATCCTTTCTGATGAGCAGCCGGGCTTGATAAGTCCATTCAGACTGCTACGGAACGCCTGTGTTTGGGCTGAGCTAAGCTGGCGGCCTAGTGAACGGCTTTAGACCCAATGTAAAGGCTGTCGGTGAGCTCCGGTGGAAACGGCACATAATGCAAACAAGATTTAAAAGCGGCGCTGGAGGACAAAGGGGAGGAGAGTTGGAAGAGGACGGGAGAGATGGACAAGAGACGGTGAGGGATCTGTTGTGCAGCTCTCATTATCTCAGCTATCTTTTGGATACGACCACGGTCCCTCCTCTGGCTGAGAGCAAGGCAGAGGATGGTGGGATGAAAGGGAAGCCTGTGGCATGACAGGAATGAGGAAAGCATACGAACATCTGTCTCCATCTGTGTGTGTGTATGTGTGTGTGTGTCTTTTTATAGCATGCAGCTCACATTCCCTGTCATGGAGCTTTTCCTGATTATGAGGAGAAACAACAAGGAGACGAGCAGGAAATTAAAGGGTCTGGATAAAAGACCCTCTAACCTCGTACGATCATAGACATAAACACACTGAGGATATTTTCACATTGTTTCACAATGTTGAGCCACACTACTCGTAAACAAGCCCTCACAGCATTGTTGCCTTTATAAATGTTGCTCGATGAAAACAAATCTTTTCTTGGTGAGACGGGGAGAACACTGGCCTTTAAAACCAAAACACGATCGTCTTACTTCATGTTCCACAAAACAGAGGTGAAAACCAAACTGCACTGACAGCTTCAGAGTCAGTTAACTTTAGCTGAAGCTGATTTATCAACTTTTTCCAACCACATTCTTTAAAATTCCATTTTGATTCTTCAGTAATCTTAGTCATTCTTCTTTGTCATATGGTGGAATAACAATTTGTAGGACTACTGGAGTTTTTTTTTTTTTTTTACTGTGGATGTAAATTATCACTACAAAAAAGGCATAAGGAGGATGAGAAACATTCATGATGAAAACATACACAGACAACTTGTAGGAAACATCCTTCAGTATTAGCCCCTCTTTTCACATTCATTTCTACAAACCGACAGGCCCACAAATCTGTATCTTCACCTGACTCTGCTGTGTCGTTATCGTGGTCCAGAGCCTCCAACACAAGAGAGAAAGACTTCTGTGAAGAAAACACAGAGAAAATGTCTGTCAAGCATGTGTCACAAACATAGGTCGAGTTTAATTTCACATTTAACTATATGAACAGGGTCTATATCTACAGATAACAACTATATTCATGATCCAGCTTTGTGTAGGTGTATGTATGACCAGAAGCAAAATGTGGAAAACCTGTGCTTGAAAATTTGAAGTTGGTGAAAGTGCACATAAGCTTTGTAGTTGTTAAACATAGAAATTTAAGTAAAACTTGTACACAAAATATATTGAAAATGAGTTTACATGAAGATTGCTGCGTATGACACTGAAATCAACTGTGTTGACACATTTAAATACAGATTTTTTTTCCACCTTTCATATAGCCTACAACCACACATATTTTCTGCACATTTCAATACTTTCACAAGTTTAAGGCGTTTCTGTTCCATATAGGCAGTATTTTCTTTACTTATATGTGTCAGAAAGAATACAAGTTATTTCCTGCATACTTAAAATGTTAATGTAGGTTCAATATTTAAATGATTGAAATGCTTGGGAAAGCATCAGAGGTGAGTTACTGCCTGTAAAAGTAAAGGTCTGCAGCTGTTTTCTGGTTCAAGAAAACATCAACCTGCAGCCTCATAGACAGAGATAAAGAAGGAGGGCCATTACATCATTGTGTTGAGGGAGGACATCCAAAAAATACGTGTTTATTTGAATGAACACACTCTTGGAGCATGATGCTTGATTGCTTGTCCTATAGCATGTCTTTCTCCTGGATGGCCTTGGCATGGACTGTAGCATGGATTTAAAATAGACATGAATGTATATTTGAAAATGAATATATATAAAATTCAGATTTTTATGCAAAGATAATGTTAATGTTGGTCGTCCTGCAGCTAGAGGACATTTTCATATGATGACTTTGAGCTTAAAGAGATTTCACACTGGAGAGATAACAAAGGAGATGTGTTTTTTCTTCTTTCTTGCTCTTTTCTGAAGCATAATGATTCAGACCAACACTTTCCCCTACAACCCTTTCCCTCTATCTCTGTCTCTCTGTCTTTCTGTTCTTGCTCCATCGACCCATCCCTCCCTCTGTGAAACACGCCGCTGCCTGTCATGCAAATATCTCTTTGCCGTGTGCATCGTGTGTAAGGTTTCTCCTGAGGGGCCGCATGGATGTGCAGTCCTGTCTTTGTTGACGGAGCACACAGCCAGAAGGGGGGATGAAAGGGAGGAGAGGAGGCAAAGAATGGAGTAAAGGGAGATGAGCAAGGTGTGAAGTGAAGGAGAGAAGGATCCGGTGGGAGGTAAAGGGCAGGAGGTCTGCTCTGTCAGGAGGTGAAAAGAGGCGAAGGAGCCACAGAGAAAATGAGGGGTTGCAGTGGAGATGGGATTTATGTCCAGTATGTCTGTATTCAACAGATGAGGAGATGGGATGAAAGAGTGCGCAGGATGATTGTAGAAGAGGAGAAAATGATGGAGAAAGTATAATTACACAGGCAGTATGTAAAGATAAAGGGCAGAGAAGATAGATGAGAAACGCAACTGCCGCAGCATGCGGTGGAATAACGATTTGTCCGACTCCTGGAGTTTTTTTTTAGATGTGATGAAGAAAGAGAGCGCAGAGGTCGGAGGGAGGTGAAACAGAAGCAGCACAAGATAAAAGAGAAAAGATTAGAGCAGAAGACAAAAAAAAGGATGAGATCAGATGAGAAACAAGTAGTAGGGGAGGAGGAGGAACACCCACGCACACAGTATTTAGAAGACAAGGTGCTAATGAGATGTGCTGGTTGCAGAGGGCAGGCAGCCAGTTCATTAAAGGCGGCAGACTGCAGCTCGCCCACAGATGGACCAGCTGGAGTCAGTAAGCCTCGGCTTAAAATTATCACCTGAAGTCATGTTCAGTATTTACGATTCATATCTGAGTGTGGTGAGATCCTGCAGTCGACTAACATCAGTTCTGCACAGAAGCAGTGGAGGAAACAGAGGCACTCCAAATCATTAATAAGTGAAAACATAGTTATTAGTGATTTCAAGCATTAAAGTATAAGCACTGGTTCTGCAGAAAAACTGTCCCTGCCCTGATATATTTATTATATATGACATTATAAGGTGGTGGCACTGTCACCTCACAGCAACAAGGATATCACTTTGAGTTCTGAACTCTGTATCGAGTTGCATGTTGTCCAGTGTCTGCGTGGGTTTCCTCCTACAGTCCAGGTTCTGGTTGATTGGAGACTTTGAATTGCCCGTAGGTGTGAATGTGAGTGTGGATGGTTGTTTGTCTCTGTATATCAGGCCTGTGATATGCTAGCGACCTGTTTAGGGTCTATAGCCCTCTCATCAAATGGGATGGGGTCCCCCCTTGACCCTCAAAGGACTAATAATGGATGGATATGATTATTATTAGACACTTAAGCAATAGAAGTAAAATGTTTGATGGAATTGTTACCAGTTAGCCCATACACATAAAAATCATGTGACTCCCACAGACAATATCTTTTACAGTGTAACAAGTCAAAAAGATTACAGAGCCCCTGGTTTATTTATAACCTCTGGAGCCACAACTTTTTCTAATATTCTGCTCCACTAAAGTGAACAGATTATTGTGTACAATCCTAATATGAATGATCACTCAGCTAAATGAAGAGGAGTAATGAAAAGTAATATTAAAATGAAATAAAGTGGAGTAAAATAAAGTAGGAGAGCATTAGGGTGATTCGTTCCAGGACTCTGCAGAGTTAAAGTTGCTGCGGTGCATAATCAGCACGTCTCTCCTGCAGCAGGTTGGTAAATGTTCTGTGGATAAAATGCTGCTGGACATTTTGACAATAAGGACAATTATGACGAACTGCCCACTACTGCAAAATGCTCACACAGCATTACCTCAGTGCTGGCCTGCTCACAGACCTCTGAGCCTTATCATCTTTCCAATCGCTCCCACTGCTCTCACCCTTCCTTCCATCCCCTGCATGTGTCTCTTCCCGTTCTCTGCTCATACCTTCTTCTGCCAACCACTACTGCAGGTTAAGACCTGTGGGAGTCTTTCTCTTTTCTATCCTTATCACCCCCCACCTCAGTGGACACACCCTCACCTCTTCACCCACGAGTGCAGACAGCCAGGTAAACCATGATGCAGTCACTGATACAGGAAGGGCGTATCAGCGGTCTGTCCTGTTTTTAAGGCTGGGATCTTGGACAGAAGCTTCGAGAGGGTCACATTAATCATGATTACCAGGTTAAAAATCACAACAATAAACACTGATAAGACTTTGTGAACAGATCACCTATAATAAGAGCTTCCTGACAACCTTTCCAAAACACACACACATTCACACGGACATTATGGCAATTTGTTTTGCATTTACAACCTGACGTCAAAGACCGACTGACATTAGAGGCCAGGACAGGCGGAGTGGACTGATACAGGATTTGAGAATAAAACAATATGCACAGAGAGGAAAATCAAAAGGTAAACACGACAAAGAAGAGGCTGATAAGATCACAGTCAACAATAAAGTGGTATTTTTACCTCCATCTCTCACGAACAACATGTCAGTGTTACTTGTGCCATTTGTGGTGATAATGGCCAAAGTGATGACAGCAAGGAAATGACATAATGGGAAAGGTGTACATGTGTGTCGATGTGTGTGTGTGTGTGTGTGTGTGTGTGTGTGTGTGTGTGTGTGTGTGTGTGTGTGTGTGTGTGTATATACATGCATTATTTTGTACAGCCGTGGGAGCAGCTCTGTGAGGTTGGATTTAGACCCAGTGGAGATATGCAATAACAATGTTCCGACCTCAGGGTGGCAGTTGAGTAAAAGTCAGTAGGATTCATCCTCTGAACACCATGAATTATTTCACAAAATTTCCTCACAATCAACTATTATTGGTACGTGGTGGCTGGCTTTAAAGGTCATAAATCCTGCCTCCTCCATGTAAGTGGATTGGATATGGACCAAATTTAAATGTTCATCAGTCGCTTTAGTTATTTCTTATCACAATGGTGTTTGTTCAACTGGTAAGTTTGATTTTAATTCCTTATTAAATGTTATAAAAATGTAATGAAAAAACATGATTGACAGTTATCTCAGCAGGACCATCCCTCAAAATTACAATTGGCACAAGATGGTGGCATACGTATCCGCAATATTTTGGCTTCATTTCTGGATAGTGGGAGGAAGTGGTCTTTGTATGTAGTCTATGGTTACAACTGTGTCTGACAAGTCTTTGTGAATAAGACCCATTAAACTTGACAGTCACTTCATATTTGGCCCTTATGGTCACATGTGCCTTTTAAGATGCAAAATGTAATGTTTGATTGTGGATTAAACCCTGTGATGCAGGGAAATTAATATGAAATACAACTATGAATTAGTACGCAACATATCAGATACAGTGGCTATATGTAATCAGATACAGTTGTCAGCTATGTCCTGAGCAAAATGTATATTTTCCAAGTGGAGGTTTGATTTACTCTAAATCCAGTCAGAGCCCAAAATCGCTTCTTAACTCACTTCCACTTCACAACATTAATGATTGTTTTGTCTGCAACATCTGAGCATGACGTCTGAGCTCCTGTACAGAAATAACTCATTTTCATTCAGACCTCACGCCAGTGTTGCCATTTATGACCTGTGCAGATGGTCTGAGTCAGGCATGGCCGCAGAGAGAACAGGGGTTTCCCAAAAAACATGAGACAACATCAAAACATGAGAATTAGACAGGATGATAAGTCTGCCCTTCCCTCGGGCTGCAGGCTGTCTGGTTGTCTGGCCCCGTCCCTTCGCCTGCAGCCTCACACCAGTCCAACAAACAGCGACAAAGCTCGGGATTAGAGCAAACTATGCTATTTCAAACCACTGGGCAGACATTTGTGAGGGCATGCAAATTGAATTAAGTGAAGAAAAATCTAACTGTTTTTTCCATCCTACAAACATCACTGCCTCCTCCACACTCCACTTCCCATTCCTCACCACCAGTTCCTCAGGCTGCCCCCATCCCCTCCGTACCATCCCTCCCTCTATCTTTCCTTCTCTTTTACTCTTTCCCTCTCTCTGTCTCTCTCTCAGACATGGGCAGGGTAGGATATCCCGACAAAGCCGGGCTGTACAAACACAGCTCTACGACAGGAAGGACTCCCAGCCCTGAGAGAGGAATTTCCCCTCAGAGCTCACACACTAATGCATACATGCTTACACACACACACACACACACGCACACACGCACACACGCACACACGCACACACACGCGCACACACGCACACACGCACACACACGCACACACACGCACACACACACACGCACACACACGCAAGTGTCCACAACCCTGACACACACCCCTGCATTCAATTTTACCCTGGTGCCAATATTTATGTCTTCATATACAATTCTTTCATTCAGCACTGACAATATTAGTCCACAAAGTGTCATTTGTCAAGTGAGACAACAGGATTAGTTTTTTTTGCTTCAATCGTCCAACAATAGCTATTTTATCACCGGTGAAACCCTGAAAGTAATAAAACTGCTAACTCTTTGTTTTACAGGCCCCACTTTTTTTTATATTCATCAGCTCATTTTATTAAAATGTTGTACTTCCATTTTCATATTTGCGATTATTACTTTATGGTCTTGGCTCACATTTAATCATTTATGTTTTCCCTACTTTCACCAGGCAACACTTCTCTCCCTCACCACCTACTGCTAATCCATATATACAGTAACAAGGAGCGACGGGTGTGTTCATTTTCAAAGCAATGATTAGTTCAGGGAGACAGATGCTGGTTCACCTAAATATTAATTTACTTTCACAACTGATTTGTGATAAAAGGAGAAAATTAAAAAAGCTTCTGTCTCCATCTTTTAAACTGACTGTTGGGAGATGAAGCATTTGTTTTTCAAACTCCTGTGTATGTTTTTTGAGTCATGGTTAAACCTGTATGCAGTAATTAAACCACCTCCTATAATCCTTTGTGCAAATTTAAACATCAATCAACGCAACAAAAAAAATGCTTGTTGTTTTTATATACCTGCTACATCAGAACGCTCAAGTCATTACAGACATGCAAACAGACTAAAATCAACAAACACACGCCAGCATGCATGCAACAGTTGTCATGACAGCAGCTGTGTCTGTGCCGGTTTGGATGGCTGACACCTTACCTGCACTACCAATTAGCAGCGGAGGTAACCACAGTAACAATGACATTATTATTCCAGAGACAAAGCTGCAGGTGGACATTATTTTAAGATGAGAAAATATAAACATGACTGTATATGGATGTTTGCTCCAGCATGAAATAAAATGTTCTCCGACCTCTGAGGCTCCTACAGACCCATTGTGTCACTGCATGGTTATCAGCTTATAACAACAAATAAAAAAAGAATCTCTTTTTCTTGATAATTTTCTTGATCCTCAAGAGACCCACCCGCTGTCTCTGCTGGATCAAGATGTGGCCAGTGCCCAGGAGAGTAAGCCATATGATCTTCTGCTGGCTGATTAGTGAATTTCTGTGGATATGAACCAAAGCAAGTCATCTCCCTGTCCTCAGGTGGGACACACACACACACACACGAGAAAAGGAATTAGACCCCCGATGTGCAGCCATCCACCCCACCCTGCTCTGATGACCCCGTCTCTATAATTACATGTCTCTGTTCTCGCATTCTCGCCATCTCTTCTGTTTTTCTTTCATTGTGAACATAATTAGCATCAGACTTTATCCTCCCCTCTTTGCCCTCACTCATTTTCAATCTACCCACAGCCATCAATGCCACCATGTCACCGCTCTGTCTTCCACCAAACTCTCTGAGGAGTTATATATAAAGACAGCATTACAAGTGATTTATTCAGAATCCTATTCAGTGACACCACAGATGTATTATCACCTCCAACTGGGGCAGCAATACATAGTTTTTCTGTTGTAGTGGGACAAGGTGGAAGTAGTTTTAATCCATGCATACAGTTAGTTAAGTCCAGTAACATAGTGTCCTGAAATTGTTTAAGCAGTAATTTATAAATTCTATTTTTTATTTTCTTCAATCTTTTCCCTTCTGTGAAATATTGAATGATTTAAAGGTTATAGCTATCTGAATAAAACCAGAGGTTTCCAGGCAAAGTGTCTCTGGTGGAACAACTCAGTCCAAATTAGCGCATATTATATATAAATTTCATCCACTACACTTTTATATACAAACACCACAATACACATCCCCCTCCCATACACACACACACACACACACACACCACATACCTCATAGAGCTTATGATTCTCCCAACAGTGTGAATGAGTCATCATGACGCAAACACACACACCCTACCCTAAACACCTGTGCCCCCACACAGAGATCATCCACGGACCGCCCCGCACCTTCCTCCCTTATCTGCATCTCACTTCCTTCTTCAGTCAGACGCCCCTCATCACTGCTTACATCAACTTTACCCTCTTGCCCATTAATCTCCACTGTTACTACCACCCTGCACCCCCTGCTTCACATCCCGCCATCACAAACCAGACTGACACAACCCCACCCCCTCACCCCCTTCTCTCCGACTTCCGCAGGAAATTACCTCGTCTAGCCACTGGACGCTTCACAGCCACGGCTGCACTTATGTCATTATGAATGAGAAAATAGAACGAGTGTGGGATGAGTGTGTGTGTGTGTGTGTGTGTGTGTGTTTCTCAAGTCAGGACATTTTATTGGACTTAAATTATGAGTCTGAGGCTAAGAATAAAAAAGTGAATCAATAAACAAAATTTGACAAAATTAAATGGAAAAAAAACAAAAATATGAGTTTGATTGTAAAACTATAGCGGGTCAAAGGACATCAGCTGAGTAACGGTCCTTCATATTCACACAATGAAACGGACATTTGGATACGTTCAGACCTCAAACTCAGCACCGACCACTTGTGATCAGATCACTTACGATGGATGTTACTGTAATACCAGATCTGAACAACGTCTAAGTCCTGACGCACATGGACCATGTGACTTAAACATTCACATATGACTCAGACTAAGGGGAAAACAAGACTGTTCTTTTCCTAATATCAATACAAGAAACCAACACAAATTCCAAATATTCATCTTCCTCATGTTCTCAACATTGTCCTCTTTGAGGTTTGGTGCTATTTTAATTGTGTGCCCTTGTTTTCTGCTTCTTTTTCTGGAATGGTTCGATAGCACTCGACCGGAAAATTGGAATTACCGGTGGTTAATTCTGCCCAACCAGCTCCTAATGTTAGCACAATGGCAGTGGATGGAAACAAGCGTTGAAATTCAAAATCTGCTCTAGATTTGGATGGAAACTCCCCTGGTGCAACAGAAAGCCAATGGCTGAGGCAGCCAAGGTTACAAGGATACTGTCCATCCATTATCCTCCCTTATCCTTTGAGGGTAAGTTGACATTTGGGTGAAAGGCGGGATACACCCTGGACAGGTCAGTAGTGTATCACAGGTTGAGACAAACACCCATTCATGTTTACATTCATGCAAATCTTAGTCTTTAATAAATTTTAACCCAATCTGCATCTGGACTGTGGGGGGAAGCTGGAGTTCGTAAAGAACTTGCAAACTCCATGCAGAAAGATCCCAGGGATTCAAACCAGGAACCTTCCTCCTGTAAACTGACAATGCTGATCACTGTATCACTATCATTATCACTATCATCATCAATATCAATATCATCATCATCATCATCATCATCATCATCATCATCATCATCATCATCCTCATATTTTCCTTCAACCCTGCTCTCAATCAATCATGTAATTGCTCTTATACAGATTTACAGTCTCTTAACACTTCGCTTAATATTTATTGATAAGTAACTTTTATTAGAATATGAAGTTAATATGAATTTCCTGCAGAGCTGCATCGAAGCTCAACCTGAGCAGAGGCCTAATCAGATGGAATAAATTAAAGTGTGTGTGTGGGTGTGTGTGGCTTTTAATAATATGTCACAATCCGACACATGCTGAGGGTGAGACATGTTTCTTCTCTGCAAAAGAGGTCGTGAATACGTAAATGAAGGATGTATGAAAATTATATTAATGTGAAATCATGGACATTAAAGTGGCACTTGTGAAAATTATATTTCTTCTATGTTGGAATATGTGAGCTAGAATGACAGCCATACAATTAACATAAAAAAACCACCATACATTATCGTAAAGAGGATTAAATGGCTTTTCAGTGATTGGATGACAGGTGGAGTAAAGTGGGGATCATAAACCCATCAGACTGACAGAGAGAGAGAGCAGGGGCCTATAAATGATGTGATAATGAGACACACTGATGAAAGTTTGACGCACCATAGATAAGAACATGAGTGTAATGGACCAGAGCTGGAGGGGAATCAAGAGACAGGCTTAAAATCATTTTGAGGACATATATGGAGAACATGTTTCACAATGTGACGGCTAAAAATGTTTGTGGTTGTTCCTGTCCAGATCGGGGAACACAAGAAACCACAGAGACGGGGAGGATTTATGATGGCTGTGCTGCAACGCTGCCTGCTCTGTGTAATCCACAGGGACGTGAACATCATGGGAAAGCAGAACAACACCCAGAGAACAAAAGGTTCATGATGAGCGGTTCAAACAAGAAAGCGAGCAA
The DNA here is from genome assembly GCF_024713975.1 of Paralichthys olivaceus. NCBI lineage: Eukaryota > Metazoa > Chordata > Actinopteri > Pleuronectiformes > Paralichthyidae > Paralichthys > Paralichthys olivaceus. The sequence continues at coordinate 16,783,622 of NC_091103.1, read as the reverse complement.
GGTGACGGGTGAGAGATGTTGGAGGTGGAGGAAGGAGACGAGATATGACAAGATCGATGGCGCTGAAAGGGAACTATTGGCTGTGTCCTTTTGAAGGGTTGTATACCTGAAATCTGCATCCAGTGACACGATGACAGATCCAGAGACAGGTGCACACTGTAATTCCACAGCCATGATGTAAATCAAGGCCTCTTTGCCTCTTTTCTCCTTTAACAAAGTGGCTCCCGCTCTCAATCCAATTTGCACACAAATGAAATCATTAAAACATGCTTCCCTGGAGATGTTTACCCCCGAGTTATAAACTTATCTCTAAAAAACACAAGCTCCAAATCCTCAGGGAATTAACCTTCTTTGTGTTGCGTGTGTGTGTGTTGGCTGATGAATTCATGATCTGTGCTTTTGGGTGTGTCTGTTACAGGGAAAAATGAAAAGGCTGTGAGGAGAAATGTGCATGTATATATGTGTGTGTGTGTGCGTGCGTGCGTGTGCGTGTGTGCGTGCACATAGCTGCAGGTGTGTACGTACAAACGACGTGCACGGCAGTATCAGCATACACACAGGTATGCGAGGCTGTGTAGCAGTCAATTAGGGGACAAAAGAGAGGAGAGCACAAATGGAGAAAGAGTGAAAGAGAGACTCAGGAGAGAGAGAAAGCTCAGACTATGCTCCTCTGTGTTCGATTCTCTTCACTGACTTCCCCAGGCTCGGCTCCCACACACCAGGAATGCACAGGTTGTAGAAGTGTGTGAGTCAGTCCTGTATGATGATGTAGACAGTTTTCTGTTAAGTCTCAGTAACGGAGAGTAATTGCATTTACTCAAGTACTTTACTCAAATGAGGTACGTGAACTGAACTTTAGAAGATTGTGAAGGAGGTGTACAGGAAACATGGTGAGAAGATTGTGATGTGACCTGGATCTCAATCAGCTCTCAGTGTGGATACATATTAGGTGTGAATGCAATCACCTCGAAATCATACCCCGATACAAGACACACAGCAGACCTTCAGCTGATACACCTGAACTTATTTGCATGACGGCCACATTTTGCATACTGAACTCAGTGACGTCCGGGACAACAGGCTGCGAGGAAGTGCTTAGAGAGCTCCAGCTACAGTCCAATAAACCCCCACCGATTTTCTCATTGACTCTTCCTGTTGTCTGCTGCCATACCCAACACAGTAAATAAGCAATGTCGCATCCCAGACTCACACATGAGCAACTCAATAACAACGGGTCTGTTCAGAAACAATGTCATGATTGCTCTGGATATTAAACAGGGACGAGACTGTGTCTGTGCTCTTATGAAAACTGCGGCACACTGTGGTCTGTGAACTATCTGTAAAAAACTGAAGTGAATACACTATTTGTTGAGGATAATATCTTGGAATGCAGTTGCCTTTGTTGGACGGCCGACGGAACAGATAGCAACAGAAAACATGCTGAGAGAGTATGACACAATAAGGTCACATATCAGAGGTGGGAAACAACAATATAGTTGATTACTATTGTATTTAAATACTATTTAGTCCGTTTGTTCATAGAAACCACAACAGAACAAATTGTGATAATACAAATATATAAAATATTATAAAAGACAAACACATGCTAGATACATTTAAAACAAAAAACATTTATGGCAAGAGACAAGGCAAGAGGAACAGTTATGGAACACACACACACACACACACACACACACACACACACACACATTCTCAATGACTTAAGAGGACATTACACTGACTAACTCTAACCATATTTACTACTAGCCTAACCCTAACGTAACCTGAACCTACTTATCCTGAACATAACCGAAACCAAAATACCAAAACCAAAATATTACTATTACCTATGGGGATGTGTTTTTTTGTCCCCATAAAGAAGACATGTCCCTGTGACTAAACTGATGTTTGTCCCCACAACATGACTGGACCACACACACACACACACACTGTGAATGAGACTCTATCCCGGGAACAGCCATCTATGGCCTCTGGCGCTGAACCTGACCATGAATGAGTTTTAACACTTGATGATTATAAATGGTGGGGACTTCACTCTGTTCTCTTCATGTGAACAGTATTTCTATAGCAGCTATCATATTGTCATTTGTCACAGGGGCTTTTAACCAACAAAAGAGTTCTGAGTCATACAAGTTTAAGAAGCTTCAGATTCAGTTCCCACATGTGTTTAAACAAGGGTCTCAGGAGGGTGAATCACAGTAAATATGTTGAGGAGTGAGCACAAGAATCATCCACATACTATCACCACCTAATCATCAGCTTTACACTGTGTACCTGCCTTCTCTTTACCTTTACCTCCTGATTCATTCACATATTTGTTCCCTGTTGATAAACAGATTCATCAGGAACAAACTCTTCTTTTTTGGCAGCTCTCTCTTCTTCCCCTCGTCATCCAAACAGGTTCAACAGTGAACCCGCCAACAGAGACGGGGCTTATAGAAGATGACCTCGCAGTTATGAAGTCTTTGAACTTTTCCAGTCTCTGCGGAGGCGCCGCAGCTAAAACATCCCAGACTGAAGAGTGTCTGTGATTTTAAATCTCGGGTCAAAATTAAGCCACGTCCCCCAGACTATTTGTGAGATTACTGCTGACCAGGAGGCAAAGCTAAAATCTGGTTTTAACATCTAAACCAGACAAAGGAAACCGCAAAGACACGCTGCTACATCCTCTGTCGTTCTGGTTTTCATATGACTTTCTCCAAAATGAGACAGCATGAGGCACCAAGTTATGTTGTTCTGATGGTGTCTTGTGACATGTATTGTGACTTTTTTATTAATTTTCACACCTAATTTAAAAAATATATGTGGAAAGTTTAGAAAAATATGAGTTCGGGTAGGATGATCAGACCATTACCTCTCAATGTCCATCACAAGTATGGGGCTAGAGCCAAAAAGGGGATAAGCTTAGCATGACAGATTTCCAGAAACTCTAGAAAATGTCAGGTACCAAGTTTCTGAATAAACTCAGCAGTTCGCTTTTCACATGAAGAATGTAGCAGGGGATTGCCCTGGTCAGATTCGTTCAGATTTCCAGAACATTCAGGGGAGAGGTGGCGCTTGGGTATGGCATGAAAATGGCTGGACATAATGTATAAATCACGCCATTGGCCCTTATTGCAAAAAGCTCTGGAATTTCGCATTTTGAAGCTGACATCTTAGTTGGCATCCTCTACGCCTATAACACATCTTTTTCATTCATGAGATATATGTCTTCTCCCAGTTTTGTGCTTGCTGCATCATCACCCATTTGCTTACTGTGAATGATCCTGACTTTTCGAGGCTGTGCTGTCACGTGGGCTCTGACAGCTTCTGGACATTTTACTTGGTGGCTGGCAGGAAACCTTACAGAAAATGTCAGGAGTTAAGAAAATGTCTGGAAGCAGCTTTAGACTGGGAATTGGATCTTTTGTTTGATGTTTGGATATATTTCAACCTTTCCTTTCAGGTTTTCAATGTTTACAACACTGAGATAGTGCCAGCTCTTAAACAGTGACATCAGTACACGGCCAGAGCTTTAACCAGAGCGATTACAACAAAGACTTAAGGAAGCCTAACAGGAATGCAACCCTCCAGGCAATCTTGATAAGATTATACGCAAACTTAACACAAGAAATTACCACTGTGATCACAAACATAAACAAACACACACACACACACACACATTTCCCATAAGAGATTAGTGAAAGAGTAAGTGAGAGAGGGCAGGGGACAGAAAGAGCTCACCTTACCTCATAATGACTACTCTCACCTGTTCATCCCCTCACCTGGGGCAGGGATATCACTCTCCCTCTCTTGCTCCCTTTCTCGCTCCCTCTCTCGTTCCCTTTCTCACTCCCTCTCACCCCACCGCCCTCCCAGAGATGGCCAGATAAAGCAAGTCTTTCAGCCGGAGATGCTGCCACTGTGCGTCCCAGCTCTCTCTCCCCTGCAGCCCAGCCCGCCCTGCGGCCTGGCCCTGTAACCAATCCAGGTAGGCTTTCTGACGGGGGAAACTTTCTCACACTCTCACCTGCCAATCACACACCTCCTCGCTGTACAGGAGGAGGAAGAAAACACAAGGAAAGTGTGACACACACGCATCATGCTTATATACACTCACACACACACAAAAGCAAACTGTACACAGATAAGGGCAGATAATTGGCTCTGGGACAACGAGTCTCAAAGGTAAATGGGCTGATACTAATCAAGAAGCAGAAACCTAAGAAGACTCTGTATAACATTCTTGTGCATGCTGTGTGTGTGTGTACTCAGCTTTGTGGGGATACATTAGGAGTCGTGGATGACCAAGGGCCCAAGTGGTCAGGGAGCCCTTGGACCACAGCCTCTCTTTTTAGTCACTCTTAATGTATACTATAAAAAGTGATGCAATACAACTAAGAGCAGATGCAAAACTAAATCCAAGAGACGCAAAATGACTCAAAAGAGACGCAAAACGCTCAAAAGACGTGCATAACACTAAATATAGATGCAATACATCTAAGAAGAGATGCAACACAAATAAAAATGACTTACAAGCGATCTAAAATGACTACAGAGGGTGTCATGCTACATATGTAAAAAGGGTGGGGGTCTTGCTCTTGTTTGTGCTCAGGGATCTATTATCTTAATGTAAGAAATATACGTGTGTCGCGCTCTGTGTGTACCTGAAGCATCATCTGGGTTTTGTGCGATATTACAAACATTATTACAACAGTGTGATTGCGAATGAGAACCACAGGCCCTTGTGTGGCATTTTCGTTTTTTCGTTGATTATTAGAAACAAGTCAGTAATGCTGGGAACAGATATAATGTAGAGAGGAGACAGAAAGAAAAGACTGCAGGAGGTTTTTTCTTTGATGGAAATAGAAAATCTAAGAAACAAACAAAAACCTCTTAAATCCCAAGAAAGATTGTCTCACCACAGGCAGCGCTGAGAAGAGGATAGAGCAGGATAAGCTTCCTCAAAATGATCATGAAAATATTACGCTGCAGCTTTTTGTAAATGACTTTGCTTCCTGGTTGTTGTAGGATGTAACTGAGGTGTTATACAAATATAGGTGTTAATCAACCACACAAACCCGACCAGACCTCTTTCCTGTCTCTCTTTCACCTGTCTCCATCCTGGGCTAATGCGTCACAAATTATAGTCCGAGTCCAGAGAGACGTGTGAGAGATTGTTGGTTAGATTTGGGGGCCTGAAGCCTTCTGGTGTCTGTTTCTAGTTTGACCAATCACGTAGGAGCAGGCTTTGGTTGTGTGGACACAGAACACGTTGACCAACATGCTTTTAGTTTTTTTTTGCATTCACAGGAAGATAATTATTAGAGACTGGCCGAAATGTCCTCTGGACCTAAACCCCCCTACAAAAAATATTTCAGTGGTTTGTGTGGAGACACGTTCGACTCGTGTGATAAAGAAAGTAGTCAGACTGTGAACAGTGTACGGTGAATGTAAGATGGAGTCTTTGCCTGCATGTCCGCTGCCTGAAGCCTCAATATATTAGCCGGTGCCACTTGAGGCTAATACGTCTTCAGACGATAGCTGATGGGCTTCGAGGTTGACTTATCCATAACCTCAACACCATCAGACCAACTGCTGACCTTTAGCTTCTTAAGGAGGAGGTAAGAGCTCTTCTAAATGACAGCATTTGTGTCACACTGACATTAAAGCTGCTCTGACCCTGTAAGGATTTCAGGTCTCAAATGAAACAAGGAGGACAACACTAAATCAATGGGTTCACATGATAGGCATCATTTCCTTTCCATTTTAGTGTAGATAACACTACAAAATCCTAGAATTTTCAAACCACTTTTATCTAATGAGTCCATAAAGTCAAAGACAACAAGCTTAGTATCAATAAAGACTGAGGAACCCCGCAAAGCTTTGTATTTGAGGGGCTGAACTGGTGGATCTTCATAAAACTCAAATTAAGCCAAGTATAGACAGACTGCCTGATTATTCGACTAATAGCTTAAGGTAAATTAAATAGATACGTTTATGGAACAATAAATCAAATACGCTAACAATCACTATCTAATTTGGTAAAGAAGCCAAAATTCCTAAATTCCTACTCACTACTGTTTTTTCTTTTGTTTCTCACCTTCTCCCTGCATGACTTGGTAAAAAGTAAAGAAAAAGAGAAATTAATCGATATCTGTTTCTTGGCCACTCTCGCCGACTGTTCTGCTAATTGCAGATGAATTGGTCTGCTCTTAAATAATGACATGAGACGGAGCAGCCGGCAGTGTGATGTTTGATCCAGACACTGATTTTTAAATAAAGAAATCAGTGAAAAGACCAAAAGCTATTAAAGGTGACACATTTTACCCTTTTGCTGTGTTTATTTGCAGTTTTGATGTCCATGAGAAGATATATTCCTGGTGCCAAAAATCCTCTCAGTGTCCATTAACATCTCATCTCTCTGGAGCATATTGTGTTGGTCTCTATTCCTCTCATCTAGCCAGGTCAACCTCAAGTAACAGATTAGATCCTACTTTACAGATGGAGATGGTCAGTAGCAATGAAATTCAGACTAAAATACATGTATCCTTTAGTCTCTCATATTGCTGTCCTGTGCAATGATATATTGGCTTCCTGTAGTTCAATGCAGCATTTCCTCTATAATTTTCTGTCTTGCAGCTCAAGTGACCGAATGACAACTTGGCATTGCATTATTAATAAAGTTAAAACAACAATAAAAAAGAAAGGTTGGATGGTGCGTACAGGTGGCATCGGAAATATTGTATTATTGTCACTTTAATAATCTTTGGACTCCTCAGATTTGTCTTGGGGATCCTCGGGGGAGTCTGACCATGACCGTTTCAGTTGGAACTGAAATCTTATCCGAAATTTCATTTCATAAAATAGTATTGATATTTTTGTGGATATAGTTTTTGTTTGAGAAGTTAAAAACTGATATGAAACACAATAATAAAATGTTAATGTTCAATTTAGTCTGTGAACTACCTGAGCAGTGTGATATTGTGATAAAGCTGCCTGCAGATCATAAATATGCTGTCGTTCCTGTAATTGTTTCCATGTCATCCCAGTCGATACTTTCACACACATACACTGAACGATGAAGAAAGTGTAAAATCATGTGAACATGAAATCAGCCTCTGAAAGTCATTGTTATTCCACTCAAGCCTCACTTTGAGTGTACTGTTGTACTTCAAGCTTAGCCTGTTCCCTTGGTAACCATACTGATAACCAGCACTGCCCCTGTACTTACCGGCCAAGCGTATTTGAAGGGAATGACAATGTGTCCATTAGTCCCATCTTCTCCTCCTCTTCCTCCGTCGTGTCCTCCGTGGCGGAGCGACTGGGAGTTTCCACCCAGGATCCCTGTGCTGCCTGACCCGAAGGTGCAGGCTCCGGTTGAGATGACCCGGGCCTGGTACTCCTTGAGGCAGGCTAGGAAGAAAGTGTCACACGGGTCTCTGGCAGAGCAGCGCTGTCCCCCGCCGCTCTGGAGGTCGCAGCAGTCTCCGGTCTGCAGGAGACCGTGTGGGTTCTGGAAGTGGCGGATCTGAAGTTCGAACACCCCCGCGGCCCAAACAGCCTGAGCCCAGACAGAGAGGAAAGAGACAAGTGGTTACATCAGGTTCTCATTGGTACATAGTGATTCAAATCACCCAAAAATGTACAGACGAATTAAACGTAAAACACATTTATAATCCAGTCTGAACACTTGTGTGACTTGGATATTATAAAAATGGCAGCCTTTGTCATAGAAAAAACAAAGTCTGATAAAAGAGTGGTTTCCATCTGAGACCGTAGGAGATACTAATTTAGTTTAGATGACCTAAAACTGAGCAGAATCATTTGCAGAAAGAACAAAACGTTCCAGGGATATAACTTTGAACAATAAAGCTGCCGGAGGACGGACACACAGACACACACACACACACTAATGTATTTTTGGCCTTCAAACTTACCAACGAACAGTAATATTAGTCGCAAGTTGAATTGAAAAAAAACCCACTATAACCTAAAGTTTTTCTCTTTTTTCAGTAAGGAAGAAAATCCCCAGTTATCAATGTATAAACTGGAAAAGGAACCAGATCTCCACTGTGTGTGTGTGTGTGTGTGTGTGCAAGAAGGAGGTTCGTGAAGGAGGTTACGTCTTCATCCGTTTGTCTTTTTTGTGTGTTTGTTCGCAGCATTACACAAAAACTACTGGACGCAACTTGGTGTGGCTAGAAACCTGTGATCATCTCTCATCTTTCTTTCTTTACAACCACTCCCTTCTTATTTCTCTACTCCCAGGGGAAGGTGACACTGGGATCCTGCTCACGCTCCTTTTCTCTCCTCCTCCTTTTCCTCCCTTCTTTCTCTATGTGGGAACAAGCTGTAACCCTCCTGTCATTTCTCTTTCTGTGGCCATCAGCTCTTCTTTTGCATTGTTTCCATTCTGCTTTTCATCTGCCTCCTTTTCTTTTCTCTGTTTAAAGATGGATGGAGGACACACACACACACACACACACACACACACACACACACACACACACACACACACACACACACACACACACACACACACACACACACACACACACACACACACACACACACACACACACACACACACACAGTAGATTTAACAAGCCCCCCTGAGAGTCTCGGAGCAGCAGGGTCAGGTATGTGCCTGTGTGTGTGTGCCTGTGTGTGTGTGTGTGTGTGTGTGTGTGTGTGTGTGTGTGTGTGTGTGTGTGTGTGTGTGTGTGTCACTGTAGCTGACTGAGACAATGGATTTGGCTTCTTCCAACAACTGCAAACACAAAAAATAAACCACTGTTATCTCTGTTTGTCATGAAACTCCTGCTGGTGAATAAATCTGAATAATTCACAGCCACAAACATTAAACTAATGATCGCTCATTACTGTTGGTCCAAGAATCAGAAATGTGTGTCCCCTGCAGTGTGGTGCACTCAATCATGGACGGTAATCACCAAGACCAATGAGATCTCATGTGTCCGCCAGAATCTCAGTCGCCCCATTGTGTGTGGTTGTGTTGTCCCTCTGCTGCACCCTGTCCCCGAGAGGAGGGGGTGAGGCAGGAGGGGTAAGGGGGATGGAGGGGTGCAGGGAGGGTGGACTCATTGACATCAAAAGGCTTGTGGAGATACAGTGGCGCTCATCACTCTACATCCTCCTTTCTTCCTCTCCTACTCTCACTGCCTGAGCCATTCCCCACATACCAGCATTTCAGCGCTTCAGTCTGACCAGAGAGAGGGAGGGGGGAGAGGGGGAGAGAGGTCCCAGCCGAGGCTCAAACCGTCCCTGCAGTTGAGCTCTGGAAATTAAAGGTTCACTACACCCAAAACTCAAAGCTGGCTAAAGCCTGATGTTCATGGCTCAAGCACCTTAAATCTGTTAAACCGTGCAAGGCAGGTGAGACTCATGGTTTAAAAGAAGATAGAGCAAAAGTTCAAAACCAAAATAACCCATAGCAAAGATAAAGAAATGTTTTTCCTGTCAAACAAAGTGCCGGAGGTGTCACCTGGTACCAGATAATTCAAGGCTCAAGGCTCAACAGAAACAACTTCTTTCAAAAAAATAAAAAATATTTACCTCCACAGTTTCACTAACAGTTTCTTTGTCCATAAGTATCAAATGTTATTACCTCTGTCAACATCAGTGGTTATTTGTGTGTTAGTCAGTAGCATTACACAAAAACTACTGGACAGATTACCATGAAGGATGTGAGAGGGGTCAGGAAAGAACTCATTAAATGTTGGTGCAGATCTGGATCAGGGAGCGGATCCATGGAGGTTTTTTTCTCTTAACATAGGGAGATGAGGGTGTTTTTGACCCCTTCATAATTTTCCCAGGGAATAATTCAGGGATCTTGATGAAAACAATCAGGGAACTGATGAGTATGTGCAGCTTGATTGGATTTAATGGGAATGTTGGGCCATGGCTTAGGTATGTGATCTACTGAGTGCCATTCTACTTCTAGTTGGAAACACACTGATTGGGTTTGTCCAGTAAAAATGTTGTGGCACATGACCAAAAGGAATTTAATACGTTTTGATAGTTGATTTAGCATAGAAAATGTGTAAGAATTCCTCAAATGTAAAAAAAAAAAAACCTGTACAGATATCATGCTTTTTCTTGCTTTTTTTAATTGAATATCTTAGAACTTAGAATTTGTAAAATTTGCCAGTTGGGATGTGTGTCAGGCATTTTAATCTATTTTCTGACATTTCCAAAACCAAATAATGAAGTAATTTGACTGATTGTTAGTTGTAGCTCTGTGAGTCTCAGTATTGTGGTGAGTACAGTCAGTATATCAACACTTCAGCAAGTCACAATGAGGCTGGATCCATCTGCAGGACCATATTTCCGGAAATTTAAATCATTTGAACTATTACAACTCTGACCGAAAACAATAAAATATGAGAAACTGTTGGGAGCTGTCTGAAGTTAAACTATGATGTAATCTTATTTTGAAGATGTCATTTCAGTGTGACAATGAATGCATTTTGCAACGCTGTATCAGTGTAGTGTATCTTTACACTGCATTGTGATGCTTGGGAGTGATGAACCTGGACATCATGTAGAGACTGTTGGACTTCATTTATGATTCACACTGTTCTAAGCAAGTTTACCCCTCTCCCCTGATGAGGACGGGCTCCTGACGTCTGCATTATAAATGGTCACCAGCAGAGGAACCTGAGTGTGTGCGTTTGACTCTGCAGTGCAGTCGAACGAGAGAATGGAGGGAGTGGAGTGTGTTGTTGTTCAGCTGTGAAGGGGTTGCAGAGGTGCAGCGAGAGACACGCAGAGCTGCCCGAACATTCAACATTCACACGCCCCCGAGTTTATTCGGCTGTGGCCCCCGAGCTCCACACACACCCAAGACACAGATGCTGGATATGAGTTCAGTGTTTTAAAAGCACACAAACACACACAGTCACACATGCACACTCTGGAGCACCTCAGGGCCTGTTCTTGCTTCTGCAGAATCCTGTCACACACCCTGATCAGACCTGCAGCTGCCTGACAGCTCACAGGAAATGTATTCTATCTTTGAATATTTTTCACCTCCAATATTTTGGTGTCATGAAGTCTGAAGCTTCTCAGGTTGCTATGAGAAAAATCATTCATACAAGTTATTGCACTGACTTTTGAACTCATTTGTGGCACTTTAACACAAAAACATTAAATCTGCATGTTGCCGTGAAGAGTCTTATTTCATTCTTGTTTCCTAAGACAGTAAAGTGCATTGGGTACCTTGAAAGTCATCATAGAGCTATTATTACTGTTACTACTACCACTAGTAGTAGTCACAGTAGTAGTAGGAGTAGTAGTAGTAGCAGTCACAGTAGTAGTAGCAGCAGTAGTAGTAGCAGTAGTAGTAGAGGAAGAAGAATAAGATCAAAATATCTGTCAATGCACCAGCAAGAAAAGATGTGGATGCTTAGAGATGCAGAAGCGATTCTTTATTAACCGAGAAGAATGAGGCTTGGATGCTGAGCAGAGGATGTGAGGTTGTTTAAATTTGTGTGATGTTTGACTGAAGATTCCCCACAGTGCCTTCCAAAGTATCCAGGGTTTTATTTAGCACTGAAATCCCTGAAATAAATCATGTGCAGCAGCTGTTTGCTTTTATCTCTGCTGGATTTCTATGTTTTCTGCTCCATTTCTTTCAACAGACAATGGTATTAACAACCGTGTTTTCTTGATAATGCAAAAAAAAGCTCTACTGATCATATTTGCTGTGACGTGCTGTTAAAATAGGATTATAACAGTTCCTCTTTTGCGTGGGATCATAGATGAGCATGGTGAAACAACAGGTGGGCACAGCGCCACAGGAGCAGAATGAGGGCAGCACAAAGAGGAGAGGGACAGTGAATGAGTGTGTGTGTGTGTTGTGATATGAAACACACGCTGAACCACAGTGAAAAGTCAGCTTTCTCAGGTTTTAAGACCATGAGGCCCGAAATAGCACTTAATCGGTAGCTTACCTGCGGTTGTATCGTCAGCGCCACGAGGAAAACCACAGTCCGCTGCAGGTGGAGGTGTCCCCGGTGTCTGTCAGTCCTCATGGTGGTCTCTCCGCTCCGGTTTCTGGGTTCGAGTCTCGTTATCCCGTGCGCTCTCGGGCTCTCCATCACTGCGTCAAGGGGGTTGGGGGCTGTGCTGTGCGCTCTGGCTGCGGCGCCGGTGGTGAAGGTGGTGGTGCCCCCTTTCCTCGTCCCTCCCTGCGTCCGTCCGCCCGCCCAGCTCTCCTCCTTCTGCGGTCTTAAACCCTGAAACTCCCGCAGAGCCACTTCATCGCGTCCAGTTCAGAGAAACCATGACTAACCACTGTCTCCGCTTTGATTTATCCCCCACCCACCCACCTAACCACTACACACACACACACACCTGATCACCCCCTTGCTGCTGTGTCCAGGGTGGATTTCCACTGGGAATGACACAAAGACAAACACGGCACATAAACACACAACCCTTGCGCTGTATTCCCCGCGCCACCTGCGTTAAGAGGCTTTAAAGGTCCAATCTGCCGTTTCACTTGACTTGAACTCTCATCCCAATTAGCAGACACACTATCTCCTTCTTCTTATTATGTCTCTCTTCAAGCCTGATCCACGCACCAGCGTGGAAATCAATTAAAAACACAAACACCATCTACATTCACCCAGTATATTTCGTGGAAACGGCCACCGAAGTTGCGTCTCTTCTGCGTAATGGTTTTCTCTGTGCGCTCTGCCTCATCCAAGCGGCTGGCTCGCCATTTGTCAACCCGATACGAAGCCCGGCGGCGACAGAGTGAGTGTGGGAAACAATGAGAGGGAGAGGGAGAGAGGAGAGAGAGAGAGAGAGAGAGAGAGAGAGAGAGAGAGAGAGAGAGAGAAAGGGAGCATGGAGGGTGTGTCCTGAGGCAGGGAATGTCCGTCTTTCAGCTCTAGTCCGGATGGTTCCCAGCGCGCACCAGACTCTCCCTCTCATGATCCCTCCCTCTCAGTCACACGCTAAACCACCTGTGGACCAACCCAAAGTTTTTTTGATTCTAAGTATGACACTTTTACGCACGGGAATATCCTGAATGCGCTTCGCTTCCCACCTCTGCTCTCTGGGTTTGCTATTTCCTTTCCACCTTTTTGTGGCACCTCGCCGGTCCCTCTCCTCTCCTCCAGTTTCACTTCAAAGCGCCGCTGTGCCAATTAAGCGCTTCCACGGTTTTGCTCGGGATCGAATGGCCTCTGGAAGTTTCTATAAGTATGCTTTGAAGCTACGGCTCTCCATCATTACAATACCGTTCGGCTCCGGATGATGCAATGGATGTTGTTTACCGAAAAAAACGTGATCGTCACATTAACATTTATGATGAAACTTGTTTGGACAGCTGCTGCGCGCACATGCCGCTGCTTACTGATGCAGGCATGAGCGCACGGACATAAAAGAGGATTGTAGGGTGCATGTAGGCATCTTTTAAATATTGGCACCGGTCTCATGGCATATTTTCCACATCTGACCTCCAGGGCTCGTCTGGTTGGACCCAAGACCTCCACACAATGTACCTTCTTTATGGGAAGAAATCTAATGAGATTCGACTTCTTCCCCTCCTTTCCCCCTCCTCCTCCTCCTCCTCCTCCAACTTGGGGTCTATCACAGTCTTGTTGCTCAAGAGCTTCCCTGACAACCGCTGGTGTTTCCTCGGCCTGGTGCTCTGCGCTGACCCCGGAGCAGAACAGAGGGCTCTTGAGGAGCACAGCGTTGATTTGCATAGAGGAGCAGTGACCTCCAAACATGAGCTGAATTCTAACCAACCATCCGGAAACACACATGCAGACATAGGTCCGCATGTGTGTGTGTGTGTGTGTGTGTGTGTGTGTGTTTCACCTGAGGAACAGCCACAAAAGTGGGGATATAAAGAATTGTGGCCCCTGCTCTCTGTGTCTCACTGCTGGGAGAGTTGTGTATTTGGCGCCATCTAACGGTCACAGGTTTCCTCCTGTGAACAAGTTATAGATATAAGACAAGGCAACACATTTCAACAACAAGGGCATTCCAAGTGCTTAACATAGAATATAAAGTGTATCAGGAGAAATTGAAAAAGCAGAATTAAGAGATACAAAGAGGCTTCTGAAATGAAACGTAATTACACAGGGAATAGATGAATCAACAAAATAAGAAATAAAAGAGTGACAGTGCAGTGTAAGAAATTAGTAAATGTTTGATTTAAGAGAAAGCAGTGGTTGGACGAGTCACAGTTTTCACCAGATTCACGCAGAGCTTATTGGATGTGCTGACTTCACGGTTGGTGCAAATGTCAATAGACTCATAAACTGATGCCGGTTCAAATAGAAGTTGTCAGTTTTTTCTCCATGTGTAAATGTCGGTTAATGTAAATGTGTTCACCGCTGAAGTGTTGCATGAGTCTACACAGACGCGGTCTGGTGAAAAGGCACTGCTGGGATTTGAACCCAGGATCTCCTGTTTACTAGACAGGCGCTTTAACCAACTAAGCCACAGCGCCACCTACTTCAGCACCATGGGCCTCATTCTGTGGTCTGTCACATTCCATTGCAGACAATAATAAATAGGTAAAAGTTTCAATGAACCACTATATTTATTTTACTTTCTATTTCGGCTTTTAGTATCTCAAAGGAAAAGTTCACCCAAAAATGAAAATTCACTCATTATCTACTCACCACTGTGCTGATGGAGGGGTGGGTGAAGTGTTTGAATCCACAAAACACTTTGGGACTTTCAAGCGTAAACAGCGTACCAGCCAAGTCCAATAGAATTGAAGTAAATGGTGACCACTTCAAACGTAGAAAAAACAACAGACAAAAACATAAAATGCCTCCATACTGCTCCTGCTGTGTCATCCAAATGTCCCCTAAGCCCTGATATTCACGTTTTTCATTTGAATGTCCACTGTAAACCACACGTGAAGGACATTTAGACTAAAAACAGTGTAAATAATGCAGTTTCCTTATTGCTTTAGAAACAAACAATGGTATAACCATCTGTGATTAATTAAGATGATAAACTTTTTTTTATACAAAGCACTTTCTAAAAGAGGTTTACAAAGTGCTTCACTGACATTTAAACATGTTAATGCATGAGACAATGGATAAAACAGCTAATTCAAGCCATTTTACATGATTTACTTCATAAAAGAGGACACTGAGGTAATATGTCTCATTGACAAAGGACGGTTATTCTACAGTTGACAGTAAAAGCCCCACTACCACCTTCTGTCTCAAGTCTTACCCTGGGTATCTAGGTTAAAGAGGACAAGCAGGGGTGATGGGGATGAGGAGGTCTGCTATGCAAGGCAGCACAACCGCTCAGTGATGTAGAAACAAGGAATAACATTTTTAAATCAATAGGTAATCAATATGACACATGGCTGTTCTTCCCTCTAACTGTATGAGACCATTTACTCAGATGTGAATATTGTGTTTGGGATGATGGATCTCTCTGAAGCAACACAAACACAACTCCCATGTTTAACCCACAGGACTGAGTAGATGAAGTCCCTGCAACTGAACCTCACCGTGTCGCCGAATGGGACGGCACACACGGCGCCCCTGGTGTCTAAGGTCAGTGCTTTCTCAAGGCCAAATAGGGAAGTGTGGAGAGGCTTGGGGCAGTGCAGAAGAATGTGCATTTCTGTGTACACTGTTGAGCTGACCTGAAGACAATTACCCAGGGCACGGTTTCAGTAAACAACAGGGAGGCCGTGTGTGTGTTGGCCTCTGTTAATAGTGTGAGTCTAAATTAAGCTTTTCAGGCCTAATTCACACATCACTCGGCCCCGCTCTGATAAATCCAGCCTTTGAGGGGGGGGGTCCCTATACTGGCATGTAATTACTCAGCAAACCAACAGTGTCTGAGAGGGGCCTGTGAGCATGTGCTGTAAAACATACTGTAGGTATTTACTAATTGGCAAATTGTGAGACAATGTGAACATGTGAGACATTGACACACTCAGGCATTCAGGAAATATTTGTTTCAACACCACATTTTCACATACAAAGCGCAGCCTATATACAGTATCATCAGCAGTTGAGGTACTTGAACTGTAGAGTATGGAAATGTCATATTACTTCAACACATTTTAAGGGAAAATTCATTTTTTATTACTTCACATCATTCACCTGATGATATTAATCATTAACTACACTGAAAATAATGTTTATGTATAAGCATGTAAATAATGTAGATAATACAAGTCTAATTCCCAAAATATATCTGAACTTAGTCTCCTCTAATTAATCTTTATAGGTGTCCCTATGACAGATTAATTAACATTTATATCAGCCTACAACAGAATCAGTATTTCTACAGGTGCGTTTCCAACATTAAATATATAATTCAATTCTCATCATTTGAAGTAAGCAGCACCTGCATTTCTACCAAATGATTTGAAAAATGCAACAACAAAAAATTCTCTATTTTCTGAAATACATTCGGGGGAAATAGCCTGAAAACAGACAGATGCAGGAAATGCTACAACTGTCTGAAAAGAAATCGAAGGCACAGTCGTTCAAGATGAGCCAGTTATGGATGTAATGAGTTAAAAAAATATATCTCTGTAGTTTATTGCAATGACCAAAGCACAAAGGCCAAATAAAGATAAAATGTTCAAGTATGAGCTGCGTACTTCCAAGCACAAATTGAATGAGAAGCCAATTGATTAAATTTAGATGTAGAAAGAGGATCTGTGTGGAGGCCCACCGATAGAAGATACAGGCTTCTCTCTAAGAAATACAGAGCTAATGGAATATTGTGGGTTTTTCCTGAGGACCAAGAATTTCATTTTCTACAGAACAATAGGTTGTGGAGAACATGGGCAGCCGGCAGTCTGACATCAGCATCCTGAGACCGATTTCAACCGAGAGCTTTTGTGGCCCCTTACATTTCCATCTCAAGCTCCACTGGAGACTAATACTGAAAACTGTTCAGATTATCTGTTTTATCGAAAGGACAGAGAGAAACACCATACTCTGAGGCACAAGTTACGTAAACCTGTAGGCTTACGTAGCAAATGGAACACCTCTGCATCGGCAAAAAACACATAGCTCCAGCAAAATGAACAATGCAGAGGAGGTGGTGTGCACTAGAAGTGGAAATCAACAAGAAATCCTTTTCTGTTTTGATGCAAAATAATTTACTATTTGAGGTGTTTAACACATCCATCACTTTACCCATGTACCCCTAAGCAACCTGAACATCAGGGGCAGTAGAAAGTAGCTTAATGGCACCAGCTACTGTCCTAAAAAGAAAAGAGGGAGAGCACAGTCTTAAACAAAAGTTTTAATTATAAAAAGGAAAACGCTCCAGGTACAATGTCTGGTGAACCAGACTCTGGGTGCAATGCTTCACGACAAACAGTTTTGAAAAAACAGCACAACACATCAAGCTGCATGTTGAGTATAAACCCAGACGTCAAACTTATCAATGAAGAGTTGAACAATAAAACATTTAAACTTGATGGTAATAAAGTATACTTACATGTTATCCTGGAAGAAAAAATAAAAACCTCACCACTTACTGTCCTAATCACCAGCGATATATTTGTATAAATGTTTATGTCGGGTCACTGCTGTTCATAGTTCTTAAAAAAGGCCGGTGTGTGTGCATGTTAGAAAATGACTGGTCCCGTGAGCTGTTATTTCTTTGCGAACGAGATCTTCATTGCATTCGTCTGTGTAATCTTAAAGCCCTGTAGTGCGTCTCGTGCAGCGCCAGCTTGCACTTCATTTTCAAACTCCACAAAGGCGATGTCGTGGCGTCCAGGAACAAGACGCACCTCCTTGAACCCCGGGAACCTGAACACACAACAACATATTCAGGTTTAGCCTTTAACGGTGTCAATGCAAATATGCAGATAATACGCAGACAATGAGTTGTTACTGACTGGTTGAAGAGCATGGAGAGCATGAGCTCGTTGGTCTCCTCTGGCAGGTTGGTGAGGAAGAGGATGTGATTGGGTGGATTTTCAGCGACCTGTGATGATAAAGGACAGTAGAGGTCAAAATATAACCAAAGAGCAAACTGGTAACTATTTATTTAAGGTAATGACAACATGCTAAGTGCGAAGAAAGGAGACACGCTACCTGCTGAGGCATTTGTCCAGGCATCTGTCCGGGCATCATCTGACCAGGAGGCATAGCACCAGGGGGCATCTGACCAGGTGCCATGCCTGGAGGAGGCATCATGCCTGGAGGGGGCATGTAGGGCGGCTGGCCTGGCATGTGCATCATGCGGGGCGCCTGGCTCATAGGAGGCATTCCCTAAAGAGTGAAGTACAAGAGTGATGAACAGTTCATTAGCTGTGCTAATGATCTCCACCTGAACCTGTTCGTACTATTCTAACTTTTGAGGGGCTGTATGTGTATGTGAGAAGAAAAATGTCTGAGTAAGTTGCTCCAGACATTCCAATTTTAATTCTACATACAGGCATGGCAGCAGGCACTCCAGCGACCATGGGCGCAGCAGCTCCTGCAGCACCCTTCTTAGCTCCTGCTGCATCAGGTACTTTGGGCTTCTTCTTCTCTTTTTTGCGGTCACGCTCTACAAAGGTCCCCTTCATTTTCGCAATGATGTCTGAGTCCAGCTTGGCGTACTGGATACGCTGCAGGAGGAAAAGGTGAGTTAAGACCATGTGTCTTTCAGAAGCTATAGTTTCAAGACCTCTAAAAACCTTCCTATTACGACATAGAATGGAATTAATGACGATTTCAGCACCACTCACAGAATGAAAGACATGTTTAAACTTTAACAGATTAGTCATTGACAAGTCTTCAATGACAGTAGATACCCTGGCTTTATATAAGTTGTTTTACCTTTACTGCATTATGGTGATCTGTTCTTTATGAATGCAGGCGACAGGGGCTAAAGAAGTTGGATACTGTGTACCATAGTGCTTTGTGATTTACAATTGGCAATACACCACTACATTTTAAGCTAGTAGTAACTTACTATCTTTGTATGTCCACAGATATTCAAATTAGCAGGCTTATAAATATAAACCTAAACCAAAATCAGCATGGCCTGCACGCTCACAATATTCTACAAATGTTGGTCCACAGAGTTAAAACAGAACTTTGTAAAAAACAGCTATTAAATAGTCCTGCCCCTCTTCCTGGAACAATCCACAGAAGGATCTGAAACTGTGAGAGTTGCTACTGTAGGGAATTGAAGAATATTTTAAAGAACTGAGAAAATGGTTAGTGTGGAAGCTCTTAACATTCTTATTGATATCCGCTTGAAAGATTGTACGTGTGTGTAGTGTATGGAAGCTGTATGTTTATATAATGGAAGTAGTGATGTTCTGCTGCCCTCCTGATTTAAATGTCAGTACGATTTGAATCTGGTTTTATACAGGATGTCTAGAGCTCTCCTGTGATCTCGTACTCCCTGTGTGATGAACCTACCATGGGTTTGTCATAGAACGGGAATCCCTGCATGGATCTCAGAGCATTAGAGGCGCTGTTGATCTCTTTGAAGATGACGAAGGCCTGACCCTTCATCTTCAGGTTCTGTGCAACCAAGATGTCCAAAATCTGCCCAAACTGGGAGAAGATGGCGTACAGGGACTTTTTCAACTCTGCGGGGAAAGCACAAAGCGAGAGAACCAGGAGTTTGATTTAATAAGCTGAAACGGAACTGGACGAGAGAGCCTGGAGGATCAGTAACTCACCATCTTTCTTGATTTTCTCATTCAAGTTGTTGATGTAGATTGTATGGTTGAGCCGTACGTCCGCCGTGGCCATCTTCTAAGCTGCAGCGGAGTTTAGAGATTAGTGCAAAACTTGAAAAATCATTTTAAAGCAACATAAATGGCAGCTGTTGAACCGCGGAGCAAGTGACGAGCTAACGTTAGCAAACAACCCATGTAGCGTGGGGTGAACGTTAGCCTGCGAGCTAGCTGCTGCTGCTAACGTTACTCAAGTAAATATATCCATGTTTCATTCATAGCTGATTCGGCCGTTATCAGAAAACAAGCATGTAAGGTATATTTCTTTAACAGCTGGGCTGCGAAGGTTTTCTGCAAATAAATAAACACGATCTTTAACTCACCTCGAAACGATGAATGAAAAAGTCCCGGCCCTCACAAATCCCGTTCGCTGCTCTCGCGTTAAGAAAGGTTGCAGACGTAATTTCCGGTGTTTCAGTCAATTCTGCGACCAATGAGATTCTTTTTTTCTAAATTACAGTTTTTTTTCCATTTTTATTTTTTTTAATTTAATTTTTATCCAAATATATTTTTTATCATCACCTGCCTCCACAGCCTGTAGTTGAGAGTGCACATTTTACATCAACATTACAGAACTTGGACCTTATACAGAGAGAGACACAATTTTAATGAAATAAATAATAAAACAATCATAATAATAATAGTTTCTACCACCAGGCCATCAGATTTCTAAACTTGTAGTCAACTCATGACTCTGCACATCTGTTTTTCTGTCTGTTTTCACTTTGAAATCAACACTCACCTCTAGAAAAATGAGAAATTAAAAAAAACTGAAAACTGATACACACACAATGCGATGACTATACATATATGTGCAATAACGTATTCACACACACTCCATGCAGATAGAGTTGTTACCACATTTGCTCCAAATGTCACGCTGCTCCTTTGAATGTATATTGTTTTAAAAATGCATTGTATTTAACTTGAACTTGAAACTTGTTAAGAAAGTGCTAAGTTACTGTGTCAAATTTCAGCGTTATCATAATTTTGAACCCTGGGAATAGAATTTGTCCACAAATAACTGTACTTGTAGAACTGAAAGGCAATCTTGTTTCTGGGGGCAGGCCTTCTCAATAAAAATGATCTCTAAAAGATATTCAAAAAATAAAAAAAATATTTCACAAAAAAATATCTATTTGATGCATAAAGCATATAAAACTGAACTAGTCAAGAACAGTACAGGTACCTCAAAACTGTATTTATGTATGATATATTTTATCACCAACCCGAATTTTCACATTAATCTGTGTGTTGTACTATTCACCGAAAAATGTTTTTTTTACTGTAGTTTGTACTCCTGCTCAGTAGGAGGCGGTAGTGCCCCACAAAGTTTGTCTTCAACCACAATACAAACAGAAGAAGTGACGCTCAGGTGACGCCACCAGATCAGAAACTACAGAATTAGTGTCACGTCACAAGAAGGTGTAACATCTGGACGTTCTCCCTCTGGCTCCTGCAGCTGGAGAGTTAAGACTCTCAGGCATTGTTATCAAAGGTAACCGGATTCAAATGAGATCATCGCAGTGAAGAGTCGCTGCTGGTTCAGCAGCAGGAGACAGCACCTTTCAGAATCCCTCTTGTTTGTGTGTATTGTTCATATCCTCTGTAGATTAGTGTGTGATTATAAATATGCATCATAGATCAGAGCTGCACTGAAGCAGCAGGGAAGTCGTCATGTTCACGGAGACTCGTGGAGCGGACACTGGGACCAGAGACAGCTGGGATGGATCTTCATGTTGAGACTGGACCTCAGACTCTTCTTCAGTCCAGCGTCCCACTCAACTTCCTGCTTGAATCTACATCCACGAGTCCTCACCTGCACGTCGCCCTGAGGACTCACTGACCACATCCCCTTCCTTCACATCGTATTCATGTCCAGGTCTAGTCGGCGCTACAAGCCTCTGCTGCAGAGCAACGGCAGCGGCTCCTTCCCCGGCTGTGACCGGGTTCGAATGCCCCGGGCCCGGGTGCTGCTGCTGTGCCTGCTCGGGGTCCTGGTGCTGGCGGTGGTGCTGGGAGTGTATCTGTCCAACGACACCAGCATCGGACAAGTGAACCGTGTACCAGCCGCAGACCTGACCAAAGAGAGGGTAAGAGATATGACAGTAATCCATCCCCTGGTGCTTATAGTATTGTTTTTAATTATTGTCTCCTATTGTCCTATTTATACTTGCACAAATACACCACAGAAAATCCCCTGTATAAGTAAACCTGCTTGGCAATGAAATCTGATTCTGACACAACAGGAGAAGATGCATTATTTAACTAATACAATGACATTACTCTGGTATTTCTATTACTTGATGCTTTATTACTTTTATAGTGTGCTTGTTTTACTCCCCTGTAGTTATTTGACATAGTTCAGCAGTAACAGTATTCATTTAGTAACTTTACACTCACTGTAGATGCCTAAATGTGCTGTTTCCCATGATCACGTGTCTTATTACAGCAGTGACGGCTTCATTCAGATAGAGCCCAACATCACAGGGTAACGTTTGCCTCAAATTTATACATCAGCTCAGATTCTTTTCTTCATTTTTGACAGAAAATAGTAATACGTTCAGTCATACATCCCAGAGTGACGTATCTGAACAAGAGTCCAAGAGATCCAATCAACTTCTTTTATTAAGAAAGAGATTGTTTCCGCCCGACTCACAATATCAGCCTTTGATTGAGATGAGGACAAACTCCACAAAGTAAAACCTCAAACAGGGAAACAGAGGTTATGAAAAATGTTTAGAGGTTTATAAAGTTTATAATTTAAGGTAACAGAATGATAGCAACAGGTAAATAATGACTTTTAGAATTATTACTTTTAGTATTACATGGTTTTACTGAACCTCCTGTCTAATATTTACTTTACAGAACACATTCTCTTCCCACATCTACTTTATTTATCACTGATCTTGTTGTCTCTTCTCCAGTTGTCCCACAAACCCAGCAAATGCTCACCAGCTCAAATCCGCCGCCTGGCCTCTCAGGTGGATGGGACTCGTCTGTGGGAGACTCACCTGAGGCCCATCCTCATAGAGAGGCTGCCAGGGACACAGGGCCACCTGGCTGTACAGCAGGTTAGTGTGAAGCATTAATCATTTCCTTTTCAAAGAAATACACGTTTTCAAGTTTTTTCCCTCCCATATGCTTTAATCAAACCTCTCTTGTTCTGCTTCAGCACATCACCTCCACCCTGTCCTCCCTGTCTGCCGGCTGGTCTATCGACCTGGACTCCTTCAAGTCTCCGACCCCACGAGGCTCGGTCGCCTTCACCAACATAGTTGCCACTCTGGATCCTTCGGCCCCTCGCAGGCTGCTTCTGGTCTGTCACTACGACTCCAAGTTCCTGCCTCCAGACCCCCGTGACCCACAGAGGGTGTTTCTGGGGGCCAGTGACTCAGCAGTGCCTTGTGCTATGATCCTGGAGCTGGCCACTTCTCTGGATGCTCAGCTTAGATCTTTCAAACAACAGGTACGTGTGTTTTCTTTACATGTATGTTGACAGTTGGAGCAAATGTTGACTGATTAGTTTCCAATTAGTTCAATTGGTTGAAGATGACTCTTTCCTGTTTTTCTTCTCATGACAAAGAGTAAAGATCTAAAAGGCTGACAAGAGAATTTTATTTCTTTTTTGCCCTCATACCCTCATTTTTTCTCCCCGCCTGTGCAGCTGCAGTTTAGGATAGAAAATGCTGACTGTGGCCCATTCTATTGAGTGCAGCAGTCATCTGTGTACAGCAGTGTCTTTCCAGAGGCTGTGTTTTATCTAGTCACTGTAGAAATACACATACTTTGATACACACACTGCGACAACCCTGCAGAAAGAAAAATTGGATTCTGTTGCCACTTTCTGTGAAGTGTATTTTAATTTGATTCCCTGTCTTTTCTCAGAAACTTCCCGTCTCCCTTCAGCTTGTGTTCTTCGATGGTGAGGAGTCATTTGAGGAGTGGACAGCCACAGACTCACTGTACGGCTCCCGTCACCTGGCTGAGCGCATGGCCAACACGCCTCACCCTGCTGGCTTCTCACACACTACCATGCTCCATGCTGTGGTGAGCAAACCGTGTTTTACTCTACGCGTCCTCCACGATTGTCCTCTCACATCCTGATCCACACATGTGCTGAATTATAAATAACCAGGTTAAATTTAGCAGAACGGTTAGAGCTCACTCGTGTTTAATGGGCCCCATCACTCTTTGATTTTTCTCATGTAAGTCATGTAAATCAACATAATTGTTTTTAGTCCTATTATCAAGTAGCCACTTCCAAAGAGTGACTTCTCCTTTCTGACTTCCTCCTCTCTCCCTAGGACCTTTTTGTGCTGCTCGACCTGCTCGGAGGTCCTGATCCCCTGATTGCAAATCACTTTGATAACACAGCACGCTGGTTTGACCGTCTGATTGCTGCAGGTAACAACTGGCTGTAAACTAAGTGACTTTAACTGTACAAGATCTAACGCTGCTCTTCATTCTCAGAGAAGAGACTCCATCGACAGGGTCTTTTGACGTCTCACCCCTCGGAGCAGACTTACTTTAGGAAGGATGTTTATCTCGGACCTGTCCAAGACGACCACATCCCCTTCCTTCACAAAGGTGAGTAAAAACTCTTGGGAGGTTTTCCTTCCACCCACTTTGGTCATTTTCTATCAAAGAAATATCACCAAAAAGTTTTAAGCTCGGTTTAGGTGTTGGTGTATTGAGAAAAACTGATCTGTGTGGAACAATACAGGGAAAACAAATCATTTGACAACTTACTAACTCCTAAAATGTGTATAACAGTAGTCAATGGAAATGTGTATAACCCAGGAGGCAGCCCAGGGGCTCCTCCTGGTATTTCTCGTTCATCTGCTTACTTTTACGTCTACTCCATCCCCATGGATGCCAACTGTCTAACTTGAGGTTGTATAAATATTTTGTCCAGCTAAAGATGTACTGGTCATAAAAAGCATATTAAGGATAGTACCTCTTCTACTATTAAGAAGTACCTAAGTAGTGCCTCTTACCCTCTCTCAGGTGTTGTACCATTACTATGTTAGAAAATATTGCCATTTTATCTAGTTTTACTTTGAACATACATTATCCTGGAATCAAGCCATTTTATACATTGTGCTCTATGCGGGCCAGTCAATGTAATCCTGATTGCCACTATAAAACCTGTTACATAAGCCCGGGCTGCATGAGGGGTTGAGATTCTGATAGATTTTTTTAACACCAAGGGGTAATTTGTGCCCACTACCTTGCTATTTACAACATAGCAAATAAGGTGTAAAATACATTTATATACAATATTATATTGCATGAACTCCTTATATTGTAACCAATCACTCAATAACTCATCATTTGATATCATGACCTTATCATAAGTCCTGAAGTTCTTTCACTATTAATTTCATTTTATCATATTAATGTCAGGTTATCCATATACATTCTACTTATCCTTCCTCTCTCCTCTCCCTCCATCTTCCCAGGTGTCCCCGTGCTACACGTCATAGCCACTCCCTTCCCACAGTTCTGGCACACGTTGGACGACAATGAGCAGAACATGCACCGGCCCACCATCGAGAACCTGACCAAGATCATGGCTGTGTTTCTGGCTGAATACCTGGGCTTCTAAACACCAAGACATGAAGACCACTGATCATGTTTACCCTGCACTGGAGTACTCGTGCTTTTGTCACACTGGTTACGAATGAGTGACTCTGTGCATAAGAGGAGTCCCTAGTGAAATGAACTTAACTGAACTGAGATACCAGCTGAACTTTGCCAAAGTCTTGTCTCTGCTGAACTGTTTCCTTACTTTTAACATCATGGAGGAGTTGGAAACATAAAAAATTTAAGTATTAAAGTAATATTTAATTAGCTAAGATAAAATAATCCTTCAATGAGCATGGTGCCTAAGGAGCAGGAAATGTGTGTGTAATTTCACAAGCACTTTTGCTTTATTCCTATGGGAAAAAAAACCTAGCCATATGTTATTCACTACTTTAATGTCATGGAGATGCACTAATGTCTTCTTGAAGACACTCTAATGTGAGCTGCTGTGAACTCGGTGACGATGGTGAATGACGGCTAGAAGATATCTGTGAGTAAATCACTTCACTTTATCTTGATTGATGCTCTTGGCCTTACTACCTGCGGTTCTTACTGGAACTTTTGTGTCAGTTGAATGATATTAAACAACAAATGTTCGTTTACACCACATGAAAGGTGGAGACAAAAGTCTGCTATAAGGTTTAAATGCTTAAATCAGTTTCTGTGAGTATATTTGATGCAGCTTTGTGAAAAAAACACTGAAAGATTCTGCGCCTTGAAACATTCTGTAACTTCCGGAAAATGTCACCAGCGAAGTCTCGTCTTACTTTCCCTTGAACAACCTGAAACCACTTGGGCTTTACAGCACATCTGTGAACCGGTGTATTGAATTGAATCCACCCATATGACGCTTACTTTTAATGACCATCTTGTCCTGTGTTCTATATGTATATGAGTTAAGGTACAATTCTGCTGAGTCATGTTTTGGTAATAAAGCTTAATTTGCAAAGTGTTTTAATGGCACAATTCAAGAAGGAGACAACTGTATTGTAAGTATTAAAAACACATTGGACATGTGAACAGGTGACTCAGATGAAGCCTCCACACGTGTGATGTAGAGAAGGTGGTGGGTGAGAGAGGGGTGGAGGGGGAGGGCCTGAGGTGCTTGTGGTGCCAGGCAGAGTAAGGTGAATATCGGAGGAAGGGTAGGCTTCTCCTGAGGGTGCCCCACAGCCAGCTGCTTCTAAACTGAAGGAAGAAATGAAAAACACAAACCTGAGAGAATAGCACATATTTAATCTCGCATAATATAACCACAAGAGGGTGCTATTATTCTGTGGAAAAACTGAATTGAAGCAAACAATTGTTCTTTCAGTTTGTAGATTGTTTGTGTAGATTATTGGGAGGGCAGGTTGAACTGGAAAGATGGTTATCTTGTATTTGCCTTACAGATAAACTGGTGGCATTTAAACACACACTAAACTACGTCCACTCTGTTTTCAAACAGGAGAAGCATTGAACGATTTTTGGATAAAATAATCAAATGATTATTGAGATAAACTGACAGATTGCTTATGATGAAATAAATACTTACTTGCTACTAAACTTCACTATAATTTTATGATGGACCAATATTACCATGCCTGAGGTTTTCTCTTTATTATTTACCTCCGCCATTGGGTTTTCCCCCCTGTCCGTTTGTTAGTTAGCAGCACAAAAACTACTGGACTTATTACAATGAAACTTGATGGAAGGATTGGATATTGGTTATGGAAGAACCCACTTTCTCTAACATCTCGAGATATGGACTTTCTTTCATTTCCCAGGGAATAATTCATGGATTTGGATGAAAAAATCCAGCATATTTAGGGGACTGATTTCTATTCTATTCTAGTTTGTGAAATGTGGTGCAGCTTGGCTGAATTTAAAGAGACTGTTGGGCCTTGATGGAAAATATGCACACTGAGTGCCATTGATATTTAGTTTTACAAAGCTGAGGAAGCAATATTTAAGTCAATACTCATGTTGCCTCAAACATACAAGGTATTGTATGGGGACTTAAAAGTATTATTCATAAAATCATATTAATCGTATCCCCAGTACTAATATCAACGCTGCAAAGCAACTATAATTATAGAGATGATAGATGAAAGATTCTAAGGTAAAGAAACAATTCGTACAATTTAGATGAAACACACTAGTGAAATAATCACTAGGATTATTTTATATTCAATTTCTGCCAATCAAATATATAAGTGCTGTAAAACTGTGCATACGAGTACTTGTGTAAATTTTATGAATTTCCTTTCTGGCTCTTTCATTGATCGTTTGACAGCAAGCTTTAGACACCTGGCTATCTAGTACATTGTAGTTCACACTAAAAGGTTTAAACAGTTTGGTGTCAGACTTTGTCTACCTAAGAAGTTGGTTTCCTCTTCCTCCCAGATGGTGTGTGGTAGAGGAAACTTTTGTCTTACACGATACTTCCACACAGCTCCAGTGGTTGGCCCCACTGCCTCTCAGCCTGTGTATGTAGCAGGCTCGGAGCCAGAACTGCTGTAGCAGCGGGTGGCTGCATGGGGAGAAGGGGAAGCCCTCCAGCAGCATGCAGCGTTGCCCCTGGTAAAAGGCCACTGCAGTGGAGGCCTCAGCACACTTACAAGCTCCCCAGGGCAGGAGGAGGAAAAAGAGGCGGTGGAAAGGGAAGAGTGCGGAAGAAATCAGCCAGACGATCCATGCAACAGCTCTGTAGAAGGACCTCACACACAAAAAACACCTTTTCAACTGTGAAGGTCAGTTGTGGAAGCTGGAAGTCGTGAGATGTAAGCGGAACCAAAGGCTGTCACATGGGCTGTATCTCCGAACAGCCCATGTGAGGCCTCTGTGGAGCTTTGTCTTGCATGTGTTTATTATAACTCATCATTTTCTCTGTAAAATGTAATCACATGTAATCTGGCACCATCAGGGTTATGAAAACACCCTATTCATCCCTCCCTCCTTCTCTGTGCACATACACACCCTCACACACATTCTGGCCCTTTGCAATTGTACCAGCATCAACCCACAGAGCAAGAGACAGTGTGGCGGTTACTCAGTGTGGACAGAAAACACATTTGTATAAAATGTTTTTACCTAAAACACATCACCATATTTTAAATGTTGTTTATTACAATATCGTATAATATAAAAAATAGAATGCATTTGAATACAAAACAAATTAGGAGAAAACAAAACCCTTGAACGACAGACACATGATCCCTTTCTTAACTTTAAAAAAAAGTCAATCAACATACAATATCTTTGGTTACATCTGGAGTCATAAATGTGATGTGACAGGAAGGAGAGTACAAAACGAATGCCACGCTACAAACACACAGGGCCACAGATGTGCATGTGCCCTCACTGGCTTTTACTGACATACTTTGGCAAGAAATGGCTCAAATAACCAAATGCAAGCTACAATCTTTTCATAAATGAAGAGCACATTTCCCTTTATCCTTAACTGATATAAATGATTAATAAAATTCACACTAAAATTGATTTGTCCATGCCATTTCACTATCTAACAAACAACTTTCAAATTTATAACTAGAGGGGGGGGGGGTAACCCATTTCATAATGACCTCAAAATCAATACCTGTAGTCTGAGATTGTGAAACCTCAGTTTGCACAACAATGTGACGTTCCGAGTGAAAATGAATATCATTTCCTATCATTTTCCCCAATGACTCCTTTTCTTTCTTTAAAACTAAAAAACAGATTGATACATGCTTTAAATAGATTAAATGTACAAAAGAGACAAACAACAGACATACCAATAATAAAAAAAACAACAACACATAAGCCATTCCTGTAACTAGATGCAACACTGAAGTATATTTTTGTGTACCTTAATTGGCCAAAGATTTGACTGCTACCTGTGTTATGACAGTTGGAATCTCAGACAGGTTTAAACTGGAGCAATTCCATACGTTTACAACAGATTTCACTGATCCGTTTTCTGATTGACCTGTTCTTGGAATTAGAGATTACAATTTTCCATTTAAAAAGAAAAAAGGGCATTTCCAAGCTGACTATGATTTGCACCACTGTCATAACATCATGGCAACCCAGCGTAAACATTGTGTGAATGAAATGTGCAAAATATACAAAAAGAAGAGGAGACAGGTTTGACTGTACAACCAAAACTGTCACATTAGGATTTCACTACAGATCAAACTGTTACAGAAATGGACGTCAATTTTTTTTTTAAAACCACAAAGCTTTAAAATAAGGCACTTGTCAATATCAACAGATTTTGGATGCACGTGACAACAAGTGTCACTTAGTGGGGTCACAGCAAACCTTTTAGTGTAATGCTTCTTATAAAAGCTCAGTATTTCAAAGCTCCTTTTCACCTCCCAAGAGCACCAACCTTTTGACTCAGCCACTGTGTCACTTAGTGTCCTATAAAGTACTAAACTTGCATTGCATAGAGTATCAACCCTTTTATTTCCTGTGGCATATTTTTTACTAATGCAGAGCAGCGTCCTCAGTGGAAAACTGCATTTAGTCATTTAAAACGGTTTACTGATAAAATGGAAGTAGGCTTGCATGTGTAAAGGGGAGTTCCTGTATTTTTCAAACATGTTTTTCAAACATGTGGTGCATATATTTAAACTATGTTTGTAAATGTGGGTGTGTAAATAAATGATACTTACAAAAACCATAAATTTGGTGCAGTAGATTGTGTCTGCCTGCAGCCTGGCGGGAGTGGCCACAATGTAATCTAATGGGGCAACTGTTAAAGTCTAGGAAATATCCACTAAAAGTATTTTTTTCAGCCAATAAAGGGCTCAAATTGTTTTTCTGGGCCTTTACTAAGAATCTGGCAACATTACACATGACTCACTTGAGGAGAGGTCTCCTTGTCAAGTCTCGTGAGACTTGAGTTGTTGCAGGAAGACGGACTGGAAACATTAGTGAGAGAGAGAGAAAGGGAGAGGAGATTAGATTTCACTGAGAGAAACTATAATGGCTGAATCTTTTTCTGACGTGTTTGATCTGGAGTATACAGACTAACAGCTCCTACCAATCAAAGAGGTTAAAAAGAGAGGAGGTACGGGCAGGGGCACGGTTGCAACGGTTCTGCTGAGCAAGACATGTGTAATGTTGAGCAAAAATCCAGAATAACAATTTTAAACTTCAATTGGTTAGTTTAGTTGACCTTTCATACCCAGGTTGAAAAATGCCAAAATCCCCCTTTAAACCTAGGCTTCAGTAACAAGTATGAATAAAACATTGTATCGTCTTTGAGGATGAAATAGTTGAGGAAAACATATCTCGGCTGATTTACATAAAGCTCAACCAACTCAACTCACGTCTGCTTGTGAGGAATCAAATCTTCACCGAGTTCCTGGAGTGTGGGTAGAACAATGTGTTCAGGCTTCAAGCAACAAAAGAAAACCTAACTCCTGAACAGTCAGGAAAGTATTTCAAGACGTATCCCTCAGCCAGAGAGTCCTGTAAACTGTGTAGTTATTGTGTGGTGGATCCTCAGTGAACTACTTCCACTGCCAGAAAAAAACCCCAGGCATCTTTTTTTCTAGGGACAGCTGAACTTTGTACGCAGTTCAGAAAACTGCAGTGAAGAGTGGAGAGACTCTGCAGAGCTGTGATGTTCTGTATGATTTTTGCACCAGGACCTGTAACTGGGTCAAGCAGACAAAAGTGTGTCTGAACCAGCAGATGAATATAATCACCATTTCACATCCATGTGACACAGAGCTGCAGAGGGTTTGTCTCAGAAGTGCCAGCAAAGACCTCTATGGTATCAGGGCCCCACTGAGAGAGAACCTCAGTATACTGTAAAACACATTTGTGTCTTTGAGGGTTAGACAATGTGAAATAAAATATTTCAGATCAATAAAATCACAAACAGCGGGGTCTGTAACCTTCTGTATGTTGAATCGTTTTTTGGTGCCGCATGGGGTTTCACAAGCCAAGCTCATCGTCTACAGGGACAGACTGGAGCTGAGTAAGAATCTTGGAGTCCCCATCCATTTCCTCTGGATTTCCGAGAGGTGAGCCGACTTCCACGTCCTGCTCCGGAGAGGGGCTTCCCAGAAGCAGCGACTCTCCTCCCGGGAGGCCTAACAGAGCCGGGTCTACGGGTAGGTCCCCCTTGCCGCGGACATCGAACAGAGTTAGACTTGCTGATGTGGAGAGGGGCACGGGACTCCACACCGGCTGGGGCAAGAGGGTGTTGGGTGTGATTCCACTGTACATGGGACTGAGGGTGAGCATGCTCTCTGGGGTGAGAGTGTTTGGCAGCGTGGGGGTGACGGAATGGTCCAGAGTATGAGGGGATGGAACGGCAGGTGTCTGGCTGGTTGCAGCCCCAGTCTCTGGAGCGTAATATGGAGGAGAGGAGTTGATGAAGTTCAGAGGAGATAATGTGAGGCCACTGGGAGTTTGTCCTGAGGTGGTGAGTGGCTGGGTGGACACAGGAGGGGTGGAAGGGGTGAGAGCGGGGCTCAATACATTAGTGGAGATGGTTGGAGCTTCTGCGACTGGTTTCAAGGGCAAGCTGGTGAGTTGAATGCCTGCAGGGATTGTCAGAATCAGCTTGCCTTGCTGGACACTCAGGTAGGGGCTTCCACCGAGGAGCAGGTTACCTGCAGATGTGACAAGTGTTAAGTTTACTCTCTCAAACAACAGGAGCACCAGTACAGAGCTTTTTACTGCTTTACTTATACGCTGCAAATTAATTTACAGATCAGTACGAGTACAGTACAGACAAATGTCAAGCAATTATACTGTTGCCAAATATAGATCGAACATCTTGTTCCTTTCCACCATCACAAACATAAATGCATTAACTATTCAGTTATAACTATAACAACTAAAGTCACAAACCATTTTCAGATTTATTGCTGCTGTTGTTGCACATTATACTATAACCTCCGAGAGTTCACGTCTTCACGCTGCTTGTTTGACCATTAGTCCAAATCAAAAGCTATTCAGGTTAATATCTTATGTGACAAAGGAAAACAAACATTTTGAAAATGATTTAAAAACCTGATCAATTATCACAACAGTTGCTGGTTAATCTTCTGCCAGTTTACTTATGGTTTCAGCTATGTTACATTTGCATGTATCCAATTAATTCAGTTTACCTGGAGCAGCAGAGGGCAGCTGGATGATCCCAGAGTTGAGGAGTTGCACACCTGGGGCCATGCTGGTTGGGGGACCCACGCTCTGAATGGGCCTCAGCTGGTTTATCCTAACAGGACCCTGCGCCATTGCCCCAGCAGCAGGGGCTGAAGTCAGGATCTGTAGGGGCACTCCAGCAGAGGGCATAGAGAGAGAAGAACAGGTAGGTACCACTTGGGGGAAAGAGAATGTGGGGGAGGCTTGGATGGAGGAGACAGGGACCAGCTGAGGCATGGAGAGCGGGACTAACTGTGTCGCTGTGGTGCCTTTGACTATTTGTGTTGGGGAGGAGATGGACATGACATGTGGGGCCTGGATTTTGAGGGGTGTGGAGTTTGTGATCTGGTCGCCCAGTTGGTGTGCTATCTGCTGTGGCAGCTGATTGTTGTTAAGCTGTGAGACAGAGACTATATTTCGGGCACCTTCGGGCAGAGTTGTTGAAGCATCCTGCTGATGCTGTACCAGTCTGTTTCCTGTGGTCGCCGTCAGGGGGCTTTGAAACAAAGGGGCTGATGAGGTGAGGGGTGATACTGGGACCAACTGAGGACACTGAGACAACTGGGTTCCTGAAGAGTGCTGGACCAGCTGGGAGACAGGTATACCCTGGATGGAAGGCACAACCTGGGGCAGAGAGAAGACCTGAGGGATGGCGCTGTTGGAGGACACCACAGAGATAGAGGGATTTAACTGGGTGCTGGATAAAATGACCTTCTCCCTTGCCTGACTGGAGTAAGGCACAGCAGCACTGGAGATGACCAGGCCTGCAGACGACATAGAGGCTGGGAGGGCGAGGGACTCCTGGGGGTTCTGTGTTAAGACTAGTGAAGGGAGACTGCTTGGGGAGGACAGAGTTGGTGAAGAGGGAGATAAAGATGAAGAGGAGGAGGAAGATACTGTCTGGCTGCTGCCCTCTGAGTCATGCACATTGATGTAATCGATTTCATGACCACTCACTGTCTTGGTGTGAAGAGGAAGCGAGATGACAGATGGATGGTTTGATACTGGGGTGGTGTTAGTGCTGAGAACTGGAAGACTGCTTGTTTTGGTCTCCATGGCAGATACCTGCTCCGCCACAGAGGCCGTGTGATGTTGCTGCTGCACATCCAAACTGGATTTGGTTATGACTTGAGCCCCGTTCAGTATCAAAGGAGGGCTGGCTGTAACAGGACTCAGTGTGACTGTCTGGCAATCGCCCAAGCTCAGCCCGTTAATTATGACACCAGCGCCGGTGCTGGAGATCAGGGAATTCCCATTGAGCAGCAATGGCTGAGAGGGCGTGAGGAAGCCACTGGAGCCATTGAGGATGAGCTGGCCTCCCGTGCTGCAGGGGACTGCAGAGAGAGAGATGATGGACGCTGTGGAGACAGCAGCCTCCTCCGGTTTGTCGGGGGTGTCGTCCATGGCGCTCACCTCGTCATCGGTGCTGTGGTTTCCATCAGACTCACTGAAATGGAGGGGGAAAAAATTGGTCAAGTTTGAGCTCTTGACATTAGATGACAGAGCAATTATATGGTTTTTGATTTTTTTTTTAAATGCTTGACAATACAAATGTTTTACGGTCAATCTTAAACAAATAGTCTAAGACAACACTTCCAGGGACTCGACTTTACTCACAGTCTTAATGTAACATGCATTATTGAATCGGTTTAGATAACTGTACATGATTAGCCAACAGAATTAAGTGTCTGATAATTGAACAGAGTATCTGTGCACTGGATCTTAGCTCCTGATGCCCATTAGATAAAAAAAATACAAGGTCGCCACCATCAGGCTTAATCTTATAACACCATTTATGAGAAGTTTGTAAATCTGCATGAGGACTGAAAAGCACACTTTTATATGAAACCTTCTAATTTGTATTTTGTTTTGCAGCTTAATAGATTTTTTTGTTTTGTTTAGGATATTTAAGTGTATAATATATTGCAGCATTTACTTTATTAACTCCTAAATTGTTGATATTTAAATGAAAAAGTAAAATATTATATTTAATATTTTTCTCATCACGTCACACACGTCATCATCTGTCAGAATAACAATATTCTCAATATGCTCAATGAGTGCAGCCTGGCCAATTTTATTAGAAATACTAAATATTTAAATAATTGTTCAATATTTTAATGGTCACTTTAGAACTCATATTTAAATGTGACATTTTAGGTAATATTGGTCAAATGCTACCTTTTATTCAGCTAAGCTATTTTTACCTTGTTTATATATACACCATGTATCTAGTGATTAAACCATCGATTAATTATCTAGTGGGGGCCACAAGGGGACTGGAGCCATTCCCAGCCAACATAGGGCGAGAGGGGGGGTACACCCTAGACAGATCTCCAGCGTATTGCAGGCCCAACATACAAAAACTAACAACCATTCAAATCTACGGACAATTATGAGTCACCAATTAACCTAACCCCAATCTTCATGTCTATGGAACATGCAAACTCCTGAAGTCCCTGGCTGAACTGGGATTCAAACCAGAAACATTCTTGTTGTGAGGGGACAGTGCTAACTATTGCATCACCACGCCACCAATACATTTTATCAGACTCTTTAAAGATGTCAACAAACTATTTATAGATTTTCACAAACTCCCTAGTTCCCTTCATGTGCCATGAATTATTTATTATCTGGGATAACACTGTCTCACAATGTTAAATAATCAACAAAAAGAAAAATCGTGGATCAACCAAAATTGAATGGGTTCTTCCCTGACCCATACTGCATCCTTCCACCAGGTTTCTTGAAAATCCATCAACTGATTTTTGTAGTCTTACTCACAAACAAACCAACAAACGTGTAAACATCATTTCCATGACGGACGTAACAAACTGTTTTAAAAGAGAAATAGAAATTAAACACCTACGATTAGACTCAATTTAATAATCAAAGTTTTCTCCTGTGTGTTGAATAGATATATCAGTGGTTAACGTATGATAAATGCTGGCAACTGTTCATTGTCTCATCGTTCTCTTTACTTTCCTTTTACACTACTGCACATATTCTGCAGTGGATCGGCTTAAAACTTGTGCAGACACGAAGACAAAGCTGGACCAGATTTCTAGAAACTTAACTGAACTCAGTGTCTGTGTGTTAGAAAGTGTATCATGCTCCTCTCGCTGCAGACAAACCCTCCAGTCTGATAACACAGATCTGCTTTACTCTCTCCTATCACCTCAGACCTCAGACCCCCTCTGCTTGGAGAAATAATCACAGTAAAACTCAATGATATCAGCCTGTGTGTGTGTGTATGGGGGGGGGGGGGTTCTTTCACCCCTCCACCTCCCCTAGAACATAAACTGGTTACTCTGTTTTTAACCTGGCTCTGCAGGCCCAGAGCAGAGGGTGCAGGCATTTCAGGAAACTTGAGCCATGTTGGGCGCCTGGATCTCACATTTCATAACAAAGCAACATGGCTCTTGGGTCTCAGACCTGTGTGGCTTCAGTGCTGTCAAAAACCCTCCTCTGTCCTCCTGGTCACTTTTATTTTTAGTTGTCTGTTTAATGTGTGCATGGAGCTGCAGTCAGAGCTGCCCTGTGTGGTGCTGGGCCTTGTTTACCAGGAAGATGTGTGAGGTTTCTGAATGATCCCTTGTTATGAAACACAAAGTAACACGTTATTCTAAAAAAAGAGGGGAGGTTAAACATGTGTCACGCTAGATTAGGACTTTGAAAACGGATTTAAAGTGAATCTGGATTCATGCAGCAGCGGATTTATGTTCCCAGTGCTCTTGCCTTTTGCTGTGGGTGCCGGACGGGGTCCTGTCCCTCTGCCTGCGGTTCTTGAACCAGTTGCTGACCTGTGTGAGGGACAGTCCGGTTACTTTGGCCAGATTCTTCTTCTCGTCCGGTGTGGGGTACCGGTTGTTCTTGTAGCAATCCTTCAGGGCGTTCCGGGACTTCTCCTTGAAGCAGTACACCGTCTCCTCTCCGTCCCAAATGGTTTTGGGTAAGGGGAACTTCTTTCTCAGCCGGTACTTGTCCACTGCGCCCAGGTTGCGGCCCCGGGACCTCTCCGCCTCCTTGTAGCGGGCTTTCAGGTACAGGTCCTGCAGGAAGCCGTGGTTGGACGCGTGGAAGTCGTGGCTCTCCAGGATGGCGTACAGCTCCTTGAACTCCTCCCGGTGGAAAGCCACCAGAGCCTGGGCCTTCAGCAGAGTCTCGTTGCCACGTAGCAGCTCGGACGAAGGAGGTATGGTGGAGAGAAACCTCCACAGGCGATCCACATTACCCGCCTGCAGGAGGGCCTCGCACAGACACGAGACCTGGTCCGTGGAAAAACTCAGAGCCGACTTCTGGAAACTTTGGAGCAGTTCTTCCGCAACTTGGACCGCGTCTTTCTCCGCTTTGGGCTCCGGGGCCGTCGGCTCCTCTGGGCTGTTTTCGGATTGTTCTGTGGGCTCCAAAGACAAGGAAGCCATTTTTACTTTAACTTTTTTTCCACCCGTAGTTCCTCCTCCTCCTCCTCCTCCTCCTCTCTCTCTTTCTCTCCCAGTCTCCTGCAGATACCAGGGTCTGTGACCAGCAGCCGCCACGCCCATTCACCCTAACTCATATTTTCGTCAAAAGTCCAACTTAGTTATAAAATAAGAAATATGAAATAAACACATTTATTATTATACATCTCGTTTTTACACCTTTTTCCTCTGTAACATTGTTTTATTTCTATATCTGCGTCCTAAAGCGGTGTGATCTTTAAGTTAACTTGTTAATTATTGATTTGATTTTTAACTGTTTCCTACATGGTTTCCATTTTGAACTTTTGAAGCAGGGTGCTTTAAAAGTGTGCCATGTAAATAAAGTTTGTTATTGCTTAAATGTATCCCATAAATTACTTCATATAACACTTCTCATATCTGCTGTTGGATAAAACTAGTTCCATGGAAATATTTGTGTGTTTATTTATTTAATACATTTTATTGTTGTTTTGTGAATACATGTGTGCCATACAAGTGTAATATTATTGTTATTATTATTGACAATATCCTATAGAGCCCATAGCAATGCACTTGTGGTAAAGATGAAATGGCCGGACAACTTCAGAAAATAAAGGATTAACCTTGATTATTTTCTCTCTTTTAAAATATCAAAAACTGACAGCTTACATTTCTGTGTCCAGGCCTTGACCTGAACATCACAGATTCATAACTGTGAGTCAGAAAGAAATGGGTATGGTCGTTAAGATGTAATAAAATATATGAACTGCAGATGAGGAGTGAAGGAGGACAAATAGGGTTGCAGAGCTGCACCTCCATCAAAAACCGAAGGTAGTTCTATGGGCTTGTCTGAGGCCCTGTTCAGCTTTTCCCTGGCTGATTTGTGGTTGAGGCTCTCTGCATAGTTTGATCTTCTTTCTTTTTCTGCCCACACATGCTGTTATCTGTGATCTGTTCCATGTGGTCGTTGAATACTTAAGTTTTACCACATGTCCACTATCAAGAAAAGGCTTGTTTTTATGGGGAGTTTTTTATCAAGCAGGAGGAGGAAAAAATAGAGAATTTGTATTTAATATCCTTAATGCATTATATACTTAAAATCATACAGTTATTATAATTGGACCTAAACCCTGCATGGTCATTTGCTGGTTGCCATTGATGTTTCATGGCTGGTATTGCCATACAGATTAATTAAAAGTATAATGTTTTGTACTGATGGTTGATACTAGTCTTGATAGGATAAAAAAAGGAAACTATCATGTAAGATCATATCCTGGGCACATGGAGCTCTTGAGTGTGTGTAATAATAACCTCTTTGACAGCTGTGGCTTGTATTCACATATTAAATTTGTTATTCACCATTAAAAACTTTCTGGGTCTTCAAACAAATATCTGTGTTGATGAAGTAGTCACCACAGAATAGTCAAACGTATTCCTAATGTTTGTCAAAGTATTCTGTTGAATATTTATGGAGAAGAAAGCTACTACTAATGCATTCTCAACATAAATGATGACATATTTCACTCCCTTACATAATAGCATTAGTAAGTAATGCTTTTAAGGATGAAAATAGATATCATGAATGCAATAAGGAACAGTCCGCAGGTCCTTTTTACCCACTGCTGTCAGAATCCGCAACACCATCAATAAAAAATGAAATACTGCAGTGTTTTTTTCTCAAATTTCTATACAAACCACCTCTACATTGAAAGGTGTATATTATGTACAAACTGCATTTTTTGTATACATTTTAAAATTGTATTCTATTGTCTACCTCATTCTGACTTAGGTAGATAGATAGATAGATAGATAGATAGATAGATAGATAGATAGATAGATAGATAGATAGATAGATAGATAGATAAAGATAAAGCTATACCAAGTTGTGCATTAGACTAACATAGGCAGTAATGGTGAGTGTCTTGCCTGCTGTGGTAACAACTGCATTTCCTTGGTGTGTGGATCAATAACATTTTTAACTTATGTTATCTTCTGATGTTTTGCTGGCCTGGTAGGAAATGGTATCAGGTTGAAACCAAATTTTGCTTTATCTCCTTTGTCCTGGAGATCAAACCTGGCATGATATAAAGCACAGGCCTTTATTCATCACTTTATTTTCATACTCAATCAACAGCCCGAACATGTGGCTGTATCTCTGCTGTGTCCCGACTGTTCCTGAGAAGATTCTGCTCAGTCATGTTTACTTCAGGCTGGAGAACAAACAGCACCTCATTGTGGTCGGGGTCGCCCTCATCTCTCATCTGATGATTGGTTATCCATCGTGTCAATCGTCTAGTAGCGGGCGGTCCTTGTACCTCCTTTCCTTCCGTCTCGTAATCCTATTGGTCGAGCTTTTCCGCTCCTCGATGTGATTGGTGCTTTGCAGCCTGGTGGCGGGTGGAACATTCCAGAAGTGGGCGTATCGGGAAGCAGCTGCGACAGCTCTCCAACCAGCACACCCCGAGAGTAGCCGAGCTAACATCACTATAACAACGGCGTGAAAGTGATGGATCCATCTGGTTGAACTGATCCACAGACAAGTCCACGCTCTTTAGATACCAACGAAGGAGACTCACGCTTTTGTAAGTAACTATGGCAACCACGCCGTGGCTCCCCCAGTATGTGCAACATGACTGTTGTGCTGCTAGCCACCCAAACAGCTAACACAGCGTGTGGCTAACCCTGTGGGCTAACCCAAGCTAGCCACCCAAATTAACCGAATGTGTAGTGGAACCTAAGCAATTACAGTCATAACAAACGTAAGATATATGTAAAAATAGCGAACGTAACTGCTGATCCGAATGATGGAACG
The DNA here is from genome assembly GCF_024713975.1 of Paralichthys olivaceus. Taxonomy (NCBI): domain Eukaryota; kingdom Metazoa; phylum Chordata; class Actinopteri; order Pleuronectiformes; family Paralichthyidae; genus Paralichthys; species Paralichthys olivaceus. The sequence goes on along the minus strand of NC_091103.1, from coordinate 16,743,919 downwards.
TGCGTAATAATGACGTAACAATGTGAAACCAAGGAATACTGTTTGAAAGAAGGCGTAGTTCTTATTTTCTGAAAACATCTTGAATCAAAGCCAACGTGTATTTACCAGGGACCACATGTGTTTGCTTCAGATAGTCGTTCAGTTTCAGTCCCAGTGGTCAATATGTCACATTATCTGTCTTCTCTTTTCAGTTTGTGACCAACTGCTGCATCCAAACAGCCTCGATAATGGAGGGCCAAGTGACAATAGTCACCAACCCCCTTGTGAATGTGCGCATTACCAGCACCATCTACGCCGTGGAGGTTCAGCGCAGGTTCAATAGAGGGCTGTGCATCGCTGACCTTAAGGTGTGCTTTGTCTTATCCACTGATCACACGTTACCTGTCTAAAGAGATGTACAAGTTGTTTTTTCTCAGATGTAACCACCACTTTGTCTGTTGGTAAGATTGTGCAAAAACTATGGTAATGGAAATGTGCTGTACAGGTCAGAGATTAATCCAAAACACTTTGGTGGAAATCCAGATCAGTTGGGCAGATCCAGGACTCAACATCTGAATTAGAGAACTAGAATGGCCATCAGGTCAAACAGTCTTGTGTTGAAACCAAATTTAAATTCCCTACATCTGGATTTTTATTTGGATCTGCACAAAATGTCTCCCAGACATGCCTGAGGAAGTGAAAACAATTCCTGGATCTGTCCCACTTAATTCACAATCATTTTTATGGGTTCATCCCTGGCCCATACCACATCCCTCCATCAAGTTTTGTGTTAACCTGTTTAGTTGTTTTTGTGAAATCTTGCTTAAAGACAAATAGACAAGGGGGAAACAATACCTCTTTAATGCAGGTAATAATTCATGGATCTTGTTGAAACAGACTAGGCATGTTGAGAGGACTGATATTTACGAGCGTGTGCAATTGCTGCAGATCCAAATTAAAATGTGATTTCCTAAGGTGAGTGCTTTGGCGGAGGAATGCGCTCTACTGAGTCCTATTCAAGTTAATTTCTGTCTTCATGTTATCACAAATCTTATCAGCATCTGATAAATCCAATTGAATTTCATGTACTATTTTGTATTGACTTTAACAGGGAAAGTTGGAGATGGCTGTGGGCACACCTGCCTCCTGCATGGATCTGGAGTTATTCAGTGTCTCAGACAAGTTTCTGCTGAAAATGAATGACAATGACGCTTTGCTGGGCTCCTATCCTGTGGATGATGACTGCAGAATACATGTATGTAGCTGTCTTTGACATATTGTGTTAACATATGCACAGCCAGCTTCCATGGGCCGAAAGCTGATTCTGTTTATCTGCAGGCAAGAAAGAAATTGCCTCACATATCACAGCAAACAACAGATTGTGTGAAAATTGAATTGGTTTGGTTTGCACAACAATATTATACATTGACATAAGCAGAAGATGATTCTTCCCCTTAAAATTTAACTGACCAAAAAAGGCATCCCTCTAACTTGTCAGTTCTGCCAACTCCTGTCTGTCATTCTCCCATGCAAGAGAGAGTCACGTGTGTACATGTAGAATTTTTGTGAGCAGGCAAACCTATTATAGCGCTGCCAACTAAATAATGGCATCTGCAGTTTGTTTTTAAAAGCTGAAACAGATCAGAAAGACAACTATATAGTTGTCTACTACAGGGTTGCCACCACCCCCACCATCGATTGATCAGCTACAAAAGTTAATTATCTGGAGATACCCTCCCACACTAAGTTCTGCGGGTGACCTTCCCTGTGATTAAAAACTTACAAATCACCTACTGAACATAAAGAATATTGCACTTGCACCATGTAACGATATTAGCCTTGCTGACCTATTGTCGTCCATGTTTCAAATTGAAGTGATTATTATTATATTTTTTTAAAGTGACTTTGTTTTAACTCGCATGTAATTTCCTGCTCAGGTTATTGATAATAGTGGACAACAGATGGGCGAGTTTACTGATGTTTCCCAAGTGGAGAGGTTTGAACTCTCAGACCAAGCCTATGAAAAAAGAACAGGTAAAAACTTCTACACCAACACTCCAATTTCTACTTCTCATAAGATACATTTATTTTCTTCAGTGCTTATTGAAATAAGTTTGACAATATTTCCTTAGTTTAATTGTTACACATTTAAAAACATTTGCTGATTACTTAATGATTACATCAATCCCATGAAACATTAATCATGGGATCCTGACAATAACTGATAGAGAAGATGATAAATAAAATTGATTGTTAGTTGCAGTCATATTCAAAACATTGAATACCTCCATCCCACAACAGCCGTAGAAAGCTTTATTTATTTTGTGAAAAATTGACAAATGTAAAACTAGCTATTCAAACTTTTAATACTCACAGCCTGTTTTGAAGGATAATTCATGACTTTCTTTCCCTCAGACTCAGCAAGGTCGTTCATGAAGAAACATCGCGTGGGTCGCTTCAATGAGGAAGAAACAGCCAAGAAGCAAGAAGAGAACGCTGCTCGTGAGAACAAACAGAAGGCTGCTGCTGAGGCCATTTCTGTTGGCAACCGATGCCAAGTGCAGGTCCCCGGGCAGCCCACAAAGCTTGCATCGGTCATGTATGTTGGTAAGTGTGGATAAAGATTACCTGGTTTCTTTGTTGAGGAGACTAAGAAGCTACTTTCTGCAGATTTTGTTTTAACTTATGGTGACAAAGTCCCTTTACACAATTTATTAATGGAGGATGAATTATTATACATTGCTCCGATAGTTTTATGACAACAAAAGTAACTGCTGGATTGGCTGTTAAAGTGCTTCTTGTGCTGGCATGTTCGGTTTTAATTTTGTCAGTGTCGTTTACTGAATGCTGTTAAATCCACATAGATAAATAGGCCTCAAAAAATCTGTTTTGCTTGAATACTGTGTAGCGATGCCATTAACTGTTTAACCCTTGAGTGTCAATAAGAATTGACAGACATACAGATTAATATTATCGCTTAATCTTTTTTAAAAATCCTTGGACCTCGGCTCAATCTGAGCTGGTATTCTACCCTGTGGGTCTACAGTTTACAGACTACACACCAGACTGACCGACCCCACAGAATGTGGATGTGTAGCTATTTCTGAATAAATTCCGGTAGAAAAGCTGTGTGCTGAGAACGTATTAGGACTGGACTGTGAATAAGGGTTGATTGTTGTGATTGCCCGTTAAACATGTAAGCAGAACAGGAAGTACACGGTGTAAAGAATGTTGCTTTAATTTCAGGTACAACAGATTTCAAGCCAGGCTTCTGGGTGGGTGTGAAGTATGATGAGCCCCTTGGAAAACACAATGGAACGTAAGTGCACTATAATTTTATGCAATACACATTTCACCTGGCCTTGATTTTGTCCTGATTATGACTTTGTCCCCTTTTGAAAATTATGTCTCCACAGTGTTGAAGGGAAGCAATACTTTGATTGTGAGAACAAATATGGTGCATTTGTGAAGCCCCTGAATGTGATGGTGGGAGACTTCCCAGAGGAGGATTATGGTTTAGATGAGATGTAGGACTCTGTCGTTAATCTGCCCTGAAATTAAAACTTCATGCTCAAAGCTACAGTGTGTAAGATTAAGTGAAATCTAGTGGTGAAGTTGCATGTTTCAGCTCAATAACCCTCACCTCACCCCCCAGTCCAAACATGAGAGAGAACCTGTGGTAGCCGTTAGTTGTCATAAAAATGTATTCTGGTCTGGATTACTTTAAAAAACACTGCTGCCTCTTTAGAGAGGACCCACTCCTGATGTAATATGAAGTATTTAAATATAAAAGGCTCATTCTAGGGTAAAGAAAAATACAGTTCATACAATGTAGATGAAACATGAGTGAAAACATCACTAGGATTATTTCAATTCAATTTCTGCAAATAGATCCTATTCACCTAAATCTTACACACTGAACCTTTAAGGTATCCATTCATCAACCTGGAGAGGAAGAGGAGCTTTTTTTAAATGTTTGTTGGTTTTTCTCATCCTACTCTGGAAGGTTTGTTTCACAGGAGTAGATCACACCAACAAGGTTTCAACAGAGCATTTCTTCATGATAGACAACATAAGGAAGTTTCATATGTAGCTTTTCACTGAGCACACTTTCTTGCTTTAGTTGTACTTGTTGATCCCTTGCATTCTGAAGATTGATGGCATCTGACAACTATTTTCTCATGATTCATTTTATATTTCTGTTTACAAAGATGATTGTATATAATTTTTTACAGTCAACTGTAGTCTGAACAGATTTGAAGACTGTAAATTGCTAAGTGAGTGGTCTGAGGATTGGGCGACTGTACTGAAGGAAAAATGTCCTGGAAAATATTTTGACACTAAAACAAGAGCAGCTTGTATCCCTGACAACTGTGACATTCAATTGATCTGAACTGGAAACATTTTTTGAAATTCTTTATTAAAAACAGTCCCCTAATTTTTCAGGAACAATATGTCAGACAAGAAAATCATCAAAGGATTTTGAGTCAGGGCAACCTCTCTTACCTTGTTGACCAATTATCTTCCTATATACAGTAATTGATGATTATATAGGTGGATAAAAGTGTCATGGTAGGCAATGGTATATATTTCCTTTCTAAATGGCTTTTTGTGTTTGTATGTGTATTGTAAAACAGTCTATTTTTTTTAGCTTCGAAGTGGATATAGGATTTACGGCTCCATTGTTTTTTTTTCTCATTGAATTCCTCTTGTCAAATATTAAATCGTCTGCACTTTAATGTATCCAGCAAAGTTTCACATTTCCGGATTAAAATTTGAAGTCTACTCGATTTATCCAAATGCAGTCCATCAGATCAAATGTATTTATTTAATTTGCTCCTCTGTACACAAATTAATTCAATTGTTATGGAGAGTTACTCTTCAAAATCTTGTCATTGGATGCTGATCATGTCTTGAGTTCCTAATTATTTCTCAGTGTGTTATTGATTCAAAACTTTTTTAAATAGTAATGGTACATGCCCTGTAATAGGCCTGTAGGGGAAACAATGCTACTATACCCCAGAGTGGCTGTTCTGTTATGTTAGCATATACTTCAGATGGCTGCGTCCTTTGTATGAAACCAGTGACTGATCAGGATTTCACTACATTTTACAGGATTGGGGAGTTGAAGATGCAAAGTAATTGTTAGAGTTGTAGTTTCAATGTACTGGAATTTGTTCAATAGTTACTTTCACAAGAAAAAAAAATATGATGAATTACACAACTCAAATAGAGAATTTCAAATATAGGTCACAATGAGCTTCAACAAAGTAACCAGCTGGGCTTCAATGAGTAGTATATTTGACCGACAGCCAGAACTCATTGTTTATATTCAATGAAATGCTAATACCACATATTCACATATGTTCTGTTTTCCTTTAAAAAGAGGCTCTGGTCATCTCTAAGGTGCTGGTTTACAATGTGCCAACTGGTAATGCATAATAAAAATAATTTGTCACTACAGTAGCTGATGAGTTGATTTTGTGTGTGTTTTGTAACATGAACCATTTACACTCTGTCTGTCTGAAACTTCATTTATTACACCTATTATACATCTGTTGCACATCTGTCCATCCTGGTAGAGGGATCCTTCAGCTTGTCCCTCAGTCAGTGCTCCACCACTGCAAATATGTTAGTGGCGATTATAGCCGGCCAAGCAAGTTATGAATGCTATAATGAAAATTGAGCTGACTTTCCCTGTAATTACTAGAAATGTCTGCAGTCAAATATCTTAAACTGACAGTGAGGATCACCATGAACAAGAGTGAGGTGAAATATCTGTATCACCTCTTAAGGATTTTTAAATAATATTTAATAGGAGCAAGTTATGAATGTCATAACGCAGCTGCACGTACCAAGGCAGCCCCAGGTTAGATTTAAGATTGAACTGTGAGGTAAAACAAACAAGATGCAGTCTGGTTACATGTAAATGTGTTTTATTCTATTGAACGTGTCTGACACATCCTTTGTTTTTAGCAAAGCTGAGACTAACAGGAGGTCAGTCAACAGTGTACTTTTGTTATGTCTTTTTTTAAATTATTTTCAACAAACTTTATTATAAGCAGTCAACATACAGTATAAATATAACAGAAGGATAGGATGGTGATAAATTCTCACATATAAATTATGTATCAAGAAAATCAAACAGAAATAATGAATAAATGAATGAAAACAGCAACAAAGAAACAAAAAAAAGAAGAGGATGCAAGAGTTTGACTTCAAATTCATATAAACACTTTAAAGGTGTTCATTTTTTTGATGGCTTTTTTGTTTTCGGAGAGGGACATTGTTGATATTTACTGTTCCATTTCTTTCATAAATACAAAGAATTGGGGACTTTTGTTGATGTGGATGTGGAAGTTGGCAAGAAATCATATTAATGATTAAAAAAAAGCAATTATGTTGTCGCTGTAATCATGGTAACCAAATAATATTCTACAGTAAAAACACAAAATCTGAGAAAATGTTTTGAAATTATAATCTTTCCAGCGTTTATGAGTAAACTTGATTGGAGCACGTTTCTGGATACAAAAGAGTTCACATCAATGTCTCACCTGATCTTCGTCGGATAAAATCTATGAATCAGCTTAAATGACACTTCTTTGACTTTATTTATGAGGATCTATCTTCGCTGCAGGAACAGAAAGCACATTGAGAAAAGAAACTTTTCCCTACAGAGGACTGAGCTGGGGTCAGCGGGACACTGACAGCTGCAGAGAGCGATCATAGGTTCTAGATGATAGACGTCATCCCGATGACGCATACACCGACATCTCGCGAGACTCCGCGCGATTTCCCAGGCAGCAGTGTGGTGTGGCGTGTGCGCGAGAGAGACAAGGGGGAAAGATGGCGACGCAGGAGAGCGAAGCGACGAAAGACACCGTGAGCAACGGCGAGGTAAAATGAATGACAGCCCTTCTCACCACATTCACCTAACACGTCCCCGGGGAGGAGAAGGGGGAGGCCGGTCGGGGTGTGCGAGCGTGGAGTCCGGCACCGGTTAATGTTTGAACGCGTTCCCGAACACTACACGAGCCCCGGTGACGTTGTCAGTGCCGCTTGGTTTTTAAAACGACGAGCCGAGGAAGCCCGGTCGTCTGCGGGTTCGCTGTGCGGAGACCGAGCGTTTATGGCGTGGATGTCTCACCCGGACTCACACGGTGAGGTAGAGGCGACGGGACGGGGAGCTGGGTCCAGGTGTGTCGGTGTTAGCCGGCTGACTGCTGCGGGGCGTCAGAGCCTCCACAAGGCCCGAAGCTGAGCGACGCAGCTCGGCTTCAACAACCGGGCCAGTCTCCAGCAGCAGCCCGCACACATCCCTCACCCACCGCTACATCTGCTCCTCCTGTCTCTTCATTTAACATTTAGCTCAATGTTCACTTTGTAAACCACAGTGAAATACCGGTTTGGCTCTCTCTGTTAACATCCAGGATCAGGTGTAGCAACATGGTGGGAGCGAGCAACCTAGCAATTATTTTCCACAGTGACTGATGCTTATCACAAGTTAACAGAGGTCAAAGTGAATCATCACCTCTGGTTTCCTCCTGCTCTGTGTTGAGGTGATACTGAACAGTGACATGATATAACATATGGTGAAGTCTGGAGCAGAGAGCTGATGATGGTCAATTCTTTGTCAATTCACTAATAATTGAACTATTCATTATTTTTAGGGTAATTTATATATAATTCAAGTATTTGTTTCTCCGATTGGACTTTTAAATCAACAGTATTGAGCCTTGGTTTACGCCCACCATATATTAACATCAAATAGACATGGGCAATATTACAATAACAATTATTATCTCTGTGTAGTTGTCATCCATGATAATATAAAGAAGTCCAATATATCTTGGTATGTTCATGTAAGCTCAGTGAGGTGTTACACATAAATGAGCTACCACCGATTTGTCAAATGTTTTAAGTGTTTGTCATTCTTAGCCGAAAAGAGTGGAGACGAGTTTAAAACCACAACCTTCACTCAGGATAAGAAATCTGTCTTTAAACTTTTAAGAAATGATAATGGGACATCTGTCTATTTACTCATTGGTTTTTATCTTTAATGTTGATATAATCAATTTACATTTGCAATGATAAATCCCTTCAAACCCAGAAGGTTGTTCAACAAAATCTACCACTGTTTTCAATGTATTTCCAGTTTCTTGGTATCCATTTGGATAAAAAGAATGTTAAGAAACAAGTTCAAATTCTTTTTTTAATTCTTCAGGGAACCAATTTTTTTATCTGGACTTTTAGAAGCGTCTAAATACCCTTTAAAAGATCAGTTTAACATTGTTCTTTTTATCCATTGCTGGGGACTTGTCTCCCCTGGAAAGTGATGCCTGGCTCTGATATTAAATCCTAATGAAAATACACAAATGGCAGAAACTAGGGCATGGCTGCATCATGTACTTGGTGTCTTTTTTTTATATAAAATCAGCTCTATTAGTTTTGTAAGATGCAATTATGTTGTTATTGAAACCCACTGCTGATGAATCAGCTGAGATCAATTTCTGTGGTATTAATTTTGGGGAAAACACTCAGGGGTCTAATGAGATATATAACCACAGGTGATTGCTTTTCTTTTCAGTTACCCACTTGGTTTCTCTGAAGACAGGTCAGGTTTAACTGGTTTCAACACAAAACACATGGTGGAGTCAGTGTTATCCATGTCTACAAAATGAGCATTTTACTTTTACTACACATCCTCTGAATGTGGTGAAACCATTTCTATCGTTAAGTGATTTTTACTTTATTTATATATGTCTCTATTGTATTGCTTGTCTCCACCTGTGGGGGATAATTTCACTGTGGTATGATAGACATTACAGAAGTCTCCATTTCTCTGTGAACCATTGTCCTCCCTGAACTTTTTACCCTCCTCCTCCCAGACACACACAGACAATCCAGTGAGAAGTATTTACTCGGAAACCTGAATAGGTGGTTAATTGTTAATCCTTGGGGAGCCTGTAAATTGTAAATTATTATCCTAAGCTGCGGCAGGAGATAACCTATTTAGTGTGTTGGTGCATGATCTCTCTGTGTGATGGTTATTATGTTGATCGGTTCAGGAGTCAGAGATCCATGACTCTGATAGAGTTGCTTCAGTTTATACACAACAGGACATGGCAGCGAGGATGAAAAGCCCCTTTTTTAACCACTTCATGGCCTTGTAATCTTATCACAAGCCATCACATTTTCACTGTTACTCAATTTAAGGCCGTCTTGGCACCCTGTTAAAGGAGAATGACTTGTCAAACGGAAAGCTTTTTTTACCCCCAAGTATTTGTTTTTAGAGGCCAGCGGCTGGTCTCGTTTGTGTTGGTGACAACGGGGGAGATTAGATGTTTAGATACTGAACGAGTCTCATGACTTGGCATGTGCTTGTCTATTGTGTCACTTGAATAGAGTCTGGCCTTGCTGGAGGGGTGGGGGATGCATAGCCACACTGAACCTTTCAAGTGTGAAATTACGTTAAAGAACGGAGAGATTTTTATTGATCTTGAATATGCAAATATAATGGGGACTGTTAGGAGACTTATTTAAATATTTTAAAACTCCAAAGGCTTTATTGCTATAATCACAAATAAGGATCATGGTAATTAATTAAGTGAATTAAGTCAGTTAGAATGGTCTCTTTTAAATGTTTGTAATAATTTGAGGACTTTCATTTCAATAATTAATTTATTTAAAAAACATTCTGGAAAATGTTAACTCTAGTAAAAATCCCACAGAGCCTGAATATGTAATTTAAACCCAAATACACTATATTTTATATTACATAAAAAAGAAGTATTGTGTAAAGCCATATGTAACCTTCAGAAAACCTTTGTTATTAATGACACCAGTGGCTGTTCAGTGAACTACAGTCAGCATCCTGCTGCTCATGAGGAAACGTGGACCAAAACAGTGACGTGATGTACACGAGACTGAACTTGGTTAACCGGCCTCATGTGGATAGATGAGGCGCAGCACTAAAAATTAAGTGTGGACAATGGTCTGGCAATGCAAGGAAATAGTGTGATTAAGTGGCTGTAATAGGCAACTGAGAAAGACAAATTGGCAATAATGGGATTAATGCATGTAACTCTTTGGATTCTTGCATATATTACCTTTAAGTTTAGAAAAATAAAAGATAAAGAAATCCAACACAGTTTTACATTTTAGTGCCATGAACCAGAACATGTTTTTAATTAAGTGTTAAAACTGAAATCATTCAATTGCAAACTTCTTGCCATTGTGTTTGAAAACAAAGCTATTTGCCATTGTTACGTCTCTTCAGGAAAAGGCGCATAGAAAATTGTCTCAATAAACTGCTTAACGACAAAGGTCATTAGGTAGTTGATCATGAGTTGTGTATTTATGGTTTTAGGTGAGCAGCAATGGAACTGTTGCAGCAACAGATGGCCAGACTGTGGAAACAGCTGGAAATGCACAGGACCCTCAGCAGCAGCAACAAGCACCAAATGCCTGGCAGGTTATTAAAGGAGTCCTCTTCAGGTGAGTTTGTCTTTTTGTCTTAATCTGAAAAGCAAAGATAAAACCTAACTCTGATGCTGTGGATGTATTAAAGGTTATACATACAATATTCACTAACACTAGATGTCAACTCTGAGCAAAATAAACCCAGCACACCTCCCCCTCCCTTATTCAAATGCCAGTGTGATGTCTATTTCCCAAAAAGAGGGAAGTAAAGAAAACCACAAACAGACAAAAGGATGATTTATGATGCAAGAGACCTTTCCCTGAAAGTATGAGTTTAATGCAGTTGGACTGGATACATTTTAATCTGAATAGCCCTCAAGTTCCACTTACAACTTTTTCCCCCTCTTATCCTTCACTAAAAAACCTATGTTAATCAATCTTCTTTTCTTGGTTGTGTTTACTCTTGTTTCTCCAGAATCTTCATAATCTGGGCGATCAGTAGTTGGTTCCGCCGAGGGCCATCCACGCCTGACCCCAACACACCAGCTGGGGCACCCAGAGTACCCAGCAGGAACCTCTTCCCCAAGGAAACCCTCATGGTATAATTAAATATTTTTGATTTATGCTTTTCATCTTCACCCCTCATATTCCCATCTCCTTAAATACCTGCACAGCAAACAAATGATATTTTTCCCTCTTAGAGTAACCGTCTCACTGCTTCTGTAATGTCATAAACACACATTTTCTCTCTGTCTCTGCAGGACCTGTATGTTTATGTGTCCCAGGAGGAGGTGTTCTCTGACTTCAACAACACAGACTCCCTGTTCTGGTTCCAAAGGGACCTCATCTATGGAGACTGGAACATGGGAGAAGACAGGGACGGCTGCTACCAGCACAATGAGGAGATCGACATCCCAGAGGTGGGGATAACTTATAGAGGGGAGAGGGAGGTGCAGTGTGAGAGTTGGGGGAGGGTTAATAGACCTAAATAAAACTTAATAGATCTTTTACTTGACATGAATATTTTCCCTGTGTGGTATTTGCTTGCAGGAGGTTCAGCAGAACGGTTCCCTTTACATTCACGTGTACTTCACTAAAAGTGGATTCCACCCAGACCCCAAACGCAAGGGACAGTATCGAAGACTGGCAACAGTTCATTCAACACGAAGTGAGCACATCTGCAAAAGACACACATTGTAAATTTTACACCAAAGCTCTAGTAACAGTGTGGACGGTTAACCTTTACCTTTAACTCTGGCAGTGCTGAATAAATTCAAACGAAGAAAATTTATGAAGACCAAGAATCTGCTAACAGGAGAAACAGAAGCAGATCCTGAAATGATCAAGGTTTGTATATTTTGTTTTATTTTGTGCACTGTAGATCTAGACTGATACATCAGCCAATAAATCCAAGGGATCTCTACCAATTAATGTTTAATTATTTTAGTATGCTATATTTAAAATACCAAAATATTTAGACATATCAGAAATCCAGTATCTACCAGGTTATAACTTTTTCTTAATTTAATTTACTGGTTGGTTGAATATGCCTACTGAATTTTTTTGCACACACTTGATTGAAGTGACCTCTTGTGCAAATTTACTGCACAAGAAAGTTTGTCAGAGTGAATTTTTTTTTATCTTTTCACAGAATGAATGTTACCAGTTAAAATATTAGTAAAGTATTTACTGAAGTTCTTCGTAACTAAAGGAAAACTCTGAAATGTGTTTGACAGCGAGCAGAGAGCCACGGTCCAGTGGAGATTATTTCTCATTGGCATCCCAACCTCACCATCAACATGGTAGATGACCACACAGCCTGGGTCAAAGGCTCTGTCCCACCTCCTCTAGACCAACGTAAGTTCTTCTCGCTGACCTTTGTGTCATTACTGCGAGAGGCTGTAATTGTTTGCAATTTTTTAGGTTTTAACTGCAACAGATTTTTAACTTCTCTGTATTGAACATAGATTTCTTGAAGTTCTGTGTCTTTGACATTTCCACTTTTCTACCCTGTCTATCACTAGATGTGAAGTTTGATGCAGTCAGTGGCGACTACTACCCCATCGTGTACTTCAACGACTACTGGAACCTGCAGAAAGATTACTACTCCATCAACGAGACCCTGACAAAGCTGCCGCTGCGTCTCAACTACTGCCCACTGTCCTTGTGGCGCTGGCAGCTGTATGCTGCCCAAAACGCTCGCTCACCATGGAATTTCCTGCCTGAGGACACTTACGAGCAGTCTGACGAAGACCAGGACTCTGTGAAGGTATGAGTTCAAGGGTCTCAGAGAGAAACTGGAGACAAACGGTTGAAAATGTAATGAGATAGAAGTGTTGGTTCTTAGACACAGGTTTTTGTTAAGGTTCTGTCAAGTAGACCAGCAGTAGTAATGTTATAAAAATAATAATTATTATTATTTAGGTATTTAGATCTTGTGGGTGTCGCTGCAGTCGAACGTGATCTTTCTGATAATAAAAAATGAGCTTGTCTTACATCTAACCTGGGATTAAAACACTCATTGTATAGGTGGCCCTTTTGGAAACCAACCCATACCTGCTGGGACTCACCATCGTTGTCTCCATTGTACACAGCATCTTTGAGTTTCTTGCCTTCAAGAACGGTAAGATCACAACAAACCAGTCTGTATTCAGAATTGATTGTACAGTGTCTGTCAAACTCTTAATGTCACCTCACCACCATCTCCTCCTCAGACATCCAGTTCTGGAACAGCAGACAGTCTCTTGAAGGTCTTTCTGTCCGCTCCATCATATTTGGAGTGTTTCAGTCCCTGGTAGTGCTGCTGTACATTCTCGACAACGAAACCAACTTTGTGGTGCAGGTCAGCGTCTTCATCGGTCTTCTCATTGACTTGTGGAAAATCACCAAGGTCATGGATGTCAAGGTAAGTCAGAACAACTCTTGAGCTCCTGTCTTCTGTCGTTTTTAATAAAACACCTAATGTGGTTTGTCTCACTGATGATCTCCCCAAATCAAAAAAGAGGTTCAGATGAAGTTTAGCTTGAATAAAAACCAGGAAACTTCTCTTCTAAACTTGACACAGTGTTGACTTTTAGAAAAGTCCTCAAAAATGTATGGATTGATAATAAGCCATATATGTTAATCCAACTGTCCTTTGTTCCCCCTTTTCAATCCAAATGCTAACATTTTATATCTCTACATTACATTTCTTCTTCCTGCTGTTGTACCCTCATTCAAGTAACCACATTTTTCTTCTTTGCTTAGCTGGACAGAGAGAACAAAATCCTAGGGATATTCCCAAGATTAGTATTCAAAGACAAGTCAACATATGTGCAGTCTTCAACCAAAATCTACGACGACGTAAGTTCAATACTCAACACATTCATAAGGCGCTGTTTGAAAACCAATCAGTAATAAATTTTTAACTGGTCAGTTTTGACTAAGCAGAAAGTTGAAGGATGATTCCTTTTCTCTCATTCAATGAACAGATGGCCTTCAAGTACCTGTCATGGCTGCTCTACCCTCTGTTTGGCTGCTATGCTGTCTACAGTTTATTGTACGTAGAGCACAAAGGCTGGTACTCATGGGTTCTCAGCATGCTCTATGGCTTCTTGTTAACCTTTGGTAAGTAAGACATTTATACACTACTAATGTTTATTCAATATAAGATAGAAGAATTATAAATAGACAGCTGGCACATATTTATATCATATTGTAACGCTTTATTTCATTTATGTAATTATTGCAATCAAAGTTTTCTAGTAGATAGATAGCATGCATAACACAACACAAGACAATATATTACATTCAGTAAAGTCAATGGTGAACAGTTAACAAAACAAATACTTTTAACAAAGTTAGGTTGCATATAACAAAGCTTTATTATTTAATTTCTGATATTTTTGTCATTATATATATATAAAAAAAATCTGCTCTTTGTTTCTGATTTTTATGTTTGGTTCCAGTTCATGTAAATCTGTTTTCTAAGGCCGGTGGTACAGCTGATTATTATTGCACATCTTCTGTTGCATCACTTGCATCATGGTTACGTATTATTCCCAACAGCCTTTGCCACTGTGCTGTGTATTATTAGATTCTCAGCCATGTTGCCTCCCGTCTGATTTACTGCTTTTGGTGTAAAAAGTCTTCCATGACCTAAACCTGCTCCTTCCTCTCTCACTTTTCTTTAGGTTTCATTACAATGACGCCGCAGCTATTCATCAACTACAAAATGAAGTCTGTGGCCCACCTCCCATGGAGGATGCTCACCTACAAGGCTCTTAATACCTTTATTGATGACCTGTTTGCCTTCGTCATCAAGATGCCCATGATGTACAGGATAGGATGCCTCAGAGATGGTACGTCTTCTCTGAACCAGACGTTGATGTTTTGCATTTTTCAATGAATTTAAGTCAATAATCACCCAATCGAAACCAAAAGCTATTTTGTAAAGTTCCTTTGGTCACCATTTTTAGTTTGAAGTTTGAGAGGAGTAAAAGTAGGAGGACAATTTATCCTTAAAGATTTGGATGGTCCTTCTGTTCAGAGGAACTGTAGAACCATTGTCACTCATACATTGTATGTTATCTAACACCAAATCACCACTAGTCTGCGATGACTGTCACTTTTTACTGGAAGGTCATTATCTCAGTATGCTTGATGAAGATTAATAGTGGCCGCAATTATGATTGGTTTAATAATGTGAAAGCTCCCAAGTTGTAAATTTGGGAAACACATTTTTACCTAAACTATGCCGATGTTGATACAGCTGACGTCATCTTGCGCTTTGACAGAATTTGGAGCCAGATTCTGTGCAGTAGTGATCGTGGTACACACACACACACACACACACACACACACACACACACACACACACACACACACACACACACACACACACACACTCGTGGGTCAGCTTCAGCTGTCAATCATGACCTTTCACTTTGATTTTATAGCATCCATTAACTAATTAAAATCATATTTGGAATATGAACACCTGAACATAAATCACTGTGAAAAGAACTACCTCAAATGTCATAAACCATCTTTTGAAGAAATGTGTTCAACATGCACTTTGACATTTTAGTTTGGTCCCTTCTGCTAATATTGAGGAGGCAAAATGTATGACTTATACTGCAGCCAGCCACCAGGTAGCGATCAAGATGATATAGTTTCACTTTTGTGGAGCTGGTATGTTGCCATCCTTACGTGCAGTCTGATTTTTACAATGAATTGATAATAAAATGTTATTTAATTATTTGGCTAAAATCAATTTCCTCTTCTGCAGATGTGGTGTTCTTCATCTACCTTTACCAGCGCTGGATCTATCGGGTAGATCCCAACAGGGTCAACGAGTTTGGCACCAGTGGAGTAGACCAGAACAAGACAGCGGCAGCAGACGGTGCTCCTGCAGTAGAGGGTGCTCCTGCAGCAGACGGTGCTCCTGCAGCAGACGGTGCTCCTGCAGCAGACGATGAACCTGCAGTAAGCGATGATCCCGCAGCAGGTGATGCTCCTGCAGCGGCTGCCCTCACAGACAAACCAGAGGGGGAGAAGAAGAACGATTAAGCAAGACCACGCCCTCACTGCCGGGGCAAAGAGGACTTGTGGAAACAAGGCAGGGAGGGGCGTCATTGTTTAGCTGTCATGGACACCGCTACAAAAAAAGATGCAGTTCAACTGTTCCCTCTGATTTCTGTGTGGATCCACAGAGAATCATATTCAGTGTAGACTTGGTAAATTCTTATTTCTGTTTCCTGCCCATTCCTGCCCTCTCGTTTTGCGGTTCAAGTGAAGTAAAACAAAACGTGTTGTACTGTATTCTGTTTGATTTCTCAGAGGGTAACGGTGTCTTGGAGTAGAGGTTGGGAGGGGAACGGGTCGCAGTTATACTATACCTTTCTTTTTTATACAGGGAAGAAAGAGGCCAAGTGCAACTTTTGTTATTTGTGTCGATTCCTTGTGAACTTTTCTTTTCATTCCATGTGAGCACCGTGTTTCCGATCGCCTGGAAAACGGTGAGTAGTGCGGGAGGAAAACTGGAAAGGTCCTGAGCCATGGTGGGGGATGAAAATGGGAGGTGACTGGAGACGAGACGGACGACCCTATAGAACACTACCCACAAGAAAGTGACTACTATCCTCAATTTTAAACAAATGGTTAATGTTCTTTACTTGAACACAAAAAATAACAGCCTTGTTGGTATTAATATAAATATATTAATATTGTCAATGACTTAATTTTTGTTTTTCGGTCACTTAAGCATTTTTTTGTATGTCCTCAAACTGTACAGAATTTCAGCTTGTCATGTTAATAATACAGATGTCAAAACTGTCTAGCAATACCTAATTTGCGAGTTTAATTTTTAATTTTCCCCCTCGGCTGGATGCTTGATTTTCAAATGTTTCACGCTCCGAGCCAAATCACCTGGACGGTGGAGACAGTCAGGTGTGTGCTGGAACAGTTACAGTGTCTCTTGTTGTTGAGTTCTGTAAAATCCTGAAACAGAGGGTTTGATGTTGGTACATATTAAATTTTGAGCATTCATGTTTATAGTAAAACTTAAGTGTGATTTAAAATGTCTATGCAAAGATTTGTTTATTTTTACTGTGTTGACTTTTTAGTGCTTTTTGAGTTCGAGAACAGACTTTTTGCATGAAACCTTATATTTTTCATGCTGATTTTTATTGATGTTAAGAGGAAATACAGTTTGTGTGCTTATGCGTCATGCGCCTTATGTGGTTAGGCTTTTGTACTCCTCAGTTTGATCATTAGTCAAGGCTCGAGTCAAAGGCTGCAGCTAATGACATTTTCGTTGTTATTTTCCCTGGTTAATTGTTTTTATTTAAAAATGACAGAAGATTATGTAAAGTGATGACTTCAGAACAAAAGTCTTTAAGGTCAGATATTCAGTTTACAAAGGAATAACAAATGAGATGGAAACTCATTCAATCGGTTGAAAAAAGGAAATATTTACTATTCTTGTTCAGAAAAACAGGCCCAAATAGTTAACTTTGAAAATAGTTACATTTATATAATAGTTTATTATCCTGTGATTGAAGCTGGTTAATTTCAACTGCTGATTATAGGTTATATTATCTGTGGAAAGATCAGCAACTTGGAGTAATGCTGCGACAATATACTAAATACAATAGTTGTGTCTATAATCATTTAACCCTTTCAGAAATATGACTTAAAAGTGTATAATATAGGTTGCTATGGTTAAATAATGGTAGTTTAGATGAGGGATGTGAGGCCAAATGTGTTTGCTCTCACCTACGCAAATGATGCTTCTACCAGGTGATAGGGTGCAGGTGTGGACAATATCACTTTACTTTTTAGATACTTTTGAATTGGTCAGTTAAGGCATCACAACAATGAAAACTATGGTCATACATTGTCAAAGAGACAATCAATAGTAATACTAGATTTGTAGATTTCTCCAAAAAGAGGCCACTTTCCTTCTTGAGGCATCCATAGAAACACTGATGATATGAGTCTAATACACTATGACAATCAGGAACCTGAACCTTTCTTCATAGACTGAAAGATGCACAAAATACTACACACAGCTTGCCATTTTTATCACTTTGCTGTGGTTTTTCTACTTTGTCTTCATTTTGAGTGTTTGTCATCTCTTCTTTTTAGTTGTTATAGATCTTTTTCTAGTTCTGTTAAGTGTCTGTCAGTTTGAATCTCATTTTCCAACCCGGTATGTTCGTGTTGTACACAGATCATCCACTACTTGAAAACCTGTGACAGGTTTTTATGTTAAGTATTTTTTGCTGAAAGACTTTCAAACAAATATGAACAAGGATCCCCTGATTACTTGGTTGGTCATTAGTAGCACTTTTATAAAAAATTGAAAATGCAGAATCATAGCATCCAGTAGTGTCACACCCCTAGATGCAGCTGGGAGGATTTTTACTGCTTCCTCTAAACACTTCATCTATTAGTTTCCATTTCCCTTAAATCGTCTGTTCTCCATGGGAACAGCAGGGGTCACTGCAGCACCACATAACTTCAGAAAACTGGAACCAAGTTTTATTAAGAGCAGTTACAAAATCGTGCAGGAAGGTTGTTGGTACAGATTCAGATCTTCAGTTAATCATAAAACCAGCAATTCCCACTTCACTCTCAGTAATGAAACAGGAGTCGCAGCAGGACGGTGACATGATGCAACCAGGAGAAATCCCTCATTGCTCTATAGCTGGAAAAAAAAACTGACATGTGCAGTAGTTGTTTTGGATGGAGGCTCATTTAAATAGATGCTGATTTTCGCCATATTCAGTGAACCTGAGTTTAAAAAAACAAATGGTTGTTTGGCTTAGAAAATCATTTTCATTTTGTGGGTCCTGTTGTTATTAGAGATGAAGCTGTTGAATATTCAAATGAGTAAAAAAAACTACACGTGTCCTGATGAAGCTGAAGACAGGTACCGGGTTGGGGGGGTTCCCGTCAGAGAGGTGACGTGGTGACGTCGAGGGGATTTCCACATCCTGAACCAGCCAATCACAGCCGGGCCTGCTGCGGAAATGCTCCAGTGAAGCACTGATCAGACATCATCATCCAGGACGTGTTTTCAAGTTTCACACAGAGTCGCAGGCGGCTGCGATCATCCAGAGCGGCTGTCTCCTCCGAGTAGACTTTACCCGAGCAGAGGGGACGAGAGCAGAGGATCTACCCGAAGAGAGGCGAAGATTTGTGGGAAGAAAGTCAACGAACACGACGGCTGAGTTGATGTTTTTTGAAGGACCGATCACATGCGATGAAAGACATGGACATCTTCACTGCTTCCTCTGGTTAGTGTTCATGTGTTTGTGCGTGTGTGAGAGAGGTGACATCATCCTCGGGCATGTGATGTGTCGGAGGGGCCAACACCCATTCCCCGGGATCAGAGCTCCCCTCCCCGGCTCCTTCTCTCCCTCCGTGCTGCGCCAACATTCACGTGTTGTGTTCACTGACTGTTTGTTTTCTGTGTTTGTCCTGCAGACCGAGGCCTGTCAGACTTCGGTGAGTCGACCCTCTTGTATTTGTTAGAGTCCTCGTGTGTGAGGCCTCCGGCAAGGAGAAGTGAACATCGCTATGTTCCTGCTTCGTAACACAACAGCTACAAAACTACAAAATACAAAACACAGCAGCTTCAAAAATTCTTTTCATTCTTGCATTTAAAGCTAAAATCACATTAATCATTCATTACAGTTGAATTGAATGGGTTATCATCAGTGTGAACCTATAAAATGTCAGAAACCCAATCATCTTTGTTGGCAGGTTGTATTTATTATGATTGCAGTTCAAGTTAAAGACCTATATAAAATATTATATCAAGATAAACATTTTCATATCAGTCGATATCCAACAGTTTCATGATAAATGTCACATTATTATTTCTTCTATACGTTTAAAGACAGATTTCTGCTCCTGACTGAAGGTGTTGTGGTTTTAAACTCTTGTTGATTAACAGAGAATGACAAACACTTATAAGTATGAGGTACATCAATGATGTGTTATTCCTCCTCACTGTGCTGACACAATGTGTAAGCAACAGATATTGAAATGTGTTATATTGCTGTTGATAAAATCATTATGCAATTATTATTGTTGTATTGCCCAGCACTACTCAGACATATTTCATTACATTCATGTTTAGTATGAGAATAACAAAAAGTACTCCATATTCCCCACATGTTCTTAAAAGATAACTTACGTATTGGGGATTATTTATATTAATAATTATTTCTTAATACACTTCTGGTTTCTGTTGTGATTACTTGACTACATGACTACTGCAGCAGGAAGTGTCGGTCACACTTGAATAAAAAGCTCCATTTAGACTGCCAGGTGAATTTAAATGTGTGGGACCATGGCAACAAGACTTTGTTTACTGTTTAACTTTCCCTGGTGGACTCATCAGGTACACCTACTCGATTTACAGTACAACATTTTCAGTGCTTGTGTAAATGGAGTTGTATGAGTGTTTCCATTTTAAGCCACTCCACATGTCTACTACACATATCAGAAGGAAATGGATCCATATCAACAACTTAAGAAAATGTAACAGTGTAATCAAAGATTAGAGAAAATGACAAATTAATGAACATACATTTGTTTTAGAACTTTAACTGTTTGATGACTACTCTGAATAAACTGGTGACCCATTGGTGGGGCCTGACCCCAAGCTTGGGAACCAATGCACTAAACTAGAAGAATAAAATTAAAAAACTTCAGGACAAACGCTTTAACATAGATTTTAAATGCAGTTTGCAACACTTCTTTTAATAGAGTATTATAACAGAGCTGTATTGGTACTTTTTGGTGTCGGGCATAGTTTAAGAAAGATAATACTCAACACAAAAGATTAAAAAGCAAATACTTGAGTTTGTCCCATTAATCCACCTGTAGTAATCCTATAAAAACTCAGTCTTGTCTGTTATGATGGTTTTACACTTTATTTCACCAGTCCATGAATCCTAGTTTGTTTACAAATGATTTCCTGAAAAGTTTCCTGGGAAAGTTCATATGAAATGGTTAAAAAAAAACAGTAGAACCAACATGGTTCTATTTTGGAATTTTCCAGGAAATTATTAAGAAATTATGGATTACCTGTCATTATATAACTAGATGTTTAGCCAAACCTTAATAATAACATAGATTTGTTTTTATGTAAACTAGAGTTACATGTGTGTTTGCAGTAATTTTCATCATCAGTCATGAAATCTGTATTTGAATAACACTTCTCAGTCAGTGTGAATATACCTTGTTTTTTTTCCATCTGAGATTCTAACCATTCGTCAACAATATTTATTTTCCAATAGAGCTCATTGATGAAATCATCAAACAGGATGGTGAGCAGTCGGCCGTCAGCCTCCCTCGACCTTGTCCCCCTCCCGCCGACCTCCTCCCCCAGGTGCCGCGCAGCCAGCACCTCAGGGTGCACCGACAGAGCTCCTCGCTGGCGTCACAGCCGGTGCTAGTGGCCAGAGGCACTGCACACCCGGTAAGTGGGTACAAAAAGTCATGCTTGGCTGTGTTCTGAAGAGTGGCAGTGTGTGGTTGTGTCTCGACTCGTCTGGTTTCAACCTCAGTTGGTGGTTTGCTCATGGTTGGCAGTTGCAACACCCGACACGTAGGTTTCATTCAGGTGTGGGTGGTGTTTAAAGAAGACAGTAGTGTCCAGTGTAGGTAAAACACAAGACACTGTTTAATACAGTGTCTGCAGGTTGTGGAAAGTACTTTTAGAAATCTATAATCATTCATCCATCCATCCACTTATGCTTCTTGTCCAGGTCGTGTGATGATACTTTTTATATACTATATATATTTTATGCACTTGATACATAATTGTGGTTAGTTGTCACTGATTATGTTAAAGATATTAAACTGCATTCTAATTGTACAGAATGGTTCCTTTTCAAAATGATTATTTGAAATTAACTGTTAAAGTGTTGCTTATTTTAGCTTTTGGCTCAAGAATAAATTACACAGGTCATTTTAAAATTTGGATTCCGGGAATTTTCTCAAATATCAACTGTCAGTGTCGGCTTATATGCAAGTCCAGAAGAAGGAACATTTCTATTAATTGATCTGTGTCTGTAAATCACTGTTTAAGTCAGTTATATTCTTCTTTATTGTTCTTAAGGTTGCTGCTAAAAACGTAACAACATTACACTCAGAGGAAGCTTCTGTTTGGATTCCTGGTTTTGTAAAGAGGTTTTCAGAATGATCAAAATCATCTGCAGAGTGGTGCATGTGCAGCCCACAGATGGTTGGGTCTGTTGTTGTTGTGCAGAGCAGTGTTCAGGCAGCTCAGGCTCTGACTGTAAAGCACGTGGTTTCCAGACATGAGGGAGGTCAGAGGTGTTGTAATCTGATGAGTATCTGTAACTGTTGCCTTCACACACGGGTACAAACACATGCAATTCACTCAGAGAAATTAACGCTTTACCAGAAAATGATCAGTATCTGTGTCACTGATACGTTATTGGGAACTGTTAGTTTTAAAGTTATGAGTCATTGTGAGAAGTAACCACGCCTCCCCAGCATGTTCTGTGGGAGGAGGCTGAGGGCGAAGAAGAACGAGCAGGAGTGGCTGGGACGACATGGAAGAACTGTAATCTGACTCCTACTTTCAGTTTGCCGTCCTCTCTGTATACTCGCCAAACCCACTGGGGGTTAGAGGTCGCATTCTTCGCACCACTCTTCTCCTCCTATTGGTCGATCTACGTCAGGTTCTCTCTCCCTGTTTCCTGTTCGCTGGGTCAGTTTGCCAGGCTTTTGTTTAGCTTCCGTGTTTTGAAGGAGAACAGGTATGTCCAGACTATCACGCTAACAAAGCAACGAATACATCTGTGGCCTGACAGGAAACAGTGAAACATGATCTCATGCAGACGCATCATCCAGATCTCTGCAGCAGCGCTTTAATGAGCCCCCGGCCTGGCTTTCCTGCTGCATGGGTGTGAGAGGAGTCAGCTTCTTTACTTCTTTGTTCCCTGCAGGTTTGATCTCTTATCCTTTGTTAAACCACTGCTAGAACAGATGAAAACTTGTTTTATTTTAAGGCCTCTAGAAGCCCTACAGGGCAGGAATGTGTGACTAGTGATGGAGAGAATTTGCAGAGAGAGAAAGTAAAAGTTTGTGTGGGTATGGAAAATAACCTGTGGTGTAACTGAAAGGCCAAAGAGCACATGGTTTATGCTATGCTCAGATACAAAGCACATGTATGAAGGATAAACTCAGTTGTGCTGCTTTACTGCAGAAAGCTTCTCCTACACTCTCATCTGATACGATGGACGACAAACATCTGCTTCTCTGTTGAAGACTTAAAAAAATGTTCTGTGACTGATCTGTTTTCTCTGATTGTACATTTTCTATATCTGTGGGGAAGCCTCTAGGAGGTACTCAGTCATAATATCGTCAATATTGTCAGCAAAAGTCAAAAGTCAAAGTCAAAATTCTTGCTCACTTATGTATGCACCTCTTTACAGTTGTAGCTGGTTTTAACTACTTCATATGTAGTTTGGTAGGTCACCGGTTTCCAGCCTATGGGCCGGGGCCCTCCGAAGGGTCACCGGACAAATCTGAGGAGTTGTGAGATGATTAATGGGAGAGTAAAGAAGAAAGTTTATGGAGTATAGGATCATTGTTTAGACCTCAAAGAGATGTTTAAAAGACTGAAGTCACTTTGGTTGAACTAGATTCAGACAGATATGGATTTTTGGTGGCCAATGCTGATACTGCTATTAGGAAAAAGGAAATCAAAAGTCCAAATAATCCCAAACCCACCATATATTAAGTTAAAGAAAAAGAAAAGCAGGAAATCTTACTTCATTAGATGCTAAAACCTGCAAATATATTTTACTTTTCTTTCACTATTTTTACTTTAAGAATTACTGAAACAATGAATTAATTACCAAAATAGTTGCCTACAATGTTTCTGTTGATTAAACGATTAATTGTTGTAGCTTCAAACAATTTGTACATCGCACATCAACTTCACCTTTTCTAAATCAAACTGATGAGTGTGATGTTCCTGGCAGAATTGAAGATCTCAGTATCTCTGTGGTGAATGACCCTCTTCTAAATTGGGTATATTCTTTGTCTTAACCGTTTGTTCTGTATTATCTGGTGTCTGATTGAATATTATTTGACTTTATCTGTTTGTGCTCAATGGGAATAAAGTTGTGTTTTTGTTTTTGTTTCCTCAGCCGACCTGCACCTTCTCTCCATCCCTCCTGCGGCTCAACAATCCCAGTGAGATGGCGTCAGCTCCTCCTTCGCGGGCCGTCACCTCTCCAGCCGGCTCCTCTCGCTCATGTCAAGGCATTTCCTCTAAGAACCGGGACGACACCGACATGCTGGACCGGATTCTGGAGAAGCCCAGGCTGGTGGTGGTGGAGGAGCCCAAGGACAGAGGCATGAGGTTTCGGTACGAGTGTGAAGGACGCTCCGCCGGCAGCATCCTGGGGGTGTCCAGCACCGACACCAACAAGACTCAGCCTGCGATTGAGGTACAGACACTGTCGAGTCCATCTCTCTATATGCCACGTTAAATGTGGTTTTGGTTTTTGGACTTGAAGGGGATTCACCAGCTCTGAGGGAGAGGCAGGTTTCACCCACAGTTGGGTTGTTTAGGTGTGAACACTCATAGCCCCTGTGCAGACAGTGGAGCTGGGTGGAGCTGAAGAGATGTGGGTTGTTGAAGTCAATTAGAAAGTCCCCACAAATCCAACCTGAAGTGTGGTCAACCACTGGCGGTTTAAACTCTGCCAGCACACTTACAAACCCCCCTACACATTTATCCCCTCAGACATTGTGTGGGGGTTTTAACGGCCAAAAGTTTGGAAATTAGTGAATTTGAAATTCACTGACTTAAGATGGATATGTGGGGTTATGTGGCAGCTAAATTTTTTTCTCTTTGCATGACTGCCATCTTCCCATTTTATTTGACTTGATGAAATTGTTACCACAGACACTGGTGCCCATATTTGAAAAAAAACACACAGGAAGTGGTTATTATCTACAGGATACACAGGATAGTTTCCAAATAGGTCACACAGGAGAAGAAAAGGGGAACCTAAAAAATGTGAGAACATTTCATCTGTACAAATACAGATATTACTAAATACTGGAAGGGCTTTGAAAAGATGTACTCTAATTTTCAAAGCAAATTTGTCAGCAAAAGTGTGAGAATTTCTGCTCTTTTCCGCCATAAGTGACGGTAAAGTATTTTTGGGTTTCACCCACATTGGTTCGAAAAATTGTGATTTATTTTTCCCACAATCTTTGGTAATATTATAGACAAAACAATTAATTAAGGAGATAATTGGGGGATTGTTTAACAATGAGTAAAGTTATCACATGCATCCTTACTCTGGACTGCAATGAGTTTCAATCCACTCCTCCTCTGGAAACTTCTGCTTCAAGATGTTGAAGTTTCTCACTTTTCTGAATTTGAATGCTCTCCGTCTCTCTTGTGTATAATTATCTTTATTCCTAACGTGCTGCAACACTCAGCATTTTTTGTGTGCGAAGGTGAAATGCTGTTTGGTTCTCACCTCGGCCAAGGAGGTTACATTTTCGTCTGCTTTTGTTCGTTAGCAGGACTACGCAAACAGTACATTAAAATTTCCTTAAAATTTTGTGGAGTGGTGGGGCACGACCCATAGAAGAAATCATAAAATGCTGGTTTGGATCTGGATCAGGGGCCAGATCCCAGATTTTTTTATCTTTTTCTTTAATATTGCGAGAAACCCAAATATCATATAAAAAGATTTGTCGGAACCACACTCACTTTTGAGTTTAAAAAAAATGTTTCTTTATACTTTCTCCCTTTTATTTTCCCGTCTTGTTCCCTCTTTCAGATCCAGGGTCCCATTGAATACATAAAGAGGGTCACAGTCACTGTTTCCTTGGTGACGAAAGACCTCCCTCACCGGCCTCATCCCCACTGCCTTGTGGGTAAAGACTGCCCGACTGGTTCAGGGATCTGTGAGGTCTCGTTCAACCCTCACAGCAACCGGCGTCACAGGTGAACATCCATCTCTTGTTTATTTTTCTCTTTACATTCTGTGTCTTAGCCATAAATTGCACATCGCAGCAGATACAATGTCCTGACACAATGTGTTTACATTTTATGCAGCTTTGCCAACCTTGGCATCCAGTGTGTGAGGAGGAAAGAACTTGACACTTCACTTCAGAAAAGAAGAAGCCAAAATATCGACCCCTTTCAAAGTGAGTGGGATTTCACACTCAAGTCTGAGACCACAAACAGTTTCTTTTTTAGCCTCAGTGGTAAAATGCACTGTGACTCCTCTGATCTGTCTCTCTCGTCTTCTCCTTCCCCAGCTGGCCACACAAAGGGCATTGAAGACCTGGACATGAACGCTGTGCGTTTGTGTTTCCAGTGCGAGCTCGAGTGGGAGGATGGCGGGAAGGACAGTCTCAGCCCTGTGGTGTCAACTACAATTTATGACAAGAGTGAGACATCGCCAAACACAAACACTTATTCACCCCAGTTTGACCAGCAGAACAAAAATTCTTTTTCCTGAATCACAGGCATTGCTGCATCTTTTATAATTTTTTTAATATTTCCTTTTACAGAGGCCACGACTACATCCCAGTTGAAGATCACTTGTTTGAACCAGTACAGAGGCTCCTGCACGGGAAAGACCGAGATCTACATGTTGTGTGACAAAGTGCAGAAAGGTGAGAGGAATTTAATTTTTATTTGTGTTCTCTATCGGTTCTGGGGAACAGAATGAGTCTCACACAGCAGAGTACATTAGACATGCTCTTCCTCAGGCCTAGAAACCATCTCTTGGAGAGATAAATGGATTTGATATGTAAAGGTAGTAAATTATATTTATATTTCCCAGAATGTCAGAGACCTGGATCATTAGTATTAATCTCTCAGTCAAAATATGCTCAAATTACATACAAAATCATATGATAATTATAAAATACTGACTATGACAGACTAGATTAGATAATTTAAAAAAAGATAATTTGGAAAACGTAATGCCTTTTTGTGTTGCTGTGCTGGCAGGAGATAATTTGGATCAAACATTGAGTTTGACTCAAGGATGAAGTGATTGTGGTGGCCAAAGGTCAACACCTTTTTTGTGTTGAATGCAATATCTCAGTAACAACTTTAGAACAAACATCTGCTTAGACTCGCAGAATAACTAATTATATTTGGGCGATCAAAAGTCAAGGGCACATTGGCTTCACACAACAATGTTTTTGGCCTTTTGAACATGAAATCTCAAGTCCACCTTTTGGAAATGTCTTTAGGTTTTGACTAGTTGTCAAGTGGACTCAAAGATTTATTGATTTAATTTTAGAGTCCAAGATCACAGGTCATGTGACCTTATATGAGTCTGGAAAAAAATGTATGTAGACTTGAACTGCACTGGATAGAGCGGTAATTCTAGTTTTACTGGAAAAATGATGACGAAATGAATGTGACTTTACGCGTGGTCACTGATCCACAGATGACATCGAGATCATATTCCGGCGAGGTTCGTGGAAGGCGAATGGGGAGTTCGCCCAAACAGACGTGCACCGGCAGATTGCTATCGTGTTCAAGACGCCACCGTACCAGGACCAGAACCTCACGGAGGAGGTGGAGGTCAGCGTCGCACTGCGTCGCATCTCAGACCAGATGGAGAGCGAGTCAGTGACCTTTATGTACCTGCCACCCAACCCAGGTCAGTCAGGGGTGAAAAACACTGACGTGTCTGTTCTTTGGAATTCTTCTACGCTCTTACTTGCAGTGTCAGCTAAAAGGCTTTAATGTAAATGTTATGAACCCAATGCAAACACAAGCTGGAGTTTATATAAAGTCTCCAAACTGTTCCATTCCATTTCAGATCCATATGAAGTGAAGAGGAAGTGCAGAATAAAGCCAGACATCAATTTCAGAGAGAAGCCGTGTTTAACAGGTGAGTTCTTTCTTTTCTTCTGAAATTTAATTCAGAAAGGTGATTAAATAAACCTTTTTTGAGCAGAAGATTTACATAATATCAGGATTCAAATAACAAGAATCCCATGTCTCTCTACCTCATAACTGCCAGTTGCTTGTATTTCTCACAGGTATTTATTTTCTCTGTAACACAATCCGTTTCCTCTTCTGCAACAGAGTGTGCACCTGCAGCAGAGCAGCCCTTCCACTTCCCACAGCCTCACACCGCAATGCCTCCAGACAAGTGGCCTTTGACCAGCGGCCAGCCTGCGGCCTCTGCTGTCGGGGCAGGGTGTTATAACGTGCCCCAGGACTCAAACAACTGCACCGATGAGGCAGTCTTGCTTAATCAGTTGCTAGAAATACCTGCGTTATGGGACATGTTTGACATTGAGGAAGAGCCTGACGGAAGCTCCACATTTCCCAACATGGACGTGAACTTTAACCAGAACTTTGGCTCGTACACTCAGGACTTTTCCCAGTACAGTGACCTGCAGTTCAACATGCTGGTCAATGAGAACCAGAGTCTGCAGTCAGAGCCACAGGACGGCATCGCTAGCGCGGTTCAGGTGAAGAAAGAAGAGGCGCTATGAGGCTGGGACCATGTAGCGCCATCAACGTATTCTGTGCCCTTTAAAGGAATATTTCTTTTTGGGCAAATGTGCTGATTCTCTTTCATGCCAAGTGTAGAGGTACACAGTTAGCTTAGCTAGGCTCTGTTCAAATCAGCACCTATAAAGCTCTTTAATGAAGACATAACTCTGCAAGAAATTAAGTTAGATGCACCTCTCAAAATGAAAACCTACTTTTTTAACCTTTCGAATTTAGAGAATAGACTGTAAATAAAGATGGACGACGCATCTCCACTTCATCCCAGAAATTAAGCTGAAATATCCCATACACGAATGCTGCCATCTTGCTCAGTAGTGATTTGGGGATGGAGCCACGGTAACAACATCCTGGGTCAAAAGTCAGACTACAACCAAATTATTATGGTTTCAGACTATAGCGTTTTCAAATCAAAGTGATTTCCACCCACACTAGTGTTTTGCTTTGGATGGCTTACTACTACGTGCACTTTGGCTTTTCAGATGTCCCATCCACTAACTATGGAGGGGGCGGGTTTATGACTACAGCAGCCAGCCGCCAAATGGTGATCAAGACGTCACGTTGTCCATCTTTATAAACAGCCTGTGATTTAGAGCCAGAAAAGGGTGGTCATGTGGTCCAAATCCAAGACGTAGCACAATGCCTCACTTGCTGTAGCTGCTTGCACTCTGTTATGTGTCTGTAGAGTAATTTAGTTTGAACTCAATCTCCCCCTTCATCTTAATCGTTCCATGAGAGCCTTGCTGGTCAAGGCTTTAATCATCAGGAGCAGCTTAACATTGTTGAATATTTGTCCATAAATGCTGCAACCACTGACGTAAGGTATTCTCACAGTACAAGTGGAGCTGAAAAAGAAAACTAACAAACTTCCCTCTTAAAAATCAGGGATCAGTTTTGTTTACTCAAACACAAGCCAACGTCTTACATGATGTTTGAAAGGATTTTTATTTTAACTGTACTTTTATAAAAAATTTTAAAAAACTTTTATTTATTTGAAACGGACAGTGTGCATTAATTAATAAGAGCACAATGGTTCATATGTACCAGAGCTAGATACTTTTTTATTATCTGAATTCCCCAGGAGGTTACAAACAACATACTTGCAAACACACACACACACATATATATATACACAATTCTCGATAACAAGACTATTCCAGATGATGACTTATCTGAGTATTCAGTCACCATTGTTTTACAGAATTTGAAAATGAGTTGAAAGTTGTGATGTTTCTTAATTCTATGGGTACAGTGTTCCAGGTAAGGAAAAGCTGATTGTGAAAAAGTACTTTTTCTAACAACAAGTCTCAAGTTCTCTCACAATATTCTTGTGTTTGTTACAGATTTAATCCTCCTAAAAAAAATGCTAGAAACCAGTTCTTGTTTCCATAGTTCTGTCTGTGTTGTTTTATCTTATTCTGCAGTTTCACTCTCATGCTATTTCAAATTTCCACTCGCACCTTGTCGCGTGTCCATCTCTGCCCCCTCTCGCTGTAGCACTTCATTGTAAATATCTCGAAGAAAAAAATAAAGGTTAACGTGTTATTTCTGTTTTGTCATTACTTCCTCTGAAACTGATGACTGCTCTTTTTTTTAGAAGCTCTTGAATGTGACCTGTCTTGCTCTGGACACCCACACACATTCCTAACCTGCACGCTCACATATAAAAATAATGAATCATGGCAACAACAATGTGAAGGAGGAGGTTTGGTCCTTTTCACATTTAAATGTCAACAGTGTCACCGGAGAAACACTCAGGGTGAGAAGTGCCCTTTGTTTATGGTTATTGGAAACCTTGGTCTGCTCAGTCACAGCATCTTAACTTGGGATATGGATTTTATTTTCAGAATAGTTTCTGTCACATTTGACACTAATCCAGACTGAAAAAAAAATCTAATTTCCTCTTTTCATAGTGAGGTTTCTGCTGAATCACCCTTTCTTTGTTGAGGCCAAATGATTTGGGAAATTTGTAAAGCTGAGTTTACAATGTTTCATTTAACAGATTGTGACATATTGGAAAATTAGCACCACAAACGTTAATTTTAAAATGGCTCATGTTTCCTTCACCTTCTTCCAAATAAGCAAAATGGGCATATTATAGAAAAGGTTAAAGGTTCATGGTGTGGAATTTAGTGACATCTAGTGGTGAAGTTGCATGTTGCAGCTGAATACCCCTCACCTCCCTCTACTCTTCCAAACATGAAAGCATGGTCACTGAAATCTTACCCACTGATCCCTTTAGGTAAAAGTACAAATAAATAGACAAAAAATATATTCAAGTGAAAGTAAAAGTGCCTCTTTAAATGTTCTATTTGAGTAAGTAAGTTATTGACTTTATATATACTTACAGTAGTAAAAGTTAAAGTACTTACTGAATGTAGCATATTCCTAAATGCAACAGTCTACTATAATAATAATAACTTCAGAAAAACTATAAGTTAAAAAGTGCTTAACAAAGGCAGGAAAATAAAAAAGAGCACAGCTAAAATTAAGGAATCACAAATATTAAAAGACAGTATTCATTTAAAAGAACTCCAAAAATACAGACAATTATTTCAAATCAATTTTTAAAAGTAAAATTCAATAAATTATAATTCAAATGTAGGTAAAATCAGGACGAACTCCCTGTTAAAAGTTTGTTTTAACAAGGCATGTAAAAGAGATCACTGACTCATGTATGCATTTCAAAATATAGTGGAGTAGAAATTACAGATATAATAACAAATAGAAAAACTCAGATATGCTGAGTGGATAAAAGGAGAAAGTACCCTGAAAAAAAATCTACTGCAGTAAAGTATAGATACATGGAAAATGTACTTCAGTGCAGTAACAAAGTAAATGTATGTTGTTACACCCCACCACTGTTATTAATACTAACTATAATCAATAAACTATTATGTTAAATTGTAGATTAATGAGGGGAAAATCCACTGACTAGTCCTCAAGTGCTTGTCACATGTTTTAATTCTTACTATGCAGTAAACAAAGGTAGCTGTAATTATATTTGTATGTCTGTGTTGAACAGAGCAGGTGTTCCCTTTTCTGCCTCCGCCCATCCCTGTTGTTTGACCTCAACACAGATGGCTCATACTATTAGTGGGAAAGTCCGCACTGGGCTGCTTTCCAAGGCCCTTAAACTTTACACACACGCACACACACACACACAGAAAAGATGTGTGGGAGAAGAGAGCAGCTGAGCTGGCAGGTTTCCCTGAAATCACCATCACGTTGTTGGCAAATAAATTTGAAATGTGACAAACAAAGCTCACACACTGGTCACAGTGGTGGATGGAAATTTCACATAAATGAATCAGATTTCATACCATCTCCTTGAACTTTGTATTTATATTTCCTTGTGTTTTTTTTAATTTATTTTTTATATGTTTATTATTATTTTTACTGACTGCCATCTTTGCTGCACAAGGTGCCCCCATTGTGGGACTTATAAAGGCTTATGTTATCGTATCTTGTCATATCAAATGGTATCTTGTCTTATCGTTTCATATCATATCTTACCCTACCTTTTCGTATCTTATCTTCATGACCTGATCTTACTTTAAAATTTAGCCTGATTATCATGAAGCCTCATTGAGTTCAGAGAAGTGAGGTTGTCAAATGTTCTTTTGCCAAAACAGGAGAAAAATCACCAAAAGACTAGTTTTTTGAATTTGAACAACATGGAATATGTGGACGATATAAAGGGTAATTCCAACCAGTGGTTTAATCTGTGAAAGGTGTGAAATGTTCTTTTCACAGTTGCCAGGTATCATTTCTCCTCTGTGGTGAATTACACCACCCACGGGAGTCCCCGGCCGTGCAGGACTCCACAGTGAACCAGAATAGCATTCTGTAACCGCAATGTCAAAAACACCAATACAACTGACAGTGATCAGATAGGAAGTAATGAAAGTGAAACCAGGCAAGAAACGTCTCTTTTCTATTTCTTTCCTGCCACTTTTCACTGACTCCAACACAATATGAGAATCTTTGCTGCATTAGGGCCCCAGTATGATTTTATTCCATTGGTTTGTTTTAATTGTTGTTCTATTCATCATGTATAACAGGCAAAATTAACATTATTTTCAAAGGTTGTAACACATTCAACAGCCATTTGGAAGTTAACACATGGCTTCTTGTGGCTTAATATTTGTGTCTGATTCATTTTAAGGTATTTTGTTCTAACTTGATTTTAATGTAAACACAGTTGACTCCATCATATCCCTTAAATACAAAACAAGCATCTTTTCATATTAAGCACTTTAGCGCCATCTGGTGCAAATAACAGAAATATGAATTGCCTCAAAGCCTCACTAAGGTGCTAAAACATTTTCAGCTTGTACTATTCACAATGTGGTATTGTAAAAGTACTGTTAGATGCATATGCATTAAAATACTTTTGTCATTGACATATTTGCATACTGTATATATTATATCATTATTGCTGATGTGTCAACATATTCGTTAAAATATTTGTCTGTTAAATAACACATTATCCAGGGGATTTCCATCAGCGCTGGATGAACAGGTGAGCTTTGTTTCTCTCTTACCTGTCTCTATGCTAAGCTAAGCTTATGTGCTGCTTGCCCCATCTTCCTTGCAAACTTCAATTAAACCAAAATATCCAACTATAGTTTTAGTTACATCGGACCTCAGGTAATAATAATATAATCAGTCAAGTGTTCAAACAATTATTGGAGAACAGAGGAGCAGAAAGAAGTTTTAAGAAAACTGTGATTATATTTATTTTTTCCATATACCATACCAGGCTTTTTACCTCAGCTGGTCTGGGAGTATTTACAATGATTGTGGCTGTTCTCTTAATTCCTGAATGTCTCACTTATGGGTCTTAAATGCAAGTGGAAAAGGAGAACTGAAACAATAAATAAGCTTTAGTCCAAGGTGGCTGCATCCTTTGAGTTGCTCCAAAATGAAAACTGTAGGAAGTTCTCCAGGGAGAATCCATGCGACTCAAAATCCTGCTACCATCTCGTGAAGCTTGACAGTGCAACCTGCTTAATTGTTTCACTCTGAAAAGCTGCTTCTGTCCTGATCAGACGGTTGCGGTCGTCACTTCTTCTCTATGACGTGTGGCTCTGAGAGATGTTGGAGACGCAGCTTCTCCACCAGCTCGTCCACACAGGCCTTAAAAAGAGGCTCTGGCTCCTTGAGGACAAGAGTCACGACAAAATGGGGTCAGAACAGAGAATGAAAATGTTATTTAGAAAAATTTTGGCAGTTCAGCTTTTTTTCAGCATTTTTAGTGGTCTGTGGTTTCGTTACGGTGGAATAAAAAATGACCTAATTTATCAAGGAGAAAAGACAGCCAGACAAGTCAAAAACACTGTATGTCTCTGATCTATAATGAGCGATATTTGCACTCTACTTTTTAAACATAAATCTTGTGAACTGCAACAGCTGCTTTGTTTCTAGAGGCTGAGATGAGGCATGCATGTTTGAAGACTTTGTTACCTTGTGATCCAGCTGCCTCTGTTTCTCCACAGCCTCCTCCAGACTCAGACCCACCCACTCAGCCTCATCCTCTGGCATCTCAAACTGCTGCTTAGACAGAAATACATAAGAAAGTAAACGTTAATTATTACTTCTGTGCCATAAACCACAAACCAGTGGATTAAAACACATCTGACTGACCTTGTATTTACTGTAAACCTTCTCTCTTTTGACAGGGTCATTGGGGTAAAGCTCTGTGTTTCTGCGTGCCAGGCGAAGCAACATTGCTCTCTTCAGGTCCATTCCCAGTTTGGAGTTCAGGTCTTCCATTGGTGTCTAAAAGGAGATAGACATAAGAGTCACACAAAAAGCTCGACAAAAAATATGACTTATTCTTTTATTCAGCGGTACCGTTCGCTTACTTTGAGAATATAAAAGTCAAAGCCATAGGCAGCATCCATGAGGTTTAGAGTGCGGGGTGTGACGGTGATGGTGAATTTGTGATCCAGGATTTCGCTGTAAAACTCTCTTTTCAACATCTGTGGTTTCCAGGTTTTCTTCAGACGATTGGACATCTACAGGAAGAGATGATTGAGAGAAGTTAATTCAGTGTGATGGTTTAATACTGCAGCTACATGTTTCAAATAATTGAAGCTTTGTGCACCGTTAGGTAAAGGCTGAGATGAGAACTCAAAATGTTTGATATCACACTGTTAACTCTATTCTGATGGTAAAAGATACATAACAGCATAATGTGATTTTTCTCTGCAATATTGTGTCAATGTGCATGTAAATAATAACACAAAATAGTGTGGTGGTTTGGATTCAGTGATGGTTTGGATATTTACAAAAATGAATAACGATTAATTCAGAGAACATATTTCTTTGGAAATATAAGTAGCATTTAACTAACCTAAATTGAAACATATTACGATGTACAAAGTCAAAATCGTTCAAATATCCAAAAAATATTATTCCACTTAAAATTAGGATAAGCAATTATTTTTAATGCTGATAGACCACTGAGTATTTACTTTATTAGTTGAGTAATCATTTATAAATAGTATGAAAACAGGAAAAGAAAGGGATATATTATAATATAATTTAACACCAGCAGTCAGAAATTCAGTGAAATATTATAAATGACAAGGAAAAGCATAAAATCTCACTTTGTCATTGTTTGCGTATCTGAAACCACTTATCCAGCCCTCTCCTCCCCACAGGCCGTCCTGGGATTGTGGGGGGTAGTAGATGGGGATCGGGACGTCCTGCACCCGTTCCTTCTGCCCAGTGACTGGGTTGGCTCGGTACTGAACTCCCAGCGGTCTCCAGTGGACAGGGGTGGGCTCTTTCTTCTCCAGAGACTTCAGGTAGTGTTTAGGGAGACGAGCATAGATGCCCTGCTTCATTTTCAGAACCTCCCAGATTTTGGGAGGGTATTTATGGAGAGGCATGACGGGCTCTCTTTTAAAATAAAAACCTGGAAGACACAAGAAGGATGAGAATGAAACATATAGTCAATTAGTAGCTGTCGTAAACTGTAATTAGGTGCTGGCCAAATTTGGCGTGGCAAAAAACGAAAATACAGACCAAAATTTTGCTCTGGATCAATTTTAAATAAATTCAAAACACTGTCTGTTAATGGAAAAGCAGGCAACAATCATGACAACTTAATTAAGACCTTTGTTTACTTTACCAAACTTCATAGACTGGAGATAATTCTCATTTTAACAAGCTCATATGTCAAGCATTATTTCTGCTCACTATCTAAGATAACGAAAAAAAGTACACTTTTCAAATGTGCACTATTTTACTTGCAAAGATTGATATTTGTATATGAATATGAGATTTATCAGTATTTGTGAAACCTGTCTTCTGACTTTATTGTAGCACAACTTTGAAATAAACCATTTAGCTGCAGACTATTAGTCTCTGTCTGGTGGTTGCTTGGTATTAATAGTATTTATAATATTAATTCAAAGAAACTCACAGGACAGCGACTTTCATGTTAGCAAGATGCTAACGGGCACAGGCCACCAACACAGATGTGACTGAGTCTATTTAACTAAACAAT
This sequence comes from Paralichthys olivaceus, assembly GCF_024713975.1. Classification (NCBI taxonomy): domain Eukaryota; kingdom Metazoa; phylum Chordata; class Actinopteri; order Pleuronectiformes; family Paralichthyidae; genus Paralichthys; species Paralichthys olivaceus. The sequence continues at coordinate 16,707,944 of NC_091103.1, read as the reverse complement.
GTCTCTACGAGTCTGATACAACATCAGGGGATCATTTAGAAAGTCTGTCTTACCCGGTGATGAGAAACAGAAACATACACTAAACACAAAACACGTTTTTAATCCTCGTTATCACACAAGGACACAACACGAGTGTTCCGGTGCTCAGTGGTGGGCACGCCTTCAACGACGAGGGACGTGATTGGATGTGAGACCGGATAATCTTGCAGTTGATTGGCTCACGTTATTGTCAATCATGCTTTTCTTGTACTTCCGGGATTGCCGGATGTAGACTCGCAGGTCGGACAAATAGTATGTATTTAACATTTGTTTTCAATAACTACAATCTGATTTTAAATGTATATATAAAATCAGCACATACAACACAGTGTCTTGTTCTCGTCTTTGGATATTATTAAAGATTTCAGTTTTTTATTTCTTTATTTCCTGTCTCTTTTCACTTTGATAACCTGTTGAAAACTATCGAAAATTACATCTTGATAATATAAATATGTATATAATCAGCAAACACTCAACGATAAAAATATTTTTTTTACTTTTTGTCCCAGTAGAAGAAGAAAAATTTACAGAAAAGAAGAGACGTAGCTTGGTAACAGACAACATGTTTAGAATTATGGATTGTTCCATTATTCATCCCAATATCATCAGAAAACAGCTCATTTCATCAGAATCATGCAGTTATACATATCCAGCCTGATTTTACTGGGAAGGAATTCTCATTCAATTGAATGTGACGATGGATGTTTTATTGTGAAAGGGTAAGGCAGCGTACACAGGAAGTGGAGTCCTCCTGTAGTTGAATCTTCATATGAATCGTTAAAATAAGAAAGTGAGTCTGAATGAAATCAACAGAAACGAAGTGGAACGTGAGGAACGCGTCGCCCGAAGGGTGGAATTGAACCACTCTGCCGCTAAGCAGCTACAGGTTTGAAGCCTGCACCCCGGACCACCGAGGCTCATCCGGGCACTTCTCAATACTTCACCACAACTATAAGAACGTAGGAAAAGCAACATTAGTCTTACCTACGGTGTCAAACACGGTGACCACTGCAAGTTTGCATGTGTCATATAAAGATGGTTTACACATTGTTTGTCCACGAGCCGGTTAGTCTGAAAGAATTAGTTTGTCAAATAAACACAAGTCAAGCACAGACATTTCAGGCTGTGCAGTTTTATTCAAAGCAGATGCTGTGTGATTGGCTGTGTGGGGAAAAAACAGGAGGAGCCTGGTCGCTTCATCTTAGGTAGGAGATACAGTCAGATTACAATCAAACATGTTTCCATGGTTGCATGGTTTAGTATTATAAATGCAGTTTATAGTTCACACTGATTGATTATTATGTTTTGGTTTACAGTCAGTGGTGCAGGTACTATCTACATCAACAGTGGAAGTGCTAATTCCACACTGTAAAAATGAAAATGTTACTACCTAGAAATGTAAAAGGTGATCAGATAAATGCATTAAACTTTGAATGGTAAAAGTTCTCACTAAAATAAGATCATTACTCTGCATTAATGTGATGCAGGTGTAGGGATTGAGTGACAATTCTTAATTATTTGAAACTAATATTTCGTTGTGAATTCATCTGGCTAATATCTTCTCCTTTCATTGATTGATTAGTTTGTAAAACATCACACATAACTGTAAATGTTTTCTTTCTTTATTTTTGGTGAAATTCATATTCAAAACCTCAAAGTTATTCAGTTTGTTATAATTCAAAACGAGGAAGCGAAGCAACGTCTCCCTTTTGAGAAGCTGTGTGAAAAAAGTTCTTAAATGTGAAATGTTTTTTACATGAAACAAATCACTTAACTAATAAGTTCTAAATGTAGTTTTACATTTTCTGTTGAATTGGACAAAAATGAAAGTGACTCATAATTTCTGCTATAATTTGATAAATTATCGATAAATTAGATTACATCATAGTTCATAAAGCTTCATATGTTCTGTATGTAAAATATCATCATTAAAATAACTGGCTGTGTAGAGTATTGAATAACATCCATATGCATCCCTTTTTGCGATGACGTTTCAGTTTTGCTTTGTGTGTTCAAAAACATTTCTATGGTTTTATAATCAAAAGAAACACTTAAGGATCATTCATTTTATTTCAGTACAAGAGAAAACAAACATTCAAGTTACAAATAAAGGAACATAATTCTCTATTTTAACACAATTTCTCTTGACATGATATAAATCTTTGGTGTAGCACCATGTTAATGTAATAAAACCAACATAACACTTTTTTAATGAACACATTTTTAATGTTTTTTAACTGTTTTTTTTAGCTCTCTCTGTGGTTGAAACTAATTCAAGTTGAAGGTGTTCTCTATGAGGAGTGTCTGAGGCTCTTCCGTTGTTCCTCCAGCTGTTGGCGCCAGCCTGCTGCTGGTGTCCTCTTCCAGGAGAGTGCAGCACATTTTCTTAGAACAGGCCTTTCCACAGGCCAGGCTGCAGGCCAGGGGCGGAGGTAGAGAGGGGACGCTCCCTGCACTGCCTGAAGAGCATGAAGTAAACTCTGGCTGCACGGTGCAGCAGCTCACTCCCACACTCTGCAGCACCTTAGTGACGGCCAACATCAGATCAGCACACCTGGAAAAAGTCGAGGGATTCTGTGTTAACCAATACAACGTCAGTGATCTCCCCAAAAGCTACAAAATGAATGGGTTCTAGGGTTCACTTCAACTGTCACCCAGTGGGAGCTGCGGCCAGCTATGACGATGCACAGGATAAATGGTCACACATTATAAAGGACTGATGGACGATGATGTTTCTCTATAACTTGATAAAAAACACCAATGCACATTTTACAGCTTAAAGACCACGATGTCTTCTTACACATTTTTCATCGCAATAAACCAACTGAACATGCTGTGGTGACTTTGTTGTTTTTCTTGATTACATGTGATCACAGCACATTTTCTTAGAACAGGCCTTTCCACAGGCCAGGCTGCAGGCTAGGGGCGGAAATAACAAGAAAGTGATTCTTTGTTCAAATGATCAAGTGTCTATTAATGACAAGAAACATATGTCATTTCAAAATGAAGATAGTTTGAACTTTGAACCATTTTTTGGTCAGTGTGGTGACAACATGATGATGTAGAGAAAACCTCGGTCAAATCAAATACCCAGTGAAAAGCTCTAAGATTGGTACAATACAGGACAGACCGCAGCAGGTAAGTCCAAAATGACAGTTGCCCCCACTTTGCTTTAGGGGCTTCTAGAAAAAAACCTGCTCCAACAGCCAACAGACAGTCACAATAGCTTTAATGTATCTTCTAATTTCTACAACCAGTCCACTTCCCTTTAATAAAACTTCTTTTGAAATCTCAAAAATCTAAAACATATATTGATTGTAAAACTTTTCCTGTTCACCTGTGTGCTGGAAACCAAGCATGGCACCGCACATGGACAGAGGCCACTGTGAATGATTCTGTTAACTGCCAGACATGGAGGTCGTGCACAGCCTGCACTCCATGGACGCCTGCAATCCTTTCTCCAAGATCAGACACACAAAGGTGTGGAGGTGTGGCCTGCAGCAGCAGCAGCCCGTACCTGTGCACCTGGAGGAGAGATGGCTCAGTGAAGTATACAAAGCCATGATGGTTGAGTCTTATTCTACCTGCTGCTTTAAACGCCACAGGCCTTATAAACGCTGTTGATATGTGCAAAGAGCAGTCATGTAATATGAGGTGACTGTGTCTTTATAAACTTCTCACACTTGCAAATATATCACAATTTTGAAAAGAGAGGACAATACAAATAAATATCAACACTGTTAATTGCCAACTTTTTGTAAACATTGATAATAGTATTAAAACCCTGCAATAACAAAGTACTAAGTAAGTAAAACTGATTGTGTAATTATGTATTTCATAATTAGTTAGTAAATTGGGCGCTGCCTTCTGAAGCCTTTTTCAAATATTCCACAACTGGAACTTTCTAGGCTGCTTATAATTTGTGGGTTAACTGCTGACTTGTTCTGGACAGGAGCTTCAACATCATTTGAACTCAATGCTATGACACAAACACAGAGCCTGACCTGGGGCATAGCTGTGGCGATCAGCATGCTCACAGCCAGCAGAGACAGAACAGGATCCAGGTAAGGCAGGAGGCTGCAGGCTCCAGAGCCGTGCAGGCACTGTGGGCCGAACAGCAGCATCACCACGCTTTCGATCAGAGACAGGAGGGAAGAGAAAAGGCCCTGAACGACCAGGAGGAGAGACAGCAGGCAGATCGGCCGCTGGCCGCTCGGTGCGGGACTCTCAGGGTGATGTGATGACCTGCAGACTGGAACGTCTAAAAGGGAACAAAGACGTGATAACAAATAAATACCCAACCTTTAAGCTATCACCTGACTACCTATTTTTATGTTTATGGTGAATTCCTGGTTTCCTCTTGAACGTAAACTATTTTCGCTTTCAAGCTGCTTTCAGAAATGCACTGAAGTCAAGACATTTTCCTGAACATTTCCAGAGGGGCTGTGTGTGTGAACACAAATGTCTGTATCAGTTGCTCCACTTATTTTCTGGAACTTTTCCTACCAGAAAAATGTGTGTGAGAATCCAGCAGTCCAGAAAAATCTGCAGCGAGCAAGTGGGCGTGTAAATTACAATTGTGAAAAAAAGAATACAAAAATCTCAGGATGAAAATGAACACAAGTGCAAGACACTGACGCAGACATCAACTAGGAAAGAAGGTGAGTTATGAGAGGTTTCTGGAAAAAAGGGCCGATGCTGGTCTCTGGAAAATGTCCAGACCCAAATTTTCTGGAGTTTGTGTCTGAAGATGGCTTTGTATTTATTTTGAGTAACAGTTAATCATTGAAAGTTAAAACATCAGAGAGCGAAATAATCCAAACACAAATGTCTCCTCTTCCACAGCTTTAAAATGTGAGATTACCAATATTAAAATATAATATATAGGAGTAATTACAACATATCTGGTCACAAATGCATTCAGAGGTCATTTATTCACGTTCGTCTTTTTCAATATGGGATTCTAAGATGTCAAGAAGCTACTCTTACCAGGATGTCCCATGCTGTTATTGTCTTGAGAAGTATCTGTGATGTCTTTTGAATGACTCTCAACCTTGCATGCCGTCAGATCTGCAGAACCACTCTGGTCCGGTGGAGCTGCTGCATGCAGATGGACTTCTGGCTGTGGGGTTTTAGAGTCTGCTTCAGGGATGCTGGAGGCTCCTGGGTTACAGAGGACAAGTGCCCCATTGCAGAGCGAGTCGTCCGCAGCAGAATGGACTTTGCTAATGTCATCCAGGACTGGCCCCGGCATGGCCAGGCCTTTGGATTCTTCTGCAGCCAAGACTGTGGGAATCAAACAAGAGGAATGTAAAACAAACATGTTTGATGCTCTTTGCAGCTGGATACACAGTTCGAAGCTGCTTCAAAGAAAAGCCTTCACACTGACTAGAAACTCCACAGTGATTCAACCTGTCAGTGAAATCACACATAAACAATTCAGGATATCTCTCATTAGACTGATCATATTTCGACTATCACATGTTCAGATTCCTAAAGTGGAACCAAAGCGTCTCAGTCCTCAGCAGAGGCTAAACGTTGTGTGCTATGAACAGTGACGTGTGAGACAACTGTTGCTTATTTAGTTCACCCAGAAATTGACATATTGTCACTGAATTCCTGATGCAGATGCAGATTTTGCATCAATACTGGTCAACAGACTTCAAGGTGATGCAACTACATGATGCATTTTGAGTCATCTATGCGGTCTATGGGCCAGTACTTTAGTAAACTCTCACATGGATCAGTTGATTTGCAACAGACAGTGTGTGCCACCACTTATCCTAACTATCCAATCAGAGGCAGGGCAAGGTGGGTGTGGCTGTCCTTGGTGGATTAAGAAGTAGGTATATACTATGCAATTTGAAAGAAGTATACCTGCGTCTACCCTGCACTACACCACTGGCTGCAATATAAATCATAAATCTTGCCTCTTATGTTTGTGGATGGGACATGGACCAAATTAAAAAGTACTCTTTCATTTTCATGCAGTAATTTTTTAATTTTTGTTTTTAATTATATTTTTGATGCTATCAAACGGAGTGAAAGGTCACGATTGACAGCTAAGACTGACTGATGATTGGTTAAGTGTGTGTCATCGGTAGAAAAGTGCTTCCATGGTTCCATCCCCCAATTGCTACTCTGTAAAATGTAGTTTTGTATACTGTTGTATCCAAGATGTTTTGGCTTCATTATTTGGATAGTGGGGGTAAGTAGAGACATGTCGTCTATCTGATTATACAGTCTATGCCTTATAAGGGTCGTCAGCACTTATCACCACAAACTCTCTTGACATCTTCGTCGGTGTGTTTTTTTCATCAGGAGATATTTGTTTGCTTTTAGTTTTTTCATTCTTGCGTCTCTCGTGCATTAGAAGCATCATCAAACCCCAACTCGCTCACATTGAATCCAGATCCCATGCTGTGTTCACACATTGACTAATCCTGGATTTCTACGGACTTTGTACAAGGAGGCCAGGCGGAGAAAGTCTGTAGAAACTGCAAGGCATCTCACTCTGACCATACAATAAGTCACAACAATACAAAGCTAAAAGCTCATGTAAATCATAAGCACCTCATTCATGTTTAATCAGATTGTTACATTTATTCAAGAGCATTTTTTGTTAACAGTGCCAGAGAGTCCATTTTATTTAATGTTGTCGTTGTGTTTGGTTTCTTTTATTTGTTTTGATATTTTAATATATTTTAAATCTAATTCAAATGTAAACTGAATATTCTAAAGAGTTAAGTTCATTGCTCTTTGAAAGGTTGTATGTGCATGATTATGCTATAAAACATTATATCCGTGGTATGTAAATAAATATGATGACAATAATATGATGTCAAATCATTTATCACACTCATTTCTGGGACAATATATCTTCCAACAAAATGTTTTATGGTGTCAGGCCTACCTTAATAATTCTAATGCACCAAGTCAGAGGTTTTCTTGCACAGTTACACATGTCCAAGCAAAATTGCTATTGTACAATAACATATCTTTAATAGATCTTGAATAGATGTTGAATCAAATCGATGAATCGAGAATTTGTGAATCAGAATCAGTTAATAAAAAACAATAATTTAATATGGCACTCGATGGATGTTGTGAAAATTAAAATGGCCCTTGATAGAAAAAAGTTCCACCTCTGGTTTAAGGCCTCAACCTATAATACCTAGCAAGGTTTCACACTTATTGCTATTGTGTGAATTAAATAAATGAGTTAAAATGTATTAATTAGTGAGATTCATAAATAAAGCTATTCAATTACAACTTATGCAACATATCAACGTACTGCATGCTTGTGTAGCAGGATGTGATAATCTGTAAGTGATGTTACCTTTCTCTGGGTGCCTGGAGGCTCCGGCCCACTCCTCCTTCAGCTTACCCCAGTTCACACTGAGCACCAGGATCTTATAGAGCAGACTGAGAGCTGCGACCACAGCAACCAGCAGGTGGTTCTGTACTGGATGAGGATCAAGGGAAAAACTGAGGATTTTCAGTGAGTAAGCGATACTCAGTAAAGCCAGGAGGAGACTGGACAGGAAAACCCCCACAGTCTGGAACCTGCTGTCGGCGAAGGAGACCCTGCAGTCGAGAGCTGGAGGAGAGATTGTGGGCGAAACGGATTGATTGGAGTCAAACTGTAGGGCTGCTTCATGGTTAGGCTGAGCAGTGGCGTTGGATGCCCTACAGGTGCTACTTAGAGATAAAGTGAATGCTTCTGCAGGCAGGGTGGGAGAAGGTGTTTCCGAGGAGGAGGAGGCCTGTGGAGACACCGTGGAGTCCACAGAGGAGGGAGCAGTTGGAGGATGAAGAACCATGCGCATGAGGATGAAGAACGTGTGGAAAGCGTCCACCAGGGTGATAATGGACTTGCAAAGCTGACTGATGACAACCTCGATCACCAGCAGCAGGATGGCAACTCCCAGCATGCACCAGTGGAGTGTCCTCATACCTGCAACTGAGAGTATAAGACCATCGAATGTACTTTAAATGAAGATGGACGACCTGACAAGAGTGAAGCCAAAGCATGTTGTTTGCCACCACAAATCCACCTCCTCCATGTTAATGGATGGGACATGGGCCAAAAAAACAGTTGATGTCAAACTAATTTTTCTCAAAGATGGTTTCTGTTATTTTGGATAGTTCAACATAAGTGCACCAACACCAATTACTAATTAAATTTAAGGGATTCCTTTCACAAACGTATGTCCTTTTTAAACTGTGTTTATGCTGTACTATTCTATATGAAGAAAATCTTCAATGTTTTTTAAATATTTAATTATTATCAAAATTAGTATCGGTCACAGGAGCCCAGCACCACATGATTTAACACAAACAGTAGGGTACACACAGTAAACAGTAAATTTGTATGAACAATGTCAATGCTGACACTATAGCCACTGTATATATACTTTAGGGAGGCAGTACAAAACTTTAAAAATGCAAATTGAACTAGTCGCAGAGAAAAATAATTTAAATCAATTTAAACTGAATGTATTGGCTCAGTTCAGCAAATTACTTTTCACAATGTAAAATGTAATTAAAAATTGATGAATTTCCACCACTGATTAATTTAAGATTCCAAATTTACAATTATTAGAGCAGAGGATGAGACATTATTCTAAAAACAAATAATTCTGCTGAATGAGTACTTTTGGTACTTTAAAGGTTCAGTGTGTAGAATTCATTAACATCTAGTGGTGAAGTTGCATGTTGCAGATAAATACCCTTCACTTCACACTGTCCTTCCTGTGGTAGACCTCAGTTGATTTAAAAACTCTAAAGGTGTTTAGTTTGTCCAGTCTGGGCTGCTGTAAAAACATGGTGGCCTGTGTAGAGAGGACCGGCTCCAGATGTGAATATAAAGGGTTCATTCTAGGGTAAAGCAAACTACAATTTATACAATTTAGATGAAACATATTAGTGAAAATATCACTAGGATTATTTTATATTCAATTGCTGCCAGTAGATCCCTTTCACCTAAATCTTACACACTGGGACTTTTAGTATATTTTGATGCAAATAATTTAGTACTTTTATATGAATAATATTTAAAAAAAATCTCAATACCTCTTCCCCCCTGCTGAGTGTAAGTCAGGATAAAAAACAGCAAGTACATGTAACACACAACAAACTATTTCAACAAATGTAGACAGTCTACATTTCCTTTCCTAAAGTGTAGTTACCCAGGAGAGTGGACGACCCTCGGCCAGAAATCAAAAGCAAGTGAGGCCCTTGGATGTGATCTGTGCGGCGAAATCTGAAAAATGTCACCTTGTTCTCCATCTCTCCCACCACACTCCTCCTCTGCTCTAATCGGAGTCATGTGAGCTGGAGAGGGGGTGGGTGGAGACATCCTCTCCTCAGTTATCCCTGTTTGCATTCCCCCCTAGGCTCCACGATGAGAGCCTTCACCGGAGGATCACACAGCCCACCCACCCTCCGTACACTCTGCAGATTGAGTGAAGCTAATTTGCACTAATTAAATCCCCATTGTGTTGTAAGGATTACATCATAACGTGAGACCCTCTCAGCTTTATTAACCCTCAAAGCCTCCACTGCTCTACCTGGTTAGAAACCCCAAGCTGTGAGTTCACAGTCGATCCAAACTGTATGAAAGACATTTCCAATTGCACCTTAGGAGAAAAGCCCACCATCAAGTTTGATCTGTTCACAGTTAAATACTCTAGTAATATTTAATCATTGGGATATTTGCAGTTTGCGTGGGCTATCATAGAATTCATGTTTTGCAGAATTTCTTCTGTTTCCTATGTAGAACCTAAAAACAAAATCATAAAATTCTCATATTCTCTTCCACCTCTACTGGACAAAGCTGACTAAGAAGAGAAACATGCAGCTTTAAGATGTCATAAAATTATGAATTTACTGACCTTACAGCAAGCCAATGTCTTTTTGTGCAGATCCGCAGTCAAGGTGGCTCCAAGGTGGTGATGATGTGATACATTTGTTAAAATTAGCCACGATATGTTCCATGAAAGACTTTACCTCTCAACAGTGGCGGCTGGTGAAGAATATTCTTGGTGGGGCTGTGCCGTGCCATACTCAGTTTTCACTAACCATCCCACTACCATTAACACAAACTGCAAGATCCCAGTTCTTTGTGAAATAGTAGGTATCTATTTAATCAATAAACAATAATAAACATGTCAGTCATTTTTACACAAAAACAGATAGCTAACACTTTACTGCATACTGCACAAACAAACTTAGAAAACTAAACTTAGAAAACGAAATCAAAATAATATATACAAAAATAATAATTACAGCCTATTGATAAATAATGTAAATTATTAATAGTTGTTGCCCTTGTGCTCAGATAGTAAGTAGCACATCATTAGACTACAGACTGAGTCTGGTTACTAGTGTTTGCTAAGTAACCATTCCTGAAACATACACAATGCTATTAACAAACACTGTTAAGACAAAATAAAAGAAGGTGCCATATACTGCTGTATATCTTCTGACTCATATTCTATACATCCTGCTAGCCACGCCTCTCTGCTGTACCAGTGACGGGAACAACCTCGGGTGTATGTTTTACCTTTTTCGCTGGCTTGTTGGCTGATTTTAATATCAGGTTAATCTGGTCCACTTTCTTTAATTCACAGTTTTTCAACCAAAGTTTTCTTCTCGAATGGAGGTTGGAGAAGAGATTGTACCAAATTTGGTGGCTGCGATATAACACTCTCCACAAGGGAGGGCGGCGCCCTAGTGCCCTCCATTGACCAACCACCCCTGCCCCTCAAACTGTTTTACTACAAAGAAGCTTTTTGTCTGCTGCTGCATGTTGACCTGCTTGTGACGTGGCCACACGACTCCTCTGAACTTTCTGCAGACTTCATACTTTCGGAATAAAGTCAGCAGAAACTACGAACATTTGGGTTTGCACATACACCAGGAGTTCCTCTGGAGGATCTCTGGAGTTCAGTGCATGTCTGAAAGCAGACATGGAGATACAATCAAGAGAAAGAGGCTGCATCCCTCCTATTCCAATTCAGTGAACCATCAAATAATGAGGAATCTGCTGTTTCAAGAGTAGAGCAATTGATAATGTCTCTTAAAATCATCTGTATCCAACAAGGTTGCCACCACAAGTTCATTTCCTACACTAGTCACAGGCTAAACTCTTTGTAGGAGGAATAATGTGACATCCTGTCCTCCTTAATGAGAATGTTTAAGGAATATATTAAATGCACTTTACCTCATTCATACCAACAGTGAAATTGAAATTGGCCGTTGCATTTTGTCTTTTGCATTTACTGGCACTGTCAGGTTCTGTTCAGGTGCCACATCCTCTAATGGTGAGTCCCATGAGCCCCTGCTTATGTGAGCCAGCGTGCAGGGATCTATTGCAGTCCACTGGACTGCGAATCAACAGTCCAGATAAAGGCTGACACCACGGATAAATTCCTACTGTTCTCCCAGCAGGCCAGCACATTCCTGAGGCACGGCTAAGCCCGAGGAAAGACCCAGCGAGGAAGCATTTGATGACTTACCACTGTCCCTGCACAGAAAGAGAGGCTGCAGGCAGAGCGGCCTGCGTGAACCTTTAGCCTCAAAAAGCCACTTTTCAGTTCACACTGTTCCACCGCAGATCTCAAATATTAAAAAGTCTCCATAAAAATTGAACTCTCATCAGCTAATGAAGGATATGAGATGTGACTGGAGAAAAGAAAAGTGTAAATAGGTGAAATGATTTTTTTATGGTCAAATTCCCAAGATCAAGACAAAACATCACGCCCCTCAAATTAAAATTTTTTGGTTAAAAATGTTGGATGTTTGATTATAAAAATTGATGCAGATACATTTTCTTTTGATCAACTCATCATTTCATCATTTTAACACTGGTCTCCCACAATTTCTGTTTCTGGAAACATTTCCCAACATTCCCTTTTTGCTCTTGAGCAACATAAATATCTTAATCATGTGTCTATTTTTTCATACTATTGCAATTTTACACCAAATATAATCTCTATATCTACCTTGTTTGTATTTCATACATTTAGTTTTATACATTTGTGTATTAAGTGTTTTTTCATCTTTCCTGTAGTTTTATCCCAATAATTTCACTTTTTGTTCCTTTGTGCAAACCAATCAGGTCACAGTGCAGCCAATGACCGCTCCACATTCATGAAACAACATACTTGATCCTGATCCTGTTTGAAAAGAATTCTTGCTTCTTCTTCCAGTCAGCCGAGGAAATTAAACTGGGTCGTTGTCTGACGTCTGTGGATCCAACAAAACCCACTCAGGCAGAAAACGTCCTATTCATGCTCGTTCACCCTGAGGTGCACAATCACATGTTTCAATGTAGACAGAGGCGGCAGTTCAGAAGCTTCTCTGCCATATGATGAGTCACAAGAAAACAGAAAACAGGAGGTCAACAGAACAGGGAAATGTAGGAAATGTTTTATTTATTTTTCCACCAGTTTTACATGTTTCTGTCCAACCATTCTTTAAAAGCCCTACTGAACAACAGATATTGACACTCACTGTACGGAGGCTTTAAATATGTTTTTCGTAACAGAAATGATTTCACTGTCTTTGTTAATAGACAGATGTTTTTCCTTTTGTGAAACAGAATGTGGAATCGCACACGAACCCTCTAAAACAATTATTAAAAATTAGCTCTATAAACCAAAAAAAAAGATAAATTATAAAAAGAGACAGGCTGAGGGAAGTGAGATGAAAAAAATAAAAAACATATAAAGTAAATTTTTCAGTGGTGTTTATATGGACACGTTTTCTTTAGAGACAACACTACGATAGAAAGGAAAGGAGGAGGGGACTGGAATCTGTGACCAGTAGATCCTTTACTGTGTGGTTGAAATATAAAAACTCTTTCAAGGCAGGAATCGTATACACCGTTAAAAACAATACATTCTCTATCCTGTATAGTTATATCTATTCAGGCCAGTGGTTCCCCTGTGTGTGTGTGTGTGTGTGAAATATTCTTGCAGAGTGAGATGAAAAGATCCAACATGTGACACCACTCTCATGTCCGAGTCCTGAAGATGACGGTATAGCAGTGGAGCTTCATATTTAGCTAGATCTTCTGATATGTATCTTAGATTAACATCAGACTGGACTCATTGCTCAGAAGCTGCACCACATGTCACACTCTGGATAGATATTATTTCCCTATTTAAAAAAATAAAGACTCACAGTTTATTCTCTGAAAAATCTGTGAAAATGTGAAAAAAGCTCCATCTCGCTATGTAAAAGAATGATAATATATATGTTAATATGTTTGGGCACATCGTCTGATCTGATTTCATGGGTTGTTCCCTGACGCACACTTCATCCTGTCATTGAGTTTCGTGTTAAATCATCCAGTATTTTCTCCTTGGTGGAGGGAACCAGCATCACTCTGCCCCAAGGTGAAAAATCATTGACACATTATATCTTGCTTGGCCAAAACTCACGTACATGTAAAAAAACAAAGATGTGGTTTAATTGTTCTTTTTTTAAACTTGAGGCAGCGAAACCAACGTTTTCTTGATGTTTTACTTCACTGGTAGAAAAACATTGTCAGTAAACATAACCCAGGCATTAGTTTTCCATGAATTATCAGCAAATATTTGATCTTGAGACTTTGGTTCTCAAAGCAAACGGAGATTTACATACTGAAGCGTCATAAGAGACAAAAGGTTTCTTATCCAGCTTCAGTATGAAAATCAAGCCTGTTACATGTTCGGCACCTTTAACCGCCCGGGATCATGTAAAGTGTTGAGGTCATTTCAAATCATGTGTTAATGACTTTCTCACAGCCTCCTGTAGTGTTGGAGGATTGTGGAGCAGGGATGGATTAGTGCAGTCTGGAATTCTTTCAGAGGAGAATTACAGTGAGATGTACAGAGCAGAGCTCCCACCCTGTACTCAGCCCCCCCGCCACTGCTACACACCCTGCAGACCCAGGAGACGTGAACCCCCTCACCCCGCACCACCCACATCACGCCAGCGACAGAGGAAGGTTCCAGGAAAACCTCTCTCTCCAGATTCCTTCTCCAGTGTTTGTTTTCTCTAACTTTCAAAAGGACTGAAACCTGCGATCAAAAAAAATTCCAAGAGACAAAGGAAGTAGAAGTGGGATGTCTAAAAGATTTACATAATGTGTTTTTAGTTTCCCTCCTCCTGTTTAAATTTGCACACTACAGGCTGTGAACCACTTTATGGAAAGAATTTCCTTTAAACAATGACATGCAATTTTATTTCCTAACTTATTTTAGCAGTGGCTCTCTCCTAAGTCTGTTCCAACACTTCACTCAAACCAAAGTATCTCAATGGCATAAAGTTACACAGATGTTCATTGTGAAATCCAGATAATTTTTAGGATCCCCTGATTTGTGCTCTTGCGCCACCTGCCTGTGAACATTTGCAGTTTTTTGGTAAAATATCCCAACAACTAATAATGAGTGTATTGCCACGACATTCAAACCCTTGTCAGAATGAATGACAATAAGATCTAGTGCCATCATCACAGTAACATTTCAATTCATCTATGATTAAACACAGCCTTATTTGGGTTTTCAGTGATAATTAGCAGTGTTAGCTTATTATATAGTTGCCTCGTTCAGCATGTGTGGAAGCTCTACATCATTAAATGCCTGCCCACACATTTTCTGTAAGTAAGGAGCCAGTAGGTCACTGAATTTTCTGTATAAAGTTCATTGCTGAACCCGTCTGGCTCTGGGGTTTTGCCATTAATCAGAGATTTGCTTGTTTCTGTAATTTCCCTACATGTTATCCCAAGTAGTCAAAGTCAGTTTGGCTTTAAGTTGGAAGTTTGCACTCGTGCAGCAATGTTTGCATATCCCCTGGTGTTGCACTCATTTTAGATGTGTACAATGTCTCATAAAGCGGTTGGAAACTTAAAGGTTCCCCAGTATCTGATTTAATTATGTGGGTTGAATGCTCATTCTCACGCAATTTGTGCGGCGGCTGTCTTACGAGCAGCTTATGTGGTTTGTCGCCAAACTCTAAATACTTCTCCCTCGTGTAGACAGAGGCTTTATCAATTCGTGCTTAAAGTATTTTATTAAGTTTGAATTGAAGTGTTAAAATCTGATTACATAAGTAAGGATTTCTCAAACCTCCAATTTCTGTGTTGTGAAGAGATGTCACATAGTTCAAAAGAAAATGCAGCTGAGCAATGATCGGACAAGATAATGTTATGGTATTTATGGCAGTTTTCCACCAACCAAAAATAGTCTATTCTAGGATGAGAATAAAAAGCATACTCCCCCCATGGTAAGTGATAAACTAATGAGTTACAGTAACTCAGCAAACATAAGAGACAAACCTTATCAGCCTTAACGTCAGAACTGTCACAGATTTGGATGTGATTTAGTTACAAGATCAGGAAAAAGTGTGACTGAGCAAATAAAGCAACAACATGAAACTGTGGAGACAGTTGACTTCCATCACCCCCCCACCTAAGAATCAAATGAACAAACAAGGATGACACTCAAGAGTTCATACCTCCACCAAGACCCAACAGTCCCTTTACAAAACCACAGTTTAGATCCTGATTTTCCTCAGATCTGCACCATAGCACACACAGACATAAATATCAGTCCTCTAATGCCTGAGTTTTTTCTTCAAGATGCATGAATTACTCTGAAAAAAAAAATCAAGCAATATTTTTGAAAAATGCCCTATGTTAAAGAAAGTGAAAACTACTCCTGACTCTGCACCAAAATGACTCGTCTTCTTCCCAAACCCATATCACATCCTTCCACAAAGTGGATATCCATTCAGTGGTTTTTGTGTAATCTTCACCAAAAAACCAACAGACAGACGGACAGACAGACGGACGGACGGACGGACGGACAGACAGACAGACGGAAACCTTATCTGAGGCGATTGCACCTAAACCACATTGCTTGGAAATGTAAACAATGGTCAGAGGGGATTTTATAAAATGGATATTTCACCCCGATTCAAAGAACCACTAGCTGTATCTATGTATTCCAACCGAACCTGATCTGTACACGTTGGTTTTCCAGACATTCATCTGCAGTGCTCAGACATCCTGAAAGTCCAAACCGTATAATTTCATTGAATCATTCACTCATACCTTTTGTCATTACATGCATTTATTTGAGAGGAACAGATTTCGCCATACATATCTTTGTAATTACCGGCACATTTCAATTAAGTTAACAAATTATTATTAAAAATTTCTAAAAATTAAAGCATTACAAACAGTGGGGGAAAACTCTCTGTTGGGTGGAGAAGAGCAGGAGGGTCCAAATATGCTCCTTTTCAGAAGAAAAAAACAAAACAATAAACTTGCTTGCCTCTGTCTCAGGAGAGGAAAAAAACTGCTCTTATGTAAAGTTTCACTGTCTTCCTTTGGAAAATTCAGGACAAGAAATGGATGTGAACAGAGATGTCAGGATCTGAAGCGACTTGTTATGTGATGCTGTGAAATCTTTTGTTCCTGCTCCACCGTGGGAAATTAAAAAACAACCACCAGCGCCCCCTGTAGCCACAGATTCACCCAGCAGAGAAACATTCAAGCAACAGGGTTTTTAATGTTGTATTTGCTTTCATTATTGCACCCCGACTGCTACCAACCATTCAATCATATAAACCTTTCCTCCCAACACAGATTTCCCCCCCGCCCAAAAAAGAAAAAAAAACCTAAACTAAATATTTGCTCTAGTTTGAATCTGAAATATACATCAAAAAAGGAGGGTAACCTTTAAAAGCAACCCCTAAATGAAAAAAAGAGATAAAATGAGGAGGGGGTGAAGAAGAAAAAGAGGGAAAAATAAATCAGAGGAGGCTCATACAGCCGTAAAATAAATAGAAAATAAGTGATTTCTTGAAGCAGCCAAAACGAAAAAAACCAAACAAAGAATGAGTGAAGTGACAACTTTGAAGGCAACATGGATGATGAGCTGGAGCAGAGAGGTGAGACTGAGAGGGAGGAGAGGGAGGAGAGGGGAGGAGAGGGGAGGAGAGGGGAGATTACGACAGAGACCGCTGCTTTTCACAATAACAATGACTGGTCGAACAAAGCGATGACAGTGTCTGAGAATCTACGACGACAACTTATTTTCCCAAAACTGTAAATAACCGATCAAAAAGTGTACAGCATTGCTTTCCAACATTCACAGAAGTTCTGTTCTTTTTTTTTTCAGCATTGTGACTTTCAAAAAAAAAAAACAAAAAAACAAAAAAAAAAAAATTAGCAGTTTTGTTTTAGCGGAGGCCGACGGTCGCAGCTCCTCCACATCAGCGGGAGGGGGTGCTGATTCCTGAGGGGCCAAAGTGAGCAGAGGACAAGAAAACAGACCAGAGGAAAACCACTTTGGCAAAGGTCCCTTTGAGTTGTTTTTTTAGAGTTAATTGTGGGAGGGGACACAGACGTAAAACGCTAACATTTAAACAGACACGTTAACATCTTCAGCTTCCGTGAATTTAAAAGCCTCTGATGGTGATCGACTTCCACTTGGAGAACAAGTGTGTAAAGCCAGCATGTCCCCGCAGCGCCGTCCTCGACTATTATCTCGTCTTCTGAGTCTCACACCAACTATACTTTTCTCATTGTCCTCGTTATGTCTCTGTTATAAAAACCCATTAATTGCTAGTTATTTCCCCAAATACAGTCAGTACATAAGACAGCGAGTATGGTTCGTGGGAAAGGTCGGTGTTCTGTCTTTGGTTCAGGGTTCATCCTTCCTCCTTTGTCCTCCATTCTCTGTCCGTCACAGGCAGATGCTTTGTGTGTTGAGTTTGCAGATATAACAAAATGTAGTGATAACATGGTGACTTTCTTCTTCTTCTCCCCTCCTCTTTCTCATACTCAGTGTGCATATACATATGTGTGTTTTTGTGGTGGATGTAGTGTGGATGTAGAGGATTCTGTATTTGTCTCAGCTCCACAGTTATATTTTTGTCCTTTGTGTGTTTTCCATAAGTTGCTTGTGTTTCCGCACGCGGAGCTTTGACTGTAACACCAGGTCGTCTGTCCTTTATGGAAAGGTTATGTTGGTGGTAAAGTCAAAGAAACGACAGAAACATTGGAGGTTTAAGAGTCACGCAGCAGAGCCAGACAAACTATCTGAGTGCTGTTCTCTCATGTCCTCACGGTCCTTGAGAAAGCATAAGAGAGGAGATGAATTAGTCCTGACTGTAGCAGAAAACATTTTAAAAACCAAACTCAACTATCACATCCAATCATCCACAATTTATTAACCAAACATGGTGGCCTGAGGTCAACAGCAGCAGAGGGAGTTTGGCTTCACTCTCGTGAACACACATGGCTTCTTGCCACTGCTGTTTGAGTGTTAGTGGTTCAACCTTTTGTTAATTTGCTGCAACCACAGAAACAGCGAGAGGAAAATGATTAAAGAGCTAATTTAACTATCTTGTTCCCTGAATTACACTTCTTCATCAGCAGTGAACAAACAGATCAATGAGCAGAAAGATTATGAAAGCAACATCAGCTCAAAAAATGATATGTTCTGGGAAATAAAAAATGTCTAAGATACTCGTCTGAAAGAAACCGTAAAAATATTTAGATCGTTAACAGACTTGTAAACAAGTTAGCAGTTAAAAACAGATCGTCGGTCTATTTAATTTAAGCAAAAACAAAAAAGTCTGTCTGTAAACTTACAACTGACAGTTTGGGTAATATGTGTTTTTAATGTTGATCATTGTGAACTAAAGGTCCGTGGAATATTGATTATTTTTAAGTTTTTCTTTATACAAGTTGCCAAACAGCCCAGAACTGTTTTCTATATCAAGTATAGAAACTGCCTCCTGGACAGAGAATGAATGTGTGTTTTGTAAACCTCGTTTTGTAAACCGCTCTTCTCGACCCTGTGTTTTAGTACCCTGTCTGGGTGCACGGTTATAGTAGTGCATGTGCTTGACATCAGCTGTGATGTTAACATGACCTCCTCCTTCTCCGTACTGTCACATCTTTTCATTCCATCTAATTATGATTTCTATTGTACCTACGTAAAGACAAATGTTTACCTCACAACCTCATGGTGCGTCTCTTCCTGTATCCAAACTGGCCTCTAGCAGCAGCTCCTCCAGGTCCTGTCCACAGCTCACACTCACTACACGTCACACACAACACACATTATCAAAGAGACTTTTCACTCCAAAACAACTTTTCTCTTTTTCCCCCAACTTTTTATGCATCTAAAAACAATATCAGTAATTCAAATGACTCACCGTGCTCAATCACACAGTTGCCAGGTTTGGGGTTCTCAGCGTCGAGAAGATGGAGGGAGAACTCTGACTTCAGGCCATTGGGTAGAGCTGAATTTACCTCCTCTCCTGGCTCCTCTCCGTCCAGAGCTTCGGCGAAACACTCGTCTGCAGAGCTCTCATCAGCTGAATCATCCACTTTGACTGGGGAGACGGAGGCAGTCGTGGCAGAGTCTGGACTCTCTGAGGATTCTTCTGCTGGAAGATTAGTCTCCTGTATTTCACTCTGAGCGGCAGACGGATCTTGTTGATCAGTCAGGACAGAGAGAACCAACTCTACGCTCTGTTCATCTGCCTCTGTTTGCTGCTTTGGACTTGGTTCCTCTTGGTTTGGCTGGTTGTCCTCTTCCTCTGTTAAAGTGAGGTTTTTGATTTCTGACGGGCTGGCTGATGCCTCCTGTTTCTCCTCCTCTTCCTCTGTTTGGTGTGGTGACTGGGTCTCGTTTGACGCAGATGCTAGCTCATTCTGTGTCTGTTCAAGTGCAGGTGTTAAGGGTGGCGTGTCTACTCCAGGAACACTATTCTGGGTTTGACTTGGTTCATCTGACTGTTCTCCTGTGCAATCAGGGGACATCAGTTCTCTGCCATCTTCTTCCTTCTCCTCCTGTCCTTCTACAGAAGTGTTTTCAGGTTGGGGGCTTTGTGTGCTCTGTATTACGTCGTCAGTGAGCTGAACTGCTACAGCCTGTTCTGCTGAGGAGTCCAAGGGCAGAGCCGGTGCTTGTAGGCTTGGATCTGTGACTTTGGGGTCTAAAGTACTAGCTGTTACATCTTCTGTGGGGGGACATGTCGCCTGTGTCTCTAGTATGTGGGTCTGTGGAGTATTTAGTGTGGACTCCGATTGTGCTATAGACCTCTGCTCTGACACTTTACAGTCTGTTGACAGTGCGGGTGCAGGTGAGTGCTCCTTCACCTCCTCCTGTGTCTGCTGTGTTTGTGTAGGTGTTTGAGCGGCGGGAGGTGGCTGCGTCTGCTGTGTCATAGGAGTCTTTGAGATATCTTTAGTTTGGTTGAGAGGTGCCAGTGAAGTTTTCTGGAGTTGCAACTGCTGCTGCTCGGGGGGGCTTTCCACCCGGGTAACCGTGAAGATCTTACGACCCCGGCCCGGGCTTGAGACTGATATACAGCGACCGGGAGATGGAGGAGTGCCAGGGGGAGCTGCGGATTCTGTGACGGTGATGCCGGGAATGACACTTTGTCCTCCTGCAGGTGAAGCAGACGGGGACGAGGACGTCCCAGAGGCACTGGGGGGGGGCTGCACAGCCCCCTGCTGGGTTTGAGGAGCAGTCTGGTTTGAGTTTGTGGAGCAGGAATTTGTTATCACCTCCTCATCCTCAGTGTCTGAATCAGACTCCACCTTCGTCTCAGAGCTTGCTCCAGACTGGCTGCTTCCCTGTTCTTCATTTCCTGTCGTTTCACTCTCCTCTACTTCTCTCTCTTTCCCCTCCTTGTCATCTTTCTCCTCTGATGCTGGTTCTTCCTCCTCCTCTTCTTCTCTGGTTCCATCCTCTGTTGCAATTTCAGCCATGGATGCTGACTGCCTCATCTTCTGCTCGGTTTCCTCCTTCTCTTTGGCCAGGATGAAGTTCCTCTTGCAACCATTCTGGATCTCAGCTAGCAGCCCACGCTGGGTCTCAATGAAGCTCTTCACCTAAGAGACAAAAAATATTTCTTAAACATTTCACATAAACCACGAGAATATCACAAGAAATATAAATAAATCAGGCTGATGGTTTAGTTTGTGACATTATCTTTCTTTATAATAGCAATTTTCTAAGAGGATCTTCGTTGTAGCTACCCATTTCCTGTCATCTGTCTACTTCAATCAATACCTTTTTATTAAAAAAGGCAGAATATTTCCTGGAACTGTTGGAAACTGTTGTTTTTAATCAAATGTTATTCAAACAGAAGTCAATGGTGCTCATGTTGGGGATTAACATCAGCTAAGGATTTGGTGTTCTAGTTAGTATTTGCAGGAGCAGGAAGGAGGTGGGAGTGGCTAATAATAAACTACAGTTCATCACAAAGAAGGAACACTTCACCCCGTGAAACGGTGTGAATGGCTGATTTGCTCTTAATAGTTATTGTAAAATAGAGCTCTTTGGTACAGATGAATAAACGCCATTCATTTACAGATTCATAGACAATACTTAAAAGCATCACTTCATTGTTGGTTTTTTTGTCCTTTCATGGGATATTTTGATGATGAGAAAAATATAGAAAATAGAAAAAAATAGAAAAATTTTTTTTGAAAAAATTGATTTATTCCTTAAGCCCTAAATTCCACATCTATGTGGAAGAGTCAGGTCGACTGACATCGAGCCCATGAGGCCATCAGGCTACCTTTGTGCAGCCCAGGATCTATCACTCGGACCATAAGTGCTGACAAACATATGTGAACAGACACCCAGCGGAGGATAGACACAAATACATGAACATTTGTTTAGAATATATCTGGTCCTCGACCTCTATCTTCAACCCCTATCTTCATGCTCACAGTTTCTCTCTTGGGCTCCCGGTCGAGATCGAGACGCAGCAGAGAGGTGTTGACCTTCAGGGCGAGTGACAGGGCCATCAGTCCACCTGTCTTGATCTCATTCTCCCGAAGGTCCAGGCGCAGCAGTCTGGGGCTCTCAGCGATAAATTCAGCCACCGCCACCGCTCCTACAGCATAGATGGCAGAAAGAAATCACAAATGCAAGAAACAGCAAAAACTATGCACAAGAAACGAAAAAGGGGAACACAGGTATTACTTCCCACCTTCGCAGGACAGTTTGGTGGAAGCAAGGCCCAGTCTGAGCACAGAGCGGTTGGCAATCAGTGCGTCTTTAAGCTTGTGGACCCCTTCATTACCCACCGAGTTATGGCCAAGGTTCAGAGTCTCCAGACTCTGGGTGCATGGCTGAGAGAAACAACAGAAGAACATGAAAACAAAGAAACACTTGTGTTCAATGTTAAAAATAATACAAAAGTAATTTCTTTACCAATGAGAGTGTAGTCATAAACGTCAGATCGCTGAACAAGCAGTTTTGGCTACATAAGAAATCTCTATTCCTCTGTCAATTCTGGTTTATTTGTTATCGTCATATGCCAGACATTACCATCTCATTGCATTAGGCCAACCAGTGACACTATTGTTATTTCCAGGGTCATAAATCAGTCGGAGGGACAGTCATGAGATGCACTCTATCAGTATAATTGGAGGGATTTCTACTTCAAAATCTTGCGGGCCTCAAACCATCACACACGTTTCTAAGAAGAGCTCAAACATGCAGGGCTTTATGTTCTAAAAGAAAAACACTCACATGCTTCTAAAAACAAGGGCTGTGTCATCATTCTTTATAACTAACGTGACGTGTTGACATTCTTTCTTTGTTTGTGCAAACTAGAATGAAATATAAAATTCAATTCTGGAAGTTTTAAAACGTCACTTAAAAACTGGGGCAAACAATAAGAAATAAAACAGAATACGACTGGAAATATCTAATTTATTCAATAATGTTATTTATGCCATGTTTATAGTTTTATTTATATGGCAAACATTACATACTAAACATGAACATTAAAAGCACAAAGATTTAAGGAGGCAGTAATGACTTTGCAGTGTCTAAATGTTAACACTGTCATACTATTCTCATACAATGATGTCCTGTGAGGAAAAGCAGAGCAAACTGATCTGAATTGTTGGTTCATGGAGCTAGAGGCAAGTGCAGAAAATTTCAGGTGTCGTAGCGAAAAGCATACAGATGATTGACACACATATGACGTCATCACACCTGCATACTTTGCTACTGATGATCTCAGTAATGCAACAGTCACTCCTGTGTTTACAATTCAGGTTGTGGTTTCTCCAGGGAAATGCAAATATTAGTCATTCATCCAACTATGCATAGAACAAACACTAAGGTATTCATCATATTTGTTTAAAGAGGATCCTGAAGATGCAGCTACAGGTGTGTACATATGCTGCTGCTGGTGAAAGGGCAGATTGATGAGTGGTTGGTAGGGAGGCACCGTGTGGAACTCGGCCCGTTCAACAGAACATGAAAATGCCTGTTGGCTCAGTTCTGGCTACAAAAACTGTGTTCTGAGTCACGCTGTACTCTGCTGCTGCATGGAGCAGACATTTTCACTTTCGCATGTACTGATAACTAGTAAAGAGGAGACAGACTGTGTGGCTGGTGGGCAAGTTACATAATTGGTATGAGCCTGCAACCCCAGTGGCAAAATTATTACCTGTCATTGTTCCATCGACATTTACTTTTTCATAAGTAAACTCCAATAATCCTAAGAAGTCCTGGTCTGTTTCTGTGGCTTTTGAATGTGTCTGTGCTTGTACACCACATTAAAAATGTGTTTACCTTGCAAAATCATTGTATTATCTTTTTTCCAGCACAACATTGCAGACAGACAATTCACTTTTTAATTTTGAGATAGTATATTAACATACTGGACCAAAAAAACACAAGACACAGTTGGTGAATACGCCAGACTGCAGAGGGTCAAAGAAACAGACCTCAGACTTGGTAAAGATGTGGTATAGAGGAAATTTAGTAACAGGTAGAATGTAAAAATATGGACTTGAACAGCAGAGAGCTATTATGATCACTTCTCTGACAGAGTAATGAGCGGATAATTGAATTGTGCACAGACTGACAGCTTGTGTTTTCCTCTTAAAACCTCTGATAAGTGTGTGTGCAGTACGTGCGTGCATGCGTACCAGTGCAGCAGCTAGGTAGCCCATGCCATTGTGTGTGAGCTGATTGTTCCATAGCACCAAAGTGACAAGGCCTTTCCTCTGTTCTTTCAGTCCCTCACACACATAGGCCAGACCTGAGATGACAGACACAGAAAACAAAAGCGTAAAAGTTAGTGTTTCTGCCTTGAATTTAAAAGTATCAGAAATGTTGCTAAATTAAAATGCTGATTTAGCAGCACCTGTTTATATTATCTACTTACTGTATTTTTTCTTTACGTTCTGTTGTCTATTTGCTGTTAAGCTGCCAGAGGATATAATTTGGTTAAAACTACAGTAAAAAGTGTTGATGCGGGAGAGAACATTAAATATTTGCTTAAATGGGAACATGAAAACAGGTTAAAATCACGGAAAAGTGGTCTCTTTGGGGTATAAAGCACACACAAACAGAACAAATTCTGTGTCATAGGTGTGATTCAGGAATAATTCTACCGCTGCCTTTTAAAGCATCATAAGAAGCAGAGCAAAACTAGATTTATCACCTCAGGGTTGTTGCCTCTGCAACAAGTCAAGCTGCAGATAAGTACAGTAGGTCACAATCTCCCCTTCTGTTCCTGAGTTTTGTTGTTGACTAATGAATAATAATTAAGAGGATGTTTTGAGGATTGATTGTAATTTCTTACAAACTAACTTTTGTTTGATTAGATGAACAGCAATAACTTTTTAAATTTTACTGAAATGAAATCATCAAACTTCATAACACTGGGATAGAGAGGATAAATGAAGTGTATTTACATAGAGCTTTTCCAGCCTTATCAATGACTCGAGGAGCTTTACAGTCCAAGTCATTCACCCATTCATGCAGCGTTGCTACACACACTGTGTCTCGATTCACTCTACACAGGCGTCAGGGCCACCTTAAAGTTCAGTATCTTGCCCAAGGACACATTGGAACGCAGACTGGAGAAGCCAGGGATTGAACGACCTCTTCTACCTTGTGAGCCACAGCTGCACAGATTTAAACAGCTATTTTATCGGGCCTGGCTTGTCATACTAATACAACAATGATGTAAAAAGATGATAAAACTAATAATTGCACTATAACACATCTGTCCTGCTGCTGGTCAATATGCAAAAGGTATATTATGAAAATATAAAATTAAATTCCAGTTACTTACTGGTTTGTACTTGGTAGCATGTATGAACGTTATGTACATACATGTATATATGCAGACAACTTAATGAGTATTCAATGTAACTTTGAACAATATGTGCATTGTTTAGTGTATATTCTATTCTTTGGTTTTTGTGCTGTATTTCTTTTTCTCCAAAGGCATCACTAAACTCTTATCTGAGTTTGGTAAAAAAAAAGTATTGAGGTTCATGCTCGATAACAATTCTTTTAAACCAAACAATCCCCCCTTGAGAAAACACATGGGCTATTAAAACAGTCCTCTATTGTTACTGTTTGTGCTCCATCAGTGCTGCATACCAGAGTCTAGGATGTGGTTGTTACGCAGGTCCAGGATCTGGATGTTATAGTTGAACTTGAGCAGGTTGCCAAGTTGTGCTGAGTCCTGCAGGCCACTGAGCTTGTTGTCTGCCAGGTACAACTCCCGCAGATTCATGTTCATCTTCAGAGCCGTGGCTGAAGGTGAGGGAAAAGAGGGAGATGAGAAAAGCCACACTGGGAACAGGTCTGGAAAGAGAAAACCTTTTGTACAGCCCCCCCTCATCACCTCCCTGGTACTTTTTCTCTCTTACCCAGTAACATGAGCGGTCTGCCAGACAGGCCTGCATTCTCCAGGTGGAGAACTGCCAAGCTGCCACTGATCCTGAGTGCTCGTGCCACAAAGGGAGCCGAGTGGTCCAGCAGGGGTGTGTTACGTGCATCGAGATACTGCAGAGAGCTCGTCTGAGGGGGAAACACCAACAGAAATACTTTTAATTTGGTAGAAAGAAATAACATTATGATGAACATCTTAACACGACTGCTTTCAGACATGTTCTGAAATTTGGACATCTTCTGAAATGTTCCAGATGGGCTTAATGTGTGAAAGCAAAGCAGTTACTCAAGACAATTTCCAGATCCTTTTCTGCCTGCCCTCTGAATGTCCGGAGTACAAAACAGATGCAAAACTGGAAAAATACAAATATCTAAATATCCTGAAAGTGTTCAGACCAAGACCAAAAGTGTTCTAGACAATTTCCAGAGAAAACAGCTCAACCTGTGGACCTGAGGTAACACACATTTTCCACCTTTGCATCCTCTCGCTCTCTAGTTCGATACCATTACCCTTGTCATGTAACCTCCCAGCTGCATCTAACTCGATAAATAAAACCTCATCTTAAAATTACAAAAATGTTGTGAATAAACAATCGGGCCCAGATGAAAGTAATATCCTCTTCTTTTTTTTTTTTTCAACGAGTGATGGCTTTTTGTTTTAACAAGCTACAACACTAACAATCTACAGACTGGTATGAACATGTGTTTTTTATTCATCATCAGACACTCAGTGCTTGTAGACCCTGGAATGCCTTTTAATTCAACCACTGATGTGTTGAATAAATTATCCTCTCACAAAGGCATAGTTCTGATTACAGTAGAACTGTGGCACTCAAAACATTCTGTAAACACAGTTATTAAATCATTAGTAAATGCTATTGAGCATTTCTTGTTTTTCCCTCTAGGATGATGAGTAATGAACCTAATCTTTAAAAAACTATTAAGAGGACCACATAATTAATAATAATGTAATTTGTGGTTTGGTGAAGAGATTAGTGTTGGTCCAGGAGCAGAGTGAACGTTGTACTAAATACCCACTAAATACCAACAAAATAAACTATGAAGAAAATAACACACAAAGAAACAATTTTCATTTCAGACTTTTCACAACTGTATTAAAATCTTTTTTTGTGAAGTGGTTTACTATTGATTCAAAGAACACTGTACAAATTAAATAGCAGCTGTCTGATCCATGTGTTTTTCACATATTCAGCTTGAGGTGATTAAGGTGATATATTCATGTGTTTGCCATCCCATCTTTATTCTCAACAGTACCATGTGATGACTGACGTCAGAGAACGCCTCTAAGGGCAAGAGCATGACTTCAGATGTCTGAAAGTCGACTGAAAACAGCAGAGCTGCACAAAGCAACAATTGCAAAAATCTGTCATATTTGAGAACCTCGAGATTGAAAACAAACACACTCACCATCACACTCGTTTATTTCACAAATGCTTTTATAGTCCATCCTAAATTATTTATTAGAGATTCCATCCCCTTATCACATGTTCTGGTGCTGTACATGATAATAATTAAATATCATGCTGATAAAAACATGAGGGATTGTAAAGTTTTATCCTATGTTAGCTTTTATTTTTTTACTCTTGCAGTTATCAAATGTTAATAAACATTTGAACCATTAAAATATTTTTAAATCATCTTGTTTAGGGTTAGGGTACATTTTTTAAATTCAGTTAATTCATTGCACTTTACTCAACAATGCTATTTGCACTTATTGTGTACACAGTAACACAATTTAAGGCTCCATTGTTTAGTTTAATGTTTCATGTCTGTCTATAAACATCTTGAAAACTATTTAGAGCAAAGAGATCTTACTTCAACACTTCTTGGTTTGTTGTGTATTTTAAATCCATGAAAAAAAATAAAATCTGTTTATTCCCACATTGTTCTTTTCCTCTCCAATAGAAATGTTATACATCGTAAAACAATGAGCTCTCACCTTTCGCATCATGTGAGCTGCTGCCTGCCATCCCCGCGTGCCAATGTGCTTGTTAAAGGAGATGTTGAGATGTGTGGCGGACTCATAATACTCGATCATGTCAAACAGAGCTGACGCACCCTGAAAAACCAGAAGAGGTGGAAAAGAAAGAAAAGACAAATACAACGTTGGTATTATAAAGCAGTCAAACACAGATCACAATGTTAAAAGTGTGAACCAGAGTTAGAGATGTTACAAAAAGCAGCTGTCGTTGCTGTGGTAACAGTCCCTCAGGACAGGTGAGACCTGCAGAGGTGTTTCCATGACGGCCTGAGGTGAGAGGTAAAGAGGCACCTCTTTTGGGTTACTGACGTATTCGAAGGGTCACAAGATGAATAGAGACAGGAAAATAGAATAGCATTCCATAAAGCGTATACCTCTGCCTCCTACACATGTCTGTCTCTCATAATGATGATGATAATGATAATAATAATAATAATAATACAAGGAAAAGATTTAAAAATGACTGATTTATGATCAACAGTCTTTGTATTTTGTATTTTATAAGTAACTTGTAAGGTAAGCTGTAAAGTAAGCTGTACAATGAATACAGTGGGGGAATGTAAAATGTTTATTGATGTAAAATGTACTCACACCTTTATTTCAACATTTTTATTGATTTCTCAGTGAAAAATGAATGGATCTTGTGGGTTTGGATGAAAACAAATCAGGCATGTTCAGGGGACTGATATTGTGCAATTTGTTGCAGATCTAATTATAAATCCAGATCTAGTGAATTTAAATATGTTTTCATGACTATTGGACGCTGGCTGAGATATTTACTATACTGTCATGCTTGTTGAGTATTTACATATTTAAAAAAGGTTAGTTGTGTATAAAGAGGCTGCTTTAATGTTGAGTTGTTGGTTAGTTGATTATTTGACTTGTTATTTCAGCTAAACTCTAGAGGTCATGTGACACCTAATTAATCACCAGCTGAAAAATGTGCTGAATCATCAGTGCTTTAAAACTGTGGTGCTGTTCAGTGAGGAGCTGTTGCAGAACATAGAGTGAGATGTCAGGTGCTGCAGGATAAGATTGAAGTGCACTTGAGCGTTTTAATCTCATTTTGGTTTTGGCGATGCTGTGAGCTCCATGTGTTTCATCCATCACTGACACCTCCAACTCTGTGGGGGTTTTAATGACACTGGAGTAGAGATGGGTGGCTTTTTTATGCTACTACGCATTTCTATATTATATATTTATATTAAACATTAGCATATTTGACAGAAATATTAGTTACCGGATCATTACGTCTCATGAGTAGATTCTGGATTAAATGCCCAAAAACATAATGAGCAGTTGATAGACCTGCTCCTGTGCGGCTGTGATGCAGATAAAAATGAAAGTATGGGTTTATACTCAACTGAGGCTGATGAGCTGTAACAAAATCGGGCAGGCTGCTGCAAAGCATCTCATAACCTTTTCTCCTTTTGTGTGTGTGTGTGTGTGTGTGTGTGTGTGTGTGCATGCTGGCAGACATTACAAAGTATACACAAGTGTGTTTATCTACAGGGTGGGGGTAGATGAGTCACATTCAGTCTTCTAAAGCCAGCCTGCGTTAGCACTCCCCATCCCTCTTCATCTCCCCGAAAAAACATTTTTCTTCTGTCATCTTCCCCTATCATTCCCAACAAGATGACACTACTGCAGATATGAATTTTTGCCAAATCAAGAAATCTAATCTATGTCATTCACACCTATTTAAAAAAAACACCCACCCACATCTTCAATCAGTTCCTTTTCTATCCCACCTTCCTCCATGTTCCCCTCAACCAGACAAGCTTCCTTAATATTTCCTCTTTTCAGTGTCTCATTTTACCCGAGCCAGAGGGGAGACAGACCTGGCCACGGCTCTCTGGTGACTCAGTTACTGACACATTCAGCTGCTTCATTCACATTTCCAGGGCAGTGATCCATGTTGGGTGAAAAGTGTGTCATTTTGCATTTCCCTGGATTGCATGTGTGTCAAAGATGTGTGTCTATCTGTTAATAATCAAGTTAAAATTGATCTTTTCACTATTGTCCATGATATTGTCCATTTCCAGCCTCATAATTTCTATGAAATCTTAATTTGAATGTGAATAAATCTGTACATGATATGCCACAAGGGTTTTTGGCTATTGACTTACTTAAATCCTGTTGCCTGATCTTATTCTGCAGAGGTTCAACGACAGCCAAATAGAAAATTGGAGACACCAGCTGTTTTTTCCCTCAACAAACCAACTGTCAATACACCGGTACCGAATTCCAGATGATGGTACAAATGTGAATGGTACACAACCTGTTGTGGTTTGGTTTTTGAGGTCATGTTTTGATTTGTGTTAACATCTCTCTCTCTCTCTCTCATACAGAGTGTGCTCCAAGGGGCGGGGCAATCTCCTGGAGCACAGAGCACCAGGCACACCTGCAGCTCATCATGCCCTCATTGGTTGGCTTCTTAAGCCACTCTCCCTTTGTCTCCTGTGCCGGATGATTCATTTGCCTTGCAGTGCCAAGCCAGTGCTTCGTGTGACTCCAGCTGATTGCCTCGCCTCGAGTAATTCCTTCATGTCCCTTTGTATTGTGAGTTTTGTGCCTCGACACCATTTCAGTTGTACTTTTGTTCCTGAGTCTTTTCCCATTTCTATGGAGATTTTTAGTTGTTACTTTATTTTTTGAGTATTTTCCTGAGGAACTGTCCTCCCTCCTTTTGTTAAATAAACTCTTTTGTTGAACTCTGCAACTGGGTCCTGACTTCCCTGACCAGATCGTAACAGAATCATCCGGCCAAGCATGGACCCAGCAGAGAGGGACAACTATGAACGAGCACTCTCGTCGCAAGCCACCAAGATCACCCAGAACGAGTCCTCCCTGCGGCAGGTGATGGAACACCTGCAGCAGCTCGGTGCCAGCGTCTCACAACTGGGCGGTCAGTTGGCCGCCCTGCAGGACCAGCTCGTCTCCTCTCCCGGAGCCGCCGCTCACCCCCCAGCCGACGATCCTCCTCCCAGCCCTGCCCCGCAAGCACGCGAGCCGTACATCCCCATACCAATCAGGTATTCCGGAGACTTAGGTACTTGTTCGCTATTTTTACATCAGTGTCAGCTAGTATTTAGCCAACAACCCCACACCTATGCTACGCCTCAAGCTAAGATAGCCTTCATAATGAGTTTGCTCACGGGACAGGCGGCAGCCTGGTCCTTAGCGATATCGTCGCAACAACACGAGTTGGTTAATGATTTTCACCGCTTCACTGAGGAAATGAGACGAGTTTTTGACCACCCGGTAAAGGGCAGACAGGCTACAAGCCAGTTACTCGATCTCAAACAGGGTAGCTCTTCGGTGTCAGAATACGCCGTGAGTTTTCGCATTTTAGCGGCAGAGAGTGGGTGGAATGATTCGGCTCTTCAAGCCATATTTTTTAAGGGGTTGGCAGGGGAGTTAAAGGATGAGTTGGCGGTTCGGGAGGAATGTAACTCGTTCAACTCCCTTGTTGATTTAGCTATCCGCCTCGACAATAGGATGAGGGAACGAGCTAGGGAACGGCAGAGGACGAGGAGCAGGCGGCTCATCTCCGGCACGCAACCCAGCTCACCAGGCTCCGCTCCGGGATTGCCCGACATCACCCACTACGCTCGAGAGCTACGACCGCCACCAGTCGACGAGCCCATGCAATTGGGTCGGGCGCGCCTCACCCCAGCCGAGAGACAACGCAGGATGCGCGACAAGCTGTGCCTCTACTGTGGACAAGGTGGCCACTTCGTTTCCTGCTGCCCGGAAGTTGCTAAAAGACCGGGCTCACCAGTACTAGAGAGGACTCTGGTGAGCCACATCTCTTCCTCTCCCGCGTCGAGAATTCAGGTTG
The DNA here is from genome assembly GCF_024713975.1 of Paralichthys olivaceus. Lineage (NCBI taxonomy): Eukaryota > Metazoa > Chordata > Actinopteri > Pleuronectiformes > Paralichthyidae > Paralichthys > Paralichthys olivaceus. The sequence continues at coordinate 16,676,317 of NC_091103.1, read as the reverse complement.
CAGGTATGATTCACGGACCTGAACACTCGTTTCCAGTCCAAGTGCTGGTAGACTCCGGTGCCGATGACAACTTCATTGACAGGAATTTTATGAAGAGTAACAACATTCCTTTTTATGAACTGTCCTCTCCCATAAAGGTACACGCCGTAGACGGCAAGCTCATTGAGCTGGTGACTCATAAAACTGAACCATTGAAATTGGTCCTCTCCAGTAACCATCATGAGCATTTAGAACTGTTTGTAATCTCCTCACCTCTGAATTCTGTCATTCTGGGAATCCCTTGGTTAAAGCTTCACAATCCCCACGTTGATTGGTCCACCGCCACCATTCGTAACTGGAGTCTCCACTGCCACGCCCACTGCCTCCGTTCCGCTCTGCCCGCCAGGCCTGCAGATCCAGCTCCAGCAGTCGAGGTAATCGATTTGACCAATGTACCCCCTGACTACCATGACCTCAGCCAAGTTTTTAGCAAAACTTCGGCCACCTCACTGCCCCCACATAGACCCTACGACTGTGCTATTGACTTGTTGCCAGGGGCCCCTCTTCCCACTAAGAGGCTGTTCAATTTGTCCAAACCCGAGCGAGAGGCCATGGAAAAATACATCACAGAGTCCGTGGCAGCCGGCCTCATCCGCCCCTCCTCTTCTCCGGTGGGGGCGGGTTTTTTCTTCGTGGAGAAAAAAGATAAAACCCTGCGGCCTTGCATTGACTACACCGGGCTGAATGACATAACTGTAAAAAACAAGTACCCACTCCCCCTGATTGACTCCGCCTTCAGCCCCTTACATTCGGCCCGTGTCTTCTCCAAACTAGACCTTAGGGATGCCTACCACCTCATCAGGATTAAGGAGGGGGATGAGTGGAAGACAGCATTCAACACCCACTTAGGTCACTTCGAGTACCTGGTTATGCCTTTTGGACTAACTAACGCCCCTGCTGTTTTCCAAAACCTGGTGAACGATGTGTTAAGAGATCTCCTTAACAAAACTGTGTTTGTCTACCTTGACGACATTTTGATTTTCTCTAGCTCCATGGAAGAACACGTGATTCATGTTAGAGATGTGTTAAAAAGGCTATTGGAGAACAAGTTGTATGTCAAAGCTGAAAAATGTGAATTTCATGTGTCTACTGTAAGCTTCCTGGGTTATGTGGTGGAGAAGGGGCGGCTGCGGGCGGATCCCTCCAAGGTGGAAGCAGTGAAAGAATGGCCCACTCCCACCACCCGCAAGCAGCTGCAGCGCTTCCTGGGGTTTGCCAACTTCTATCGTAGATTCATAAAGAACTACAGCCGCCTGGCGGCCCCTCTTACTCGTCTCACTTCTACGAAACTCAGTTTTACCTGGTCTCCTGTAGAACAATCTGCCTTTGAGAAACTAAAAGACATGTTTGTTAACGCCCCTGTTCTTGTGCACCCAGATCCTGAGCGGCAGTTCGTGGTCGAGGTTGACGCCTCGGATTCTGGGGTCGGGGCCGTCCTCTCCCAGCGCCAACTCACAGATAACAAGCTCCACCCCTGCGCCTTCTTCTCACGTCGACTCACCCCCGCCGAAAGCAATTACGATGTGGGGAACCGAGAGCTCTTGGCGGTGGTCCTGGCTTTGCAGGAGTGGAGACACTGGCTGGAGGGGGCAGCTCAGCCTTTCATCGTTTGGACAGATCACAAGAACCTCGCCTACCTCCGCACAGCTCGCCGCCTGAACTCCCGCCAGGCCCGCTGGGCCCTGTTCCTGGGTCGTTTCCAGTTCACCCTCACCTACCGCCCCGGGTCTCGGAACATCAAGCCGGACGCACTCTCCCGTCAGTTCACCCTGGAGGAAGGGGGGCCCATTAAGGAGACCATCCTGGATCCCGAGTGTGTGCTGGGGGCGGTTCGCTGGCAGGTGGAACAGGAGGTTCAGGAAGCTCTGCAGGGCCAGACGGTTCCAGACGGTTGCCCGCCGGGTCGGTTGTTCGTGCCACCGTCTGCCCGGTCATCAGTGCTCACCTGGGGGCATACGTCAAGGATAGCCTGCCACCCAGGGGTCCACCGCACGCTGGCTCTCATCCAGCAGCGTTTCTGGTGGCCATCCATGGCTTCTGACATTCGGGTCTTCATCGCTGCATGCACAGAGTGCGCCCGCAACAAGTCTTCCCACCGACCCCCGGCAGGTCTCCTACAACCTCTGCCCATTCCTCCACGTCCCTGGTCACACATAGCAGTGGATTTTGTTACCGGACTGCCCCCCTCCGAAGGTAACGACACTATACTCACGGTGGTTGACCGTTTCTCCAAGGCGGTTCATTTTGTCCCCCTCCCTAAACTCCCCACCGCCTTGGAGACTGCTAATCTACTAGTGACACATGTCTTCAGGTTGCACGGGATTCCACAGGACATTGTGTCGGACCGCGGACCTCAGTTCACCTCGCGGGTATGGAAGGCTTTCTGCCGGGCCCTGGGAACCACCTCCAGCCTCACCTCCGGCTTTCATCCCCAGTCTAATGGGCAAACGGAACGGGCCAACCAAAGCCTAGAGTCCTCTCTACGCTGCGTCGCCTCCCGCCTCCCATCATCCTGGGCTACACACCTGCCCTGGGTGGAATATGCCCACAACTCCCTCATCAGCTCAGCCACCGGGTTCTCACCATTTATGATCAACAACGGTTACCAGCCCCCCTTATTCCCTAACCAAGAGTCCGACGCAGCAGTCCCCTCTGTCCATGCTCAGTTCCGCCGGGTCAGACGCGTGTGGCGAGAGACCCGCGCAGCATTAGGCAGAACGGCTGAGCGCAACCGACGTCTGGCGGACCGACTTCGGGTTCCCTCACCCAACTACCAGGTGGGTCAGCAAGTGTGGCTCTCCTCCCGAGACCTTCCCCTCCAGACCGACTCCCGAAAACTCTCCCCCAGGTACATTGGCCCTTATCCTGTGGAGAGGATAATAAACCCCAGCGCTGTCCGCCTCCGCCTCCCAGCCTCCTTAAACATCCACCCTGTGTTCCACGTCTCCCTCCTAAAGCCAGTCACCGAAAGCCCTCTCCAGCCTCCTGCACCTCCACCGCCTCCCCCACGTCTCGTCGACGGCCACCCAGCCTACACGGTCAACCAGATTCTGAATGTGCGCAGACGGGGTAGGGGCTACCAGTATCTGGTCGACTGGGAGGGATACGGCCCCGAGGAGCGCTCCTGGGTCAGCCGCTCCCTCATCCTCGACCCGCAACTGCTGCGGGATTTTTACGTCAGGTTTCCAGGTAAACCAGGTAGGACGCCAGGTGGCGCCCCTTGAGGGGAGGGTACTGTTGTGGTTTGGTTTTTGAGGTCATGTTTTGATTTGTGTTAACATCTCTCTCTCTCTCTCTCATACAGAGTGTGCTCCAAGGGGCGGGGCAATCTCCTGGAGCACAGAGCACCAGGCACACCTGCAGCTCATCATGCCCTCATTGGTTGGCTTCTTAAGCCACTCTCCCTTTGTCTCCTGTGCCGGATGATTCATTTGCCTTGCAGTGCCAAGCCAGTGCTTCGTGTGACTCCAGCTGATTGCCTCGCCTCGAGTAATTCCTTCATGTCCCTTTGTATTGTGAGTTTTGTGCCTCGACACCATTTCAGTTGTACTTTTGTTCCTGAGTCTTTTCCCATTTCTATGGAGATTTTTAGTTGTTACTTTATTTTTTGAGTATTTTCCTGAGGAACTGTCCTCCCTCCTTTTGTTAAATAAACTCTTTTGTTGAACTCTGCAACTGGGTCCTGACTTCCCTGACCAGATCGTAACACAACCCTAGCCACTGTGACCTTTAGCCACTGAAATCGAATCTGATGATATTGAGTCCAAGTGAAAACTGGACCAAATTTGAAGAAATTCCAAATTTTGACCTTTGACCACCCAAATCTAATCAGTTAACGCGTGAGTCAAAGTGAGCATTTCTGCCCAATATGAAACGAATCTACTGAGTGCATTCATCAGGCAAAAAAAGGTTTGTGAGGTCACAGTGACCTTGACCTTCACATTCCAATCAGTTCATCCTCGAATCCAAGCGAATGTAACCAGATGTAATAGAATTCTCTAAAGGTGTTCTTTGTGGCCTTGGCCTTTCACCACCAATCAGTTTATCCTTGAGTCCAAGTGAACTTTTGTAACAAATAGAAGACATTTCTTCAGGGCATTCTTGAGATATAGTATTCACAGGAATAACTCGGACAAATAACAACATGAAAACATTATGGTTCTGGCCACAGGCTACAGATGCATTAAAAACTCACTTTCACTCTAATGGAAATAGCAGACATTGAAGGTCCAGTGTGTAAGATTTAGGTGATAGGGAACTATCGGTAGAAATTTAAGGTAGAATAATCGTCATGATGTTTTCACTAGTTCGTTTCATCTAAATTGTTTGAATTGTAGTTGTCTTTACCCTAGAAAAGGCCCTTTATATTTAAATACTTTATATGTACATCGAGGGGGTCCTCTCTAGGAGGCCGCCATGTTTTTAGTTTAGTCCAGACTGGACAAACTAAACACCTTTAGAGTTTTTATGACTGAAGGCTGCCACAGGTTCTCTTTCATGTTTGGAAGGGGAGGGTGAGATGAGGGGTGTTCAGCTGCAAGATGCAATTTCAACACTCGATATCTCTAAATTCTACACACTGTACCTTTAAGAGATAGTCTGGAAATAACATAATAGCTGGCAAATTCCCTAAAATCTACAAGTAGCTCTGAAGAGAGGACAACAATTATCTTACATCTGTAATTCTGCTGGAAAACAGAAGACACTGTAGCTTAAATTAATTCTGTGGTTAAGGGTGAAAGACCTGACGGGGCTTTGCCAGACAGGAATAAAATAATAAGCAGTAATTTAAGTGACCCATCTTCCCTTCAAAAAATGTATCTTGAGCAACTGTGGCTTGAAGCAGGCCTTGTGTCTGTGTGTGATTCAGTGCAGTGCAGTATATTTTGAGCTCTGTGTGACAGGAAGTGGTCAGGGCTGTGTGTCCCTCTGCTCCACACTGCAGCGCTGTCTCTGTCTGTGCATGTCTACAGCCCTGAAGTCCCTAACGGTGTTTACACAATTGGACATCTGGAGTAATCAGAAAACCCATGGCAAACACTCCATATCCTGAGTGAAAAAACAGGACCAGGCTTAAACTGAGGGCAGAATGGAGGAGCGATAGAGAGTGAAGCAACAAGGAGAAAAAAAGAGGGCCAGGCATGCGAGAAGAAAGCACTGACAGACGTGAAGTAAGAGTTAGATGTTAGTGAGATCTTCTTACGTCTTCATCCAGGTTGGTCTGCTCCAGGTCTATCACTTTAAACTGGACCCTCTTCAAAATCTCCTCCAGAGACTCACAGGCTTTGTGGTCCAGCCTCTCACCTAAAAACACAAACACGTCTCGTCAATTAACATCAACATAATATAGTATCATACAAACAAGATGGTTACATTTATAACATCATCACAACAATGTTCATACATTTATAGCGTCAACAGTCGCTGTTTTGGTGCTTACCTTTGAGATCTAAGCATTCGTTTCGCTGTGTCAGGTCTTTCAATTCCTACAGAAACAAAAAGAAGCAGCGTCAGTAAAAAATTGTGACTGCATATTTCCTCATGGAAGAAAACTGTTCTTTTCACATGTTGAAACCTCCACACCACATAGGGGAGGGGGTGATATGAAAAATGAGTGCTGGAGACAAAATACAGATCCCATGTAAACTAAGATAAACCGTTGCTGCAAAGAAAAGTTTCTGAAGGACTCATTTTGCTCAAATCACTACTAGCTTCCCAACATATCACAGTACTTTTGAGCACTAGAGAGTTATTAGATAGAAGAGGGGCTCTGCTATTCCTAATGCCATTTCCCCCTGTGTGCGGGAGAGAGAGCGAGAAAGAGCAAGTAGAGTCAGGAGTGGCTGAATGGATCAATAAATGTGCAATTATGAAGACAGATTTGACCTATTTATGTGATCAGTGTTGATATTGTGGGCGTGGGCACAAACAAATCACTGAGAAGCGTAAAAATACATTCCATTAATTGTGAAACTAATCACATTTTTGTTGACACAGCAAATATAATGTGGCCGTGTGTGCCAGACCACCTCCGAATGTGGTCTGATAAATCAGATTTCAAGACAGATTGATTCATTCAGATCTGTAATTATCTCTGACCACTTGTGATCGGATCACTCAGGACACGTGTTAATACCAGGTATGAACTGTGTCACACTAACAGAGATTCAATTAGAAGTTTCAAAACAGAGAGATGAAAAGACTTGTAAAAAGCAGTTTGCAGACGGTGGATGATCCTGGGTTGGCTGCAGCAAAAACACATGTTCATGGCTGGACACCATTAAAGCACAGTAAACCTGGCACATGGAAACTTGACTTGAATCTGCCTTGAATGTTCAAACGTCTGATCATGTGGGGCTTTTAGTGTGGGTTCAACCATGTGGCCTGATAACTGGTAAAAAAAAAACACCCAGACAAACACCACAACATACCATCAAAACTATGTACCAGCAAATCCCTCTCTAGTTGGCTGACCATACCATTCAGCATGAACTCCATGAACTCTGTCTTCCTGCCATCACTTCTGTGTGTGTGTGTGTGTGTGTGTGTGTGTGTGTGTGTGTGTGTGTGTTTGGCAGAACATTTGGCTGCTGGTTTAGTCGTACTGAGGGTTCATCACAACTCCTACACGACTCAACATAACCCAAACATAGGGCTGGGCAATATATTTACTTACAGTGGAAAACAAGGGTAAGGGTTATCATGTAAGGATTTTAAACAGACCAAAAAATTAGAATATCTGTTACAACTTTTGATTAAAATGTGTGTACAGTGTGTGTACAGTGTGTGTACAGTGTGAGTGTTGTGTACACATACTTAAAGTTCATATCAACTTTTTGAATACAGACATTTTAATGTTTCACATCTAGACGTTTTGGCTTTGACTTGATTCTTGTTCTATAAACAACTTCTGTAATGTGGTTAGCTGAATACTTTTCGTGGAAAGGGCATAAAACGAATGAAATCTCATCACACGTATTGATAAGTTCAGCAAACATTCACTGCTTTATTTTAGGCAAACATTTCTTTTAACTTCACAGTGAAACAAATCCATTTTTATTATCAGATCATTTAAATCAGAATTTAATCACACTTCATTACAGTTCTTCAAATGAAGACATTCCTTGCCTTGCTATAAATAAACAAGGCAGCCAATGTTGGCTTACACTCAGTCTTTCTATTCAAAGGAAAATCCCCTTTTTCATTTTTCATGACAAGTGCATTATATATTTGTACAGTGCAGAACCACAAAGTCATGTGATCCAATGACCTTCTGCAAATGTAATTTCCAATGAGTCTGTAATCAACGATATCTGAGTTTTCCTATCAGAGAATAAAGCTGGAGAGAAAACCCTCTTGTTAACTCTCAATTAGGATTCTACAGCTCAGTCTCCACAGCTGGATGCATCAACATGGTCGATAAAATCATTGCCTGTCCTTTTGTCATTTTTGGATACATATGAACATTTGATCCAAAATGTGTTGGACAACCCAAAAAATAAAACAAACAGCAGGCAAGGTATAGTATTCCAATTTAAGAGAAGGCTGTAGTTAGATTACATAAAGGCTGCTACACACTGTTCAACTGAACAGAAACTTTTGTTAAAAATGTATGAATGGACCATAGTTTTACTTCACGGCATAATGCTTCATCGGTGAGCTTTTTGTTTGCTTTTCTTCTTGCTTTTTTTTTTATTGGTCTTGATAAAGTAACCTGTACATCCATTATAATCTGAACAGAAATACCTGCCTTTTATGGGATTGCTTTCCATCTTAACTGAAGAGGGTGGTTTTTCAGTTTGAGAGGAGGACTTATTAGTTTCAGATTAAGATTTTGTTCACACTCAAATAGTCCTTACTTGTGCTTATATTGGCTCTGCTTGTGCTCAAAATGTGCGCTTGGACAGATTTTCAGAAGGGGACTACATATAATATAAAGCCATGAAGGGCGGTAGCGAATGCAAACTGAAAGACCGCACTCTTGAATAAAGATAGGGGGAAATCAGTTGTGCTTCTATAAATTTGGTGAAATGAAGGCTGCAAAACTCAGGAGAGACCTTTGAATCTTTTGTTGATCTAATTACATCTTAAGTCAAAAGATGTTGAACTGTCCAGACCAAAGGATGCAATTTACATGACCTCTGTATGACCTCCCTAAAACACAGCACAATATATCTGTTTTCATATCATAACTGCAGGAGCACAGCCCATGTTGATGTACATGTGGATTTTACAGAGGCTTTATTGTATACTCCCTCTAGAATATGACCCACCAGCAGCAGGAGAACATATTACTGCACATTCACAGAAAGCAAGTACACGCTATTTGCGTGCAAGACATTGCATAATAGGGGAAACCACTTTACCCCTGGGGATCTGCAGGGGCAGAAATGTGACACAAGGCTAACAAGTGTCCAGGTCTTAAGACTCTGGTGGGAGTCAGTGTGGAGCAGACATTCAACATGCAGCTGCTAAATAGCGACCCTCATAAACAGACACACACACAAACAACTGGCCAGAAATGTACAAAATCTGTAGGAACCCTGGCAGGCTGCCACATGCACAGTGCAAGCAGACTTGATAAAGAAAGCATTTAGGGTGAAAGAGGAAACACCAGTGTAGGGCCGAGCTCCTCTTGCTAACCCCTGTCTCACTGGCCTGGCTTGTTTATGAGACTGGGTACGGCAAGGATGACTAAGCAGAAATGAGCGGGGGGTGTAGTGGACCAAAAGACGGCAGTAGAAGGGAGGGATGGAGAGAGGCCAAATTTTAACAACAATGAGCAATAACAAAAAAAGAGCAGAAAATGAGGGAGGGAAAGAGTGAAGAAGATGGAGACCAGGAGTTAAAGCTCAGTCAACTCTCAGTGGAAATTCACCCAGAGCGTAGAACTAAATAAAACCCGCAGCAGCAGCTTAGCACAATGATGTGCATTTCCACAAGTAGCTGAGATGTTGACATGGACTTCTATCAGCTGACTAAGCGTGTGGGGATTTCTTTTGCGGAGTGTCTCGAATCACAAATGCGCTTCGAGCTGTGGCTCACTTTCCTGCAACATCATCACACGCACATGGAGACACACACCTGCAGGTACAAATGTGCACAGCTTCAGCAGAGAGGCCCGGTTAAGGTTTTATGAGCGTGTGCTGCGCTGACTGAGCGACAGAACAAACAAGAGAAAGCACTGATGTGTCTCTGCTGCAAAGCCAACACCACGACTCCTATATCCTGTCAGTATGACGAGGGGGGAACTGGTTCACACTGACATAGTAATGGCAGACACGTGTTTGCATACACACTATTCTTAAAATGTAACTTCAACCCTGTTTCTCCCTGCAAATTCAAAATGCCCAGAGAATGCAGTGCAGAGAGGTGGGGCTGTGACACACCTCTGATTAGAGGGTGTTGATCTTTTCAAATATATAAATAAATGTCATGACGTACAAAGGTCCTAAACGGTTGCCACAACATAAGCATTAGCCTTCTAAGGTCCAAGAAGCGTTGAAATACTAAGTGGGTTTATGAGCCATGTTCATCTTATAAATGTAGATTTTTTAAAAATACATTTTTAGGTCAGAAATATCTGGTAACTGCTGGGATCCTTATTTAGCAAACCAGAAGAACAAACACTCACAGTCTTAGTTAAAACAATGTCTTATCATTTCCTTTGACACATTCACATGAAACATGTTGCTTTAATCTGCATTGTGAAAATATTATATGGCCTTTTGTCACCGATCGTTACACGGTCATTTGTTCTGGAGAAAAGACAACTCTCAGCCCACAGGGAAACAAGAGACCAGAAATCTTCTCACATCATTCATCAAGAACTCTGCAAACAGGCCTCTTTATATCTGACACACATAAAGCGCAGCTCTCTAGGTTTAAGATTTTAATCGGACAGGTATTGTAAGCCATACAGGTATTATGCCTTGAAGATAATTTTTTTTCTATGCCTGGTCTTCCATATTTGACCCTCCTTCTGTTCTCCACGACGTAAACATCTAGCATGCAATAAAAACAATACCAACACAAGGAAGAATTTGAACACGATAACAGTCACAATAAACATCAAGCAAGTGCAAAAATTCACATACAAAAGGCATGGGTTTGGCATAAATATCAAAACAAACAGCCCTGAGGCTTCCCCTGCTGAATATGAAGAACTGTTTGTGCAGAGGGATTAAGGGACACATACAGTAACTGTGCTGGTTAACCCACAGGAGGAGGCAGGAGAAAAAAAAACCCGTAGGCCTGATGAGAGTCAAACCACCCTTGCTGAATTTTTTTTTTATCCTGACTTACGTTGTGTCCTAAAACCACATTAAAAGGCTTATGAAGTGGTTTCATCACCGGAGGAAAAGGTTTCGGATGCAATTCTTAGCAGTTCAATCTCACAACAGGAACCTTGACAATGTGAAGTTGGTAAGTAATACTTGGTGTGGCGCTACCACGAACTCCTAACTGCGAACAGGCTGCTACATAATGTGGCCCAGGGCTGCCACGAGTTCCTATGGTTTTGTATATTTATGTATAACCTTGTGATTTATACACATAAAGTTATTTGTATCCCAGTGGTTTTGAACTTGCACAGTATGTACATTTCTGTGTCCTCAAAACAATTTCTGCTCACACATCACACTCATATTTTTAAATTATCATTAATGCTCATTCTTCCTCAACCCATAGAATGGAGAATCATAAATCAATTTTTGTTGCATACATCTTCATTTTAGATTAATTTTTGATTCATATTATGATGTAATAAGGCCAAATAAATATGATATGTCTTGGCCAGAGGGCTTGCAATAGATTCAGGGGAGGTTCAATAAATAGAATTAAGGAAATACTGCATTAGTTATCCAAAGGAGATCACAGAGAATAGCCTAAATGTGTATGATTAGCTCAAAGAGAAGTCAGTTGTTTCTGACTTTTCTTGTGTCAGAAATCTCTTAGATATTTTTTAATATATTTGGTATCGTCTGAAGTTATGTCAAACAGCATTATTAAGCTCTCTTTGATCATTGTTGAGTGTCTATGAGATCATGTGATATATCCTGATTGCATAGACATCCATAAGCTCTTTATAAAAAACACAACTTTATTAAAGGTTCCAACACTCAATTACATTTTGATTGTTTAGGTGGAAATCTGGTCGGATAATATTTCCTTGTGACTGCACCTGTGGTTTGGTGGTGGATCTTGGGAATGAAAATGTATCTTTTGCCATTAAACAGCAGCCATGGGTAGTTTCATGACAGCAGTGTCAGGAGTCACAAAAGAGGTAAAAAGCAGGATATCATCAGGCTGGAGTTGTGATGGCTTTCCTCTGGCTTTCCCAGAGGGTTAGGAGGGGTTAAGATATATATTAAGATAAGATAAAAATGCTAAGTTAATATTGGGCTTGCTGTGTTAAGATGGGCCTTACCTGTATCTGTTTGAGCACTTTGGGTATAGGTTTACAGTTGAGTTTCTGACAGGCCTGTTTGTAGGAAGAGAGGATCTCCTCCACCGTCACATTCTGAGCTGGAAAAACAGAAGATTAAGGGGATTAGGATTTCTTTTCTGCATCATTTCTTTGAGCACACGTTTCCCTCGAGGGGGTAAACAAACACAAACTAGACAGAATAAGAAAATGACACAAAAAGTTTTACTCCATCACATTTTTTATGAGTCATTTAACATATTGCCATATTTGTTGATATTTCATTTTTAGATCTAGATAATACACCTGTGATAACAGGAGGATTTTGATTGGATTTCGAGAGGTTCTCTACCTTTCCAACAACTCTGATGTTCAAAAGTAGCACTGGAATACGAGCCTGAAATACATGCAACATGCTTGAAATATAAAGAGGCTGTGGTCACATGGCTTGCTGGTGTACACTGTATAGCATTATTTGCCTATTTATTTTTTGATTGGTTCTGCAGTTCACTTGCAGGTCACTTGAAGCTGGGGTGACACTAGTGAAACAACGTGAAGCTGTGGTTCTGATAGATGAAATGAACATAGGTTTACTGAGTGTAAACTTTGAAACAGCTTTTGATGCTCTGATGCTGATCCTGCAGTTTGTCTCACTAAATTATCAGCATGGTTAAGATGTGGACTGAGACACACTTGTAAAATGGTCTCTTTTAAGAGACCTGTTTGTGTGTCTGCCTTGGGGGGCACTCTCCTGATAGAGAGGATGAGAAATTGTAACCCCTCTAAGGGCTCCCCTACTTAAGTGAGGAAAATGGAGGCATTGTTCTTGATGTGTGTGTGTGCGTGTGCGTGCGCGTGTCTAGGTCAGCCACCGCTGCCATTCCAGGCTGTTGCGGGGCTAACTCCTGTCAGGTGACTAGGAAACATTCAAACCAATGATTCTGGCTGAAATACCCTGCTGTGAGATGAAGGGAAGCACTCATGAAGAAATAGACAAAGAAAAATACATGTAACATCAGAAACATGAAGAAAAAAAGCACATGTATGAAGGGATTCAGAAGGATCAGGACCTAAAATTACATGAATGAAAACAAGACTTATTTAGAGCGTAAATAAATAGATGGATAAACACTTGAGAGTTGCAGATTATTCTGCTGCAGACAGAGCCAAACCTGCAGTGCTAACAGTGCTGTACTAACACATGGGGCTGCTGTGTATGTGTGAATCTGACTTTGTGCAGCAGTGAGAAGGTGGGAAAATTCATCTCATTGTGTAATTTGAAGCACGACCGTTCACGCTACCTTTTTTTTTCTCTTAAAACTGAAATCCAAAATAACCTGATAATTATCTTTAGAATTGAAATCATCTTTTCAGCTCTGACAGTTTAACCCCTAACAATTTCCTTACAATGCAAGTTAAACCGATCTTTTTTAACAGTTGCTCCTCCTTTTCAAGGTGTATGGTGTTTGCAGACAAACAAAGCGATAAAGCAACTCATCAGTACCACTAGTCTCAGAGATCCTCTATATTGCTTATAAGAAGACCCCCCCTAGTTTGCAAACTTTATGCCGACACTGCCCAACAAAGCTGGCGTAGTACAGTGGCTCCACCCCACTCTACCTGTCTTATAAATTAACATGACAGCACTCCACAATCAACAGCATCCTCCCTTTTATACACATGATCAAATAGGCTCTGCGACTTGTCACTAACAGGCTCGTAAAGAACAAGAAAAAAAAAAAGGGTGGACATTGTAGCAGAAAGAAAATTATGCAATGGCTAACCAAAAGCAAAAGGTGCTGACTGGCAGAGAGCTACACTAGACACTGTTTCTATTTCCTGTGGAGTACTGGGCACAGACCTACCGGCCCCACCAACAGATCTGTATAGACATAAAAAGAATTTGATTATTATATATTATTATTATATTTTGTGTATCAGTAACTAGTAACATATTTAGTCTGACGTTGCAGCTATGAAGTGAAAGTGTCTACTCCATGCAGCAGCAGAGACAGTGGTGCAGAGTGCAACACTTAACAATGAAGCAACAGCTCAAAACTCCTACAGACATTTTATCTTATTATGAGGAGTGGACCATCACAGTCAGGGTAGTTTATAGGAAACACTGCACACAACCTCAAGTGCAGCAGGAGACTGAGGCCACACACAGAGAGAGCTCACTCTGTGCTGTACGGACACTGAGCCAACATACATCTTTTCTTGTTAAATGTCCAGTGTCATTTGTAACAACGCTGTCATCGCAACTATCTTATCCACAGGGACAATTTCCACACCATGGTAAATATTTTGTACTGAATAGATTCTGAGATGCCTCATCTCATGTAGTCACTTGATAACCTACTAACAATGCTAGGTATAGGTAGTTGCTGGACTGGCATGTATCTTGCTGGTTGAATCTGCATGTATATATGTTTGAACAAGCACGGGGCAGAATGAATAACTTGCTCTTGGGACAAAGAGGCGGTTTGAAACCTGCATGAGAAGCCATACAAATCTGACCAACTGTGCTAGTCACCATTTCAATGGAAATCACCCAAGTTAAAATAGGATGGAAAATTACTAGTGACTAATACTGTGGTGAGCCTGAAGTAATGGTCTATTTGTGTGTGTGTGCGTGTAACTACACAGTGAGCCAGTGCCACATGAATAAAGTGATAAAGGCCACAACACATCCTCATCACTTATTTTCAGACCAAAACAGCCACCAGAATGGATGTCAGTCTGCTTTGATCCTGCAGCTGGTCCCTGGTACATAGGGAATATAGATGCACGCACGCAAACTTGATTTGATGAGGATATGTTGACTGTCAACATCCATCCATCCACTCTAGACTAAACTCTGAATGCACAAGGCTGTAATATGCCTAAGTACTCTCTGCATGAAATTAATAAAGCTTTATATTCACATAACGTTGTTTCCTAAATCCAAGTCACTGAGCACAACTTAATATAAAAGGCAATGCAAAAACCACATACAGTTTTCCATAAATGGTCACACACTCCCTTCATCAACTGTTAACATATAAATACCTCTGACTGCTCCACCGCTCTTTAGGAATTTTAAAGAAACTAATGAAAAAACAAGAAGCCTAATTTCATCCATTGTGAGATTGAAAAGCTTGTTGGCCATGGTAGAGATCATTATCCTATATTTAAACATTTTCAAATAATTTTGTATTTCTGCCAGTGTTGGAGGCCTGTTTCCTTGTGTGATGAAGAGCTAATTGCGGCTAACTCCGTGAAATGCTCCTCCCTTAACCAGTTCTACCCACTTCACCGTAGAGGGGCCCCAATATGAGTCACCGGTGCAGCAACACGGATGCGAGCCCTGGTATTTAACGCTGCACCCATGACCGATTTTGACCAAGCCCGTGGTTTTGCTCAAAAACCCTCCTCGGTTTTTGCAGTGGTGGATTAAAGCTTCACTCCAGTCCAGACCATGTGTCTTAACAAACAACAAACTTCAGTCTAATTACTGGCAAACATCTTATCTTATCCATGACATTGCATCGTATTTGTATTCTGCCTAGTACAGCCCGTTTCTACCTGGTATCTGTTTGCACATCAGTTCACTTGGACATTACACACAAAACACAGCCTTTGCACTTGAGAGTTGATGGGGTTAAGTCGATTTGATGTCTGGTTCAATTGATTCGGACATACAGGTATGCATTTACACACAGTTCCTCCAGGTAATGGCTAGAAAAGATCAGGTTTGCGGTGCATGTTTGAAAGCAGCGGTGGGATAATTATAATGGACATTTTTCAATATTCGTTGATGTTTTATACACCACATTAATCTATTAATCAATGAGGAAAATTATTTTTAGTCGCAGCCCTAGAAGAAACACAAACAGACATTTTTAGGTGTGGAAGTACAGGCCCAGCAACACAATATGAACTGCACTCAGTAGAGTGCACATCTCTCCCAAGTCACAACAATCCCTTTTAATTCAATCAAGCTGCACCAAATTGCACACACTCGTAGATATCAGTCCCCTAAATGTGCCTGTGTTCTTCATCGAGAGTAGTTTTCATAATCCAATCTTGTTTTTAGTTTTATCCATGCTATGTGCTTTTTCTGTGCTCCTGCTTTTCTTGGCCAGGTCTCCCTTGAGAGATTCTGAATCCAGGTGAAATAGCAGTTATAAAAATACATTTTAGTTCTAAAACCCATCACTTCTGCTCTGTTCATGCTACCTGTGACACCTTTCGAGTGCCTAAAACAGAACATTTTCAATGAGGTTTTAAAAACAAAAACACATTAATACTATGGCTGTAGGAAGAGACATAGTAACATACTAACATACTAGAGTAGGTATACTTCTATTGTCAAAATTGTAATGGGTGTCGCCCTTTAATAAAAAAGCTTGTTTTTTTATTTGACTCGAATGTAAGACTATATACAGTATGTTGGTGTGTTATATACAAAAACTATCTGAACACAGCTCTGTGGATTTAACCTAAACGCCTCTGCTTCCTGGTACAAGAGTGCAGTCTAGTAAAACTGTACTAAACAGCAAGTGTGTTCCAGTGAACACTGTGTCCTTGGAAAAGTGTTATTGTACAGAGTGCTGTGCAGCAAGTGTGTGTGTGTGTGTGTGTGTGTGTGTGTGTGTGTGTGTGTGTGTGTGTGTGTGTAAACACTTCCTAAGGGAAGGTGGGTTTTTTTGGGGGGGGGGGTTCACACACAGCTCATTAATTAGAGAAAGGAGAGCTTGGTTTACAATAAGAAGAGGGGTCCATTTGTTTTAATTAAAAATCATTTATAACAACTGTATTCAAAAGTAATGAACACAGTTTGCGGACACAAGCAAAAAAAACTAAACAAGGATGTGAAAGAAACAAATTGTGGAATAAAAGCGAGGAAACCGGTAACAAAGAGCTGCTCAGGAGTCAAACGCTGTGTTCAATAGAAGTCAGAAATGCCAGTTCAGGGCCGCAGGATCATTAGGAGCTGAGCTACAATCATTGCTTTCATTTGTGCTTGCACCATCTTTGTTGTATTGCACTCCCTACAGTGCTGCTGCTACATGTATGGAGGGAGTATAGAGATGAAGAGGTACACAGGAGGAGGAGGAAGAGGAGAAAGTGAGGGGAAACAACTGCTCCAAACATCTTTAAAAAACAGATTATGAGGAGGAACTGAGTTGATGACACACAGAGGTAAGAATACACCGACTTTGCCAAAAAATCTCTAGCTGCAAAGACCAATGAATAAATCACTGCCGACCAGGAGGGTCTGCCTACAGCATCCCAGGGTAGTCAGAAACACTTGTCGCACATCAAATAATATTTCATAATCCAAAATTACACTGTCAGGCCATACATTTGTTGCAATGCACTATCCTTAATTTGCTATGGCATTCCTTTAATAGGTAAAACCAGATATTGATGTTATACTGCTCTGACTGAGTGGATTTGCTTTATGATGCAAACAAACACATCCACTGTGCAACAACACACACTAAATCACAATTAACAGCATCAAGCTGCCTCGGATAAACAGAGGTTAATTAAGCTCTGCAGACTTTATGACTAATAATGATGATGAGCTTTGGACCTCAATTCTACAGCTGCAGATATACCTTTTGGTGAAAAAACATTTTGAATATAACAGTTGGCGGGTGTAAAGCAACAAAGTCACTTCACTAATATTCACACAATATTTTATTTTTTTAGAAATGTTTACTTAAATGTACAATATGTGCCTTTGGCTGCTAGGGGTCATGCGATTACAAGTGACCAATACAAACACCAATACAACTAGCTGATTGGCTAGTTAGTTGTACAAGAGACAGACAAATGCAGAGGGTAAAGTGGATATGATGCAACTAAAAGGCGACCAAAATGAAACCTTGAATAAAATCAAGGATTTCTCTGGGTCTGAACATTGTTGGTAACATTTTGGATAACGTACAAGTCAACAAAAAAACATAGCGCTAATGACAAGTAAACAAAACAGCTTTGAAATTATTTTTATTTCTAACCAAATTAACGCAAATTACAGTACTTCCACTAATGATTAAAATGGAATTAACCATAGTCAACAGGAAATCAATGCGATCAAATCTAGTTTGTCCAAGATATGGAAATCCACACAGGATAATCTAGTTTGCTGGAGTTTGTTATAGTCTGGAGCAGCACAAACCCAAAATGTATAATAAAACCAGAAACCAAAGTTTTTCACTAAACTGTGTCAGTGTCAACTCTACCCTAACAAATTCTGTCTTTGTTTCAACCGTGGTAAAGTGCACAGTCAGTATCTTGGGGCGAGGAAAAAAACTGAGGTGTAGCTGCCATCAATTATAAATCAATTGCTTTTGCTGAACAACTGGAAGAGCTTCAACAAGTACAGGCACATACTGTATGCTCAGAGCAGAGAAGTGAGTGTAAGTGTTTCTTCTTTCGATGTTAGGTCACGGTTTATCTTGGAACAGTAAAACTCAAAGGCATGTTACTCTCTCAAGATTTATTTGTCCCATTTCTGACAACTATTTGTCACTTTGTATGTGAACAGCCAAACATGCCTTTCTGGAGAGACTGTCTGTGAATGTTTTCTCTTTAAAACAACATTGAGTCGCCTCTGCATGAGGCAGTTTTTCACTCTGACTAGTCTGGCTGATCAAATCTGTTATAAACAATGTCAAACATCATATCGCAGTGACTTCTTCTTCTTGAATATAACCTGGCCTTTACAGTCATATTCAGTGAACAACTGTCTAACTATGTCATCCTTCTGTGTGGTTTTTGAGGCTTTTTATGTCGTCATGTTAGAATCCTTTTGTTCAAACATGTTGTCATGTCATGTACATCCCATAGGAAGTTGAGAATATCTTATAGAACAACGTAATTTCCTTGTATCTAACATACAAGAGGTTCACCCTGAACTCACACATGCGTTAATGCTTGACAGTGTGCATGCCTTATGCTGGCACATGTATTTAAATGTATGAAAATGTTTACTTGACAAGTGTAAAACTGAAGTCTTAAAGAAGTAAATTTTGATTCGTTTTAATAAAGTTACCTAAAAACATGCTACCAGTTCCTTTCATCAACTTGTCGAATCCATGCAATGTTGGGTTTTGTATTTATGATTTTCTTTTCAATCGATGTTGCCTAATGAGTCTCTGACCATGTAAGTACGACAAGTATGATCAAAATGTTTCTAGCATGATAAAAATCAGCAGCTAAAACAATACTCCTCTCCTTTGTAGCTGTAGATTATAACACTGTTGCAGTCAAAGCCTCCACCACTGCCCACAAAATGTCAAAATAAATCGACCCACGGCTCCCACAGTGCTAGCGTGGGCTTTAGTACCAGCTCAGTTTTTGCTCATCTTAGTGGGACAGATCTGAGGATTGGTTTATGAATGCTCACTAAACTTATCATCTCCATGATAGGCTATTATATGACCTATAATGTCAGAAATTTGAATATGTTTCTCCACTGTTTTAGACCAGCTACCTGTGTGACATGAGGTGAGAGGCTATTTGCTGCACGATAAACTTTTGGTTCGTGTAAGAGATCAATAATCAGGCAAGAAAAATCAATACGGTTTGGAAGGGATGTAATCAACATGCATCATTTTCCAGAGTGTGTATAATGGTTTAATAAAAATACCTGGAGTGGAGGTAGGGCTGAGAGGCTGCAGTTCGACCATAAAGGAAACCAACGACATGCTAGAGAATATTCACCAGGGGTTTTTCTCGTTCATTTGGCTCAAGTGCTGCACCAAAAATCGTACTATTGAAGAATTTACCATCAATCACTGGCAGTCCACTGGTTTCAAAAATCAACCAAAATGTTTGTAACTTTTTATAATACTTTGTTTATAATAGCTTATAATAATTAAAATCCCTGATCTAGTCTTTTGCACAGTTGCTTTAATGTGTGTCCAGCTCATCAATTCACTCAGCCCTTGTTTGCCCCACTGCTGCCCTCCCTCACACACAGACAACAGAGCTGTCTTTCAAAGTCAATCTGGCCATTGGGCACACTATAAACCTTTTTCTTTCTATGTGCCAGAAGCACCATCATTTTGGAGTGGATGGCTGTTTCCACCTTGTTTTTACTTTACACAGGTTTAGAAAAGGTGAAGAGCAGATGGGAAAACTACAGTTGTGTACACACCCTTAGTCTATGTGAATATTTACATTAAGGTTATTGACAGTCTGTTCACAGACAGCCTTCATGCTAAATCTCAGTTTGATGTAGCTGCTGGGCTGAAGGTGTCACACATCCCTCCCCATGCTTCCGTTCTCTATGGATCCAACATGATCTCATACATGGCCTCTTTTGGTTTGTAGCATTAGAGAACTTTAATCCCTGCATTGATGTTGAAGCCAAACCTTTAGGGCATTTACAAACACGTACATCTTATCTTTCAAGGTGCTGAAAAGGAGATAGCTAGCACCTCACCTTCCTAAGGCTGCTGTCATAAGGTGTTAAATAGATATAGCCAGTCGTCATCTTGTCATGAAATCCCCATCTGCCAGCACTTGCTCCACATTTGAGCCACAAATTATAATTTCAGAGACAATAACTGCACTGAATAAAGGATAAGTACAGAGAAAACAGTCATGGAAGTCTGACCCAATTCCTATACACATCTGTTTATCCTCCTCAGCCTTGCCATCTTTGTACCTTCATAACTCACTCTTATTCTTTCTCGAGCTGACAAGTAGCAAAGTTCAAACACAGTCTGCATGTGTTGGGCTTACTACCGTCCCTCCATGAGCACAGAGGAAACAAGCAAAGACAAGTGTTTGCATGTGTGCAGAGGGAGCAGAGACAGACAGATGACTGAGAGGCCTGACACAAAGAGAGGATTCCACTTTCATCAAGTCTTGTATTTCTTCAGTTTGCACATCCTGGGTTTAACGTGTAGCATATTCTGCCAAAAGCTCACGGAAAATTAGGGATGAGGTGAAGACTGTAACCAGCCTCAATCAAGCTACTGTAGATAAACAGCTGGCCTGCCACATCTGGAACTGCAGCAGGAGTTAAAACATTTTTCATTACATAACAACACAAGAGGGAGGACTGTAGAGGTAAAAGTGCAGCTAGAGATGTAAGCAGCTTGTTGACTGACTAAACAGGCACTGACCTGCCTTACACTCAGACAATCTATTGGGTGGCAGCTAAATGATGACCAATTATTTTTGAAGGATAGGAGAGAAATGCTCTCCTAATCATGAAAATGAGGTCTCTGGGAAGTTACGGTCACCTTGAACTGCTTATTAAGTTGCTACAACCGACTTATTGGTTGGCCAGTACATATCGGCCAATATGTGCCAGACATATTGGTATCAGCATTTATGTTTGCCATCATAACTTTTTCTTTTACAGAATAAACAGTTCAGAAAAGAATAAAGATGTGCATTTATTTTTACATTTTAAGAAAGAAAATGTTGTATTTATGTTTTCTAATTGTTTATAGCTATTTATCATAAAGTCTATGGTAAAACTGTATTCAGTTGTCATAAGGGTTTGTTAATGATCACTGCCATCTTATGTAAATATCAGTATACAAATTCTTATTTCTCTCCAATATCACAATCAGCCTGCAGTCAGGCTTGCATTGTGAAAACATAATATTATGATGCTATAATGTCTACAATGAAAAGTAAGAGTTGAGAAACCAGTCTTGACAGGTTACATATTCTGAGGGGACATCATGTCTAGCCAGTGGTTGAAAAAAGGTTCCCAACATGGAATACTGGAAACAGAGCACTTGTTGTTTTGAGTGTTCCTTAGAATTAAATCCCCCATATGTTAGATGTCAACATCTTAAGCATTCTTCAGGTGATTTCCTGTAGATGGTTTGCACTGTCCATCTGTTATATATGAAATGCTTACAAATATTTCCCGTCAGATGAAAATCTTATATAAAATGCCACATTAAGTATATTAATGCATTTGACCTTCATTTTCTGCTCAATTTATTCTCTAGAGGGCTTCAAAACTGTTGCATAAGACCAATAATTGAGGACATTCAGTTCGTTCAGACAGAAACCATAGAGTCCTTCAACTCGGAGAACAGTCATTCGATTTTAGCTAAATGTGATAATGCATTTTTCTCTGTGGGCCTACCATCCACACAGTGCCTGTCCTTTTTGATCATGGTCTCCCCAAAGGGTATAAATCTGAAAACAAAGGCTGCCTGTTTCAGATTCGAGGATGATACATTTTAGGAAAACAATAAGCCAAGTCTGTCGTGATACGGCCAGGGGGTGTGTAGCAGCACTTCTCAAAGTCTGAGCACCAATTTTGAATGATTAACGACAAATGGATCATGAGATGAGGCTGTTTTTAAACTCAGCACAGGTGATCAGAGAGAGCAGGAGGAGGCAGAGCAGATGATATAAGCTGCTTTCAGAGATGTACTGAACTACAGAAATTTTCCTGAAAGAGTATGTTAGAATGCAAATGTCTGAGACAGTTGCTCCTGACAATTTCCTAAATAATTCAAATATCTCAGTGTGAAAAAGGGGGTGCCATACACATAGAAGACGCAGATGAAAATCCAAACAAAAATAATGAGATTTTAGAGGTTTTGGTGATACGGGCCAACGCTGCTCTCAATATTCTGTAAACAAAAGTACGTGACTCCTGCAGTGGAATTTATACACAATGTCCTGCCTCCTGGATGCTCTACACACCAGCCCCTGACCTGAATGTTCTGGACATTTTCCTTCTGTATTCTTTTTTTTTTGTTGTTCGAGCATTTCTGAGTATGTCCATGTTAACCTAATAAAAATTGTAAAGGCACATTTTTTTTAAACTCAGCCCATAATTCAACAACCTTTTCTCTCAATAAAACTGAGCACCAAAACGGCAAACAACTTAAAAATGGATGGAGATGGAATTTAATTTACATTATTGATTGGTTGATGGAGTGTTTGATTGTAGACAAATATCTATCAAGTAAGCAGCAATTTCAAGTTTAGCTGGCTTAGTGTGGATGTTGTTTGAAGAGAAAACATGAAATCCCTTATATTTTGATGGAGATGTGTGAAATAACAGGCCAAGCCTTGAGGCAAACTTTCAGGGATGGGTGTGAGTACATTGTGGGAGGAACACAGAAGTACTGCCAGATCCTGCTTAACATGCAAGTGCCAGCGTTCAACATAGGCCCGGTCTCCAGTCCTGTTCCTTGCCATTTCACACTGCTGTGCTGTGGATGGTGACTGTAGCGTCATTCACACATGACAGCTGGCTGCCTGGCTCGTCACAAGTGGCACAGAGCGAATGGCAGGGTCTGTGTCACTGCTGTGGTGTGCTTCTAACGGTCCAGTTAACAAGACGCTGACAATAAGTACACACACATAGGAGACAAAAGCCCAAAATTAGAAGAGAGCTGCTGCCTGCTCTAAAACACAAGAACCGTAAGGTTTAAATTACCACTTAAACCCATTTACATAACCTGCAAATACTGTATCACACTGTACCAACACAGGTCTGCAAGAGGGCAGAGAATCTGAAGTAAACTGAAACTGCTTTCAGTCGTGTACTTATGTCTGGTCATTTTCTTGATCAATAATGAACATGAGGCACCCAGGCAAAACACACACATCCCACACAATACCTGTACTCAAATTACCCAACCAGTGTTTTAGGTTTGAAGCACATTACTGCAGACACAGCAAATATAACTTACACATACTATATCACAACATGTTTATCTTGGCATATTAAGAAAAAACTGTACATCAACAACAGCCTCTCTTCTAACTCTGATAACACTTAGCGATTAAAAAGAGCAGCCATTTTAAATGATGAGCCCCCTCATGAATCCAAACATGCGTCTGAGAGAAAAATCTGTCAGACCAGATGGAGAGTGACAGTATGAGCAAACAACAGTTGTGTGCTCTATTTTTATAAGAGGAGGCATTTTGTGCAATGTGTAGAGTGTGTAGGCAACATTTGTCACTTCCTCAAGAGTGATTAGAGCAGGTATGGGAGGAGGGTGGAGCGAGGAAGTCCTGTTCTATGAGGACAGAAAGTCCTACATACACACACGTCGGGACAGGATGAGAAATCATCACAGACAAAAGCTTGTAAATTGTGGCTTGTAGCTACAGCGCAGACAGAAACAATCACAAAGTCTGTTGACAGTAAAGAGAGGTCCCAATCAAGTTTTATTCAGTCTGATGAAAACTATTATTAGTCGATTGATCGATCAATCAAATGAAGATTTAACATAAATTATTTTGATGATCATTTAAATCATTTTCATTTGTTACATTTTCCTTGCTCGAATCCATAACAAAGCCAGCAACTCTAAAATCGTTTAAAGTATCCCACTGCAACGGAAAAAGAATGAATGTTTTCATTACACACACTTTTATGACCACTGACATTATCATTGACTAATAACGTCAACTATGCTTTATTTAATATTTGAATGTTGTTCATAATAATAAAAATAAAAAAAGGCTCTTTATACACTTCAAAATAAAAGATACATATGTCAAATGGTATAAAACAGTGTCACCACTCTTGGTCCATATATTAATTAAGCTATGTTTTGGTCAGATAACCTCTGAGACTTTTTTTATTTCCACTCCACTATTGGCACCTTCAATCCAGTACCAGTCTGCCTCTAGCACAAACCGTACTGACCCCTGGGTATTCAAAGCCTTTGCGCAACCTCCACTCTAAAAGCTTTGCTTATCAGTTGGTAACTTGGTCGACAGCCACAACACATAACATTTCATGGGTCTCAGAGACTCTAATATCCCGGTGCCAAGTGGGCCTTGGGTCTGATGACACGAGACAGAGATGCCATGAGGCCAATGAGTATAGTTGCTTGCAGGATAAACATGTTAATGTTAAGGAATTATCTGCACTCCAAGAAGTAGGCTTTACCTTATTTGTACACAAAGTTGTAGTGCATTAGAGGGAGCAGTAGTAGTAGTAAATGAGTAGTGTATTGGTAGTGTAATAGTCTTCTCTTCCTGAACATGAAAAAATTACTTAGCACAAGTTTGCAGAATGATCCAGTGTTTTTGTAAAAGATAAGCTTTGAACTGCAACTAGAGTGTAGCAAAGGAGAAGAAACTGGGGAAGAGGGGAAGCTACGCAGCGTGTTGGGAAGTTCAGGAATCTCAGGATATGATGTAGTATTTGCCCAGGCCTGGAGGGGAAAGAACAAGCATCCCAGTAGTCTAGACGGGGAAGAGGTAAAGAAATAAAACCGCTCTAAAATAACAATTTTGTCTAACTCAGAACAAAATCAGATTCAATATTTTACCTTTTCTCAAATGATGTTCAAGAGTATGTCAGCTAAATTAAATATTACACAGGTAATATCAGCGTCATACACTGCTTACACTTACATACTGTGTTGATACCAATAAAATGGACAATGACATAGGAATATGAAACAACATTGGCTATCACATTGTTCTCCTGCCTATGATCCCTCCTGAACCTTAGCTGTAAAATTTGGCAGCTTTCATGACTCCATGGAAGTTTACTTCTGTTCACAAACTCATTTCATTGCATTTCAAGCAGAAGTAAGTGCCAATATGAACGTTCAATTTCCTTCTCAACATTTTCTTCCCTCTGCTCCTACCGCAGTAACGCATATGGATGAAGTTCCAGGCTCTGTGAGCTCACGGCCACTTCACTGTTGTGTGTTTGACACAGGACATTGAACAGGGACCCAGAGAACTTGACACGAGATCTGCAGATAAAGGGTCTGGAATGATGGTGGATCTATTGTGGAGCAGCGCTCACTCTTAAAGAAGAATGAGGAGCCCTTGGGGTTGAGATTCAGATACATTTCATTTCCTGGACTTAAACTCAGAAACACACTCATTCAGCCTGTCCCATGTGTAAGCATGTCCTTAAGACGCATGGCAGAAAGCAGACTAAGGAAAAGATATCCAAGTGAAGGTCAAACAAGTTCACCACTGAAAGACAAGCAGAGAAACACATTTTGAAAACACAGTACTAGAAAAAAATCCTGAAAGGTGCAATTACTTATCACACCTCGAGCAATATTGATTATTAGGCTTCATTAGTAGTAAAACATAATATACTGAAAATTCATAATTACTCTGATGCAACACTAAGGGCAACAAAAATTGTGGCCAGTAATTCAAATGTCATGAAGCAGGAAAACAAAATTAAATAAATAATGATAAATAAGAACAATGTTGGGTATTAAATTACTTGATTTCAGTCTGATCCTACTGCAACCAATTCAGTAAAATCTTGAGAATTTGTGGTTTCAATTATTGTATTTTTCGGATCAAGTGGACTATCATGTGATTAATTTCACCGCTGTAAACTGTCTGTGTGCTTCTACATCAACTGCACAACCAGCTGGACCTTTGGAACTTAAATAAACTATGTGATAAATGTGCTGAATAATCTGAGCCAACACTGCAGTCACCAAGATACTTAACTGTTCCCAGTGTTTAATATGGGCTAAGAGCACTAGGCGGAAAGGTTCAGACTTTGCCCCCCATCGAGTGTGGCTTAAGATATTTCAGAATGGCTGCCTGGCATGTGCAACGTAAAGGCGCTGACAGAGTGACAGGTTGGGGGAAAAAACAGGGTTAAGAGACAAGCAGTGATGGGAACAGATGCTCTCTCTCTGTATATATATATATACAATTTATGTTGAGCAGCTGCATGTGTCAGGATGAATGGCTGAAACCAGGTCACTTACTGGGTTAATAGAATAATTTACATCCAGCTGAACTGATATTGGTCATGCATCAATCTTATCTCACTGCTATATTTCTCCTTTTCTACTCTTCCTCCTCCACCTGGACATTTCGCATTGCTGACCCTTGCCTTGGTCTGGCCAACAGTTTTGGTTTTATACCCCATAGAAAGACACTGGAATCTCACTGGCTCACACCTAAAAACCACAGGTCACACAGACACTAAGACTAAAAGGCCTCAAATTGATGTGATTCTTTCATTTTCTCAGACCGACATTAGCCGTGTAACTATGTCGACTGCCGCCACCGTTCTGTGAGCAAACACCAGCTTTCACACTGTGAGCGTAGGTCTGTTTATTCAATGATGTCCATTGTCCATGCCAGATGAAGGAGCGGGTGAGTCACGGTCAGATCACACACAAATTCCGAGCTCATGAATCTACTGTATAATGAAGCAGCAGAACTCTAAATGAAAAGTACTAGACTACAAAACAAACAAAAATATTATCAGCAAATAATCATTATTATTGTAAATGAGACATATTCAAAATGTTTGGATGTATGCTTATGTACAATACTGCAAGTAGAGTGGCAGTCAAGAGAATGCATACCTCCACCAAGGCTCAACAGTGGCCTTGGTGGAGGTATGAATCAAATTGCACACACTTGTCGATGCTAAGCCACAATGTGTCTGAATTTCTTTTAGATTGCTTCATACTTACTTATATATGTACTAATATATTTGTATAGGATTGTATATAATTTATCTTCTTATCTAAATCCTTTTCCTATTAAATCTTCTGCTCTGTTGCGCTGCTAAATGTACCTGTTGGGGATCAGTTTTAATCCATCCTAAATATTCTGCATTTATTGTAAATTAATTGCACATTATTACATGGGAAATAAGCTTTAACAGTAAAAGTGACCTCTCATTTTGTTGAGCCTCTAAAGACTTGGCTCCTTGTATCAACACAATGAAGGCAGTGCCACATCCTGCATGAGCTCCCGTTAGACGTGTTTTCACTGAACAAACAGGAACCTTCTGTGGTAAAATGGCACACCTCATGAAGGAGTGTTGGGACCTTCTCACAATGCTGCACACAACACTGGGCCTGGGACTATATTTAGATATGTAGGTGGATTTGACTGTTGGGAATTAAAAGCCAACAAAGAACAAGCCATTGTGATATCTATTGAGTATTATCAGTAAGACCAGAAGTCTGTAGTGTCATCTTGAAGGGGATGACAGACACAAAACAACATACATAGCACTTGGACCAAACTGTGATGCATCGGTGTCAACATCCATACACCATTCCCACGGAAAATGGACCATGACATAGCACATTTTAAACTTGAGCTACAGAGTGCACAACTATTGTCAACACGAAGCTTGAGAAAAATGCTGTTTAAAGTGCTGTGAGAGTAAATTCTGGCAAAACATGTTAGCACCACTCGTTCTCACTGGTACTTCAGACAAGTAGGATAAACAGGACGCCATTTACAAACAAAGAAACACACAAACAGTATTACCATGTCTCCAGGGGTCCTTAGGCTCCACTGCTCCAGAGATAATGTCCTCATCTGAGGGAAACGTCACCTTTTTGCCACTTGGTTTGTGTTTATCGTCCCTCTCCTCCACAGACGGGTACAGTCCAACCTGGTCCGAGGCAGGGGACTCTGTGCTGCTCGGCTGGCTTTCATTTGACAAGCTTTCTACTGTGCTGCCAGCCGGGACATCCTGAGACGGAGACTCTGACTCTAAAGTATTGTCTAACAATGAGGTGGCGTTTGTCGAATCAGCCTCCAACTCTGCACTCTTGTCCAGACTCAGAGCCACACCTATGTCCGTGTCCCCTCCATCATGCCTTCCACCAACAACAACATCAGTGTCTTTATCCTCCTTCATTGCCTCCACCCCAATATCACCCTTGTGCTCCTCATTAGAGAAAATGAAGTCAGTGGGGTTAGCTATCACAGGGGTGTTCTGAGCGGTGCTCGTCCCATTTCCATTGAGCTCATCGATTTCCAGTGTGTCTTGTACCTGGTGGTTGTTCTCCTCAGCTGCCTGCAGGTTGTCAGTGAGCTCAGGCATCACGTATGTCTCAGAGGCCTCTGTGGGAACAATGCTTTGCTTTTCAGTGTTACTATCAGTCATCAGTTCAGAGATCCGAGGGGTGACTCCTTCTGTGTTGTTGGTAGTGTTGTGATCATCATCCACGTTGCTTCTTGTCTTTGCATTGCATAAATCTAGACGCTGCTCTTCGATATTCATGGTGTCATGTCCAGTGAAACTCAATCTTTAACTGTGCCAGACAGCTTGTATATTATATTAAACACTAACCAGGAGCCGACTGACACGGATAAGCCTGTCTCTGTCTAACAATATATGTATATGGGCACCTTTACATGTCCTTAATTCACCGAGTTATATTCAAGTGCAATCTGATTATTCAACCTATTCAACCGACTGTTTTTGTGTATTAGAGTTAATTTACATTACAGTTTTCACAAACCCCAATTCACATGTGACTTCTGTGCATCCTCGACACAAATTGGCTAATTAAAGTGCAGTTTTACACAAATGTCAATACAAAAAAAACCATATGAGATACCTGTGCGAAACAGACACCGTGTCTGTAATTATATATTAGCCCAACTTTCCTCAACTATCGCCCAGCAAGGCAACCACCACTTAATAATGTCTGCCCACAGAGTCCTATCCCTCGAAGAGAACCGACTAAAGGCTCGTCAGCACATTGTCGACAGTGTTAAAGTGGACAAATGAAATGAACAAGTCGCTCAGGGTGCCTCCATTACGCTAGCAAAGTGAGCTCCCTGCCCTCCACCAAACCCGACTCGTTTGCATGAATTTGAGCGAGCTAACGTTAGCTAGCTTGCTAAAGTTGTTGCCCAACAATGACATCCAGGCCCGTGTGCGGTAGCGTGCCTGCGTCCCCGACTGAGCCCGTCAGTTTACCCGCGACAAAGTCCATTCTCCCGTGTGGACAAATGTGTTTTCCGGCTGGAGCCCTCGTCTCTGCCTCTGTCGCGCTGCGGCTCGGTTCGCATCACAACCGTCGACCAACGACAGCCAGAAGAAAAACAGGCGTCACACTCCGAGCAGCGGGCATGTTTCGGTGGCTAACGTCGGCGCTGGCGGGGGGAGCCGAGCCGGAGTTCCCGGCACGAACAGCGCTCACTCCTCGGCGCTAAATCCTCGAGATACTCCCGGCGGTCAGGTGTCTCAGGTGTCTTCTGTCCGGAGCGGGTCCGCTGAACCTGCCTCTCTCCGGCGCTGCCACTCGTTAGCTTGTTCAACAACTGTTTGTTGTTCTCACGTCCTACGTCAGCACGCAGTTACCCACGGGGCTGCGTTCAACGGACGCACTGTTACAGAGGGTTGCAGAAAAACACAAAGAGGGCGATAGTTAGAGGTATGCAGGGATATTTCAGATAGATCATGCTGCGATGATTACTTCTGATGTAAATCCAAAATGTGTAACTTCTTTAGTTATATTGCTGAAACACAAGCCTCAACCTAAACTAAGCAGCGTTACTCTCTCTTAGTGTTTCAGATCTTTTACAGTGAATTTTCATATAATGTCATTGCTTTTAACATGTGCCTTTTATTTTCCATAATTCATTATAGCCACTGATTCCCATGTTTTCATGTATGAAATGTGCTTGTTGTGTTTTAGTATGTATATTAGATTGTTTTATTCCTTTCTCCCTGGCAGATATTGGTCATATAGGTAAATTAAGGAACAATAGTTGTGTGATAAATGTGTTGAGAAACAAAATCTGCTCAACTGATATTTGTGTGGCACCTACAAAAATCACTGTTGTCCCAAAGTCCTTTACAGCACACACTGAAGAAAACAGCCAAAAATAAAGTTGAATGGCACAAAGTGGAAAGTGTACCTTTGACAACTGCATTGATAAAGCTGCAGCTAATTTCACACAAGTATATATCAGTCACTTTAATGAGCTGGATTTTTCATCAAGATCCATGAATTTCTCCCTTGGAAAATGATGAAACAAACCCTCATCTAAATGTTAAGTAAAACCTTTATGCCAACCAAAATGTAATGTCTTTTCCCAAACACAGATCACATCCTTCCAAATTTCATGGAAATCTGGTCAGTGGTTTTTGTGTAGTTTGCTTAACATACCAGGGGTAAAAATATAACTTCCATGGCAGAAGTACTGTAACTATAAAAGGCACTGTCATAATGTACAGACAGGCATATGGAGGCTTTAAAAGAGATGGTTAGATATTGAAATGATGAAGAGCTGAGTAAAACTGTTAAATTGGTAGAGAATTTTATCCCACCAGGTAGAAAAGCCCAGACAGGTGGTTCCTCCAGCATCCTGGAAGAACATGACAAAGGTCAATGCATTTAGTCCGACTCCACAGCTTATCTCTTCATGCGATTCAAGTCACAATTTGTTGCAGGACTGTTCTTGTTTGAAAATTATCCACCGAGTTCAGATGCATGTTTTGGGTCATTGTCATGCTGCAGTTTGAAATTGGGCCCAAATCACAAGTTACTGGTGTCATTTTGTAATGGATAAGAATTCAAACATTTTCAGTATCTGCCCCAAGACACATCTCTATAAGAAATGTTGTGGAGCATTTCAGTGGAAAAAAAGCAAAATACCAAAACGAGCATAAAAACATAATAGTTTAATGATACATTTGTAAAACTTTGTACATTCGCAGTTAAAACTCTTGAGACTGAACGTCTTTCGCAGTGCTGTCATCCTTGGACATCTTGGTTTTCTTTGGGAGAAGGCTTGCCTGGATGTTCGGGATGACGCCACCCTCTGAGATCGTGACCCCTGCAAGCACTATGTTGAGCTCCTCATCATTTCTCACCGCCAGCAAGATGTGGCGAGGAGCGATGCGGTGCTTCTTGTTGTCACGGCTGGCATTTCCTGCCAGCTCAAGGATTTCAGCGCAGAGGTACTCCAGGACGGCAGCGAGGTACACTGCAGAGCCATTGCCCACACGCTCAGCATAGCTGCCCTTCTTGAGCAGCCTGTGGATGCGGCCCACTGGGAAAGTAATCCCTGCTCTGGAAGACCGGGACACTGAAGTCTTTTGTTTGGGGACAGCTTTCTTACCACGGCCAGACATCTTTAATCCGAGTTCAGGGATGTACTTCAATCTAGATTACACAGACAATAAAAATTTAAAGGGTCTTTCACCAAAAACAAGTTACTGAAACATATTGTGTTTGAGAATTTGGCCTCAGGAGGTTAAATAGCTCTATTAGTGGCTTACAATGGTATCTACATAATTAAAAAAGTTAATTCATAAACTCAGTCTTGAAGCAAAAAAAAAAAAAACCCATCAAACTTCAATTAACACTCACCAGTGTTCAGCACGTCCTGGAAACTGAGACATCAGCTAAACAGTGAGCCACAAACTGCCACTTTTAAATAAATCAGCTGGTGACGTGTTGATCAATGACACCTGGTTTCTCTGCTGCGTAATGACATCTCATTGGCCAGCTTTTTACAATTTAACAGAATGTCTGACACCTGTAGGAGCGCGACTCCCCTCTCACATATCCTAATGAATTTAAATAGACATGGAGACTTTTCTCATTTTGATCTGTTTGATTTGAGTGTAGATGTTTGAAACAATAACTTACAAGCTAAATCTAATGTCACTCCACTAGCACCAGTGTGATAACAAAGATGTTATGTTTTGGGTATACATCTGTCTCAGCATACTACTTATAATATATTTAATTGAAGGTTGCCATCAGTGTGTTGCAATAAAACATGTTAATTAATTAAAGTGTTTGTATGTATGTATGTATGTAAATGTACCATCAACATGAAGTAGGAGTATGGGAGCGTGTCAGCAGCAGGTGGCAGCACAGACCTCAGATTTAACCTCCAGCCTGCAGCAGTCTGTCTTTATTTTTTCATTTTTTATTTATTTTTTATTTAGTTCTTCATTATAAATATCTTAGAAAAACGCACGTAGAGGTGTGATTATGTTTCATGTTATTATTTGGTGTCTGACTTTGTCTCACAGTGTCTGATGTGCTCACCAAAGAAGCAATGTTTGGGAGCAATGACTCATTTCCTACCAGTGTGGACAATTCAGTATGTGTTTCATTCCAACACAATGAGAGATAACACACATCATTCAAGTTTATATGTCTAAAAGGAAACTCATTACCAGTAAGCCTTACTTGATTGCCCATGTTTTTATACCAGTGAGTCACACTGTCATAAAAAAAGAAAAGAAAAGATGTTAGGTGTTTATGTTTTAAAATAAATACTAGTCTTTACTATAACCTATTATCAGTATTGGCATATAGCTCCCTCAATGATTTATAGCTTTTTATCCATCAAATCTCCTGCAACTGTTTGGAAATGTCCATAATGCCACATTGACTATCCTATAAAGAGGACATTTTAATTTAAAATTTGTTTCACTACATAATTAAAGGTCCAGTGTGAAAGATTGAGGTGAAAGGGAACAATTGGCAGAAATTTAATGTAGAATGATCCTCATGATGTTTTCACTGGTTCGTTTCATCTTAATTGTATGAATTGTAGTTTTTTGTTTACCCCAGAAAAGACCCTTTATATTGATATACTTTATATTTACATCGAGGGGGTCCTCTCTACAGAGGCTGCCATGTTTTTTACATTAGTCCAGACTGGACAAGCTAAACACCTTTTGAGTTTTTATGACTACTTCATGTTTGGAAGGAGAGGGTGAGGTGAGGGGTGTTCAGCTGCAACATGAAACTTCAACACTACATATCACTAAATTCTACACACTGTACCTTTAAAACATGCAACTTTAAAAAAAAGAAGAAGAACATTACCCCAAAATTCATGTTGTTCCATATTTGACATATTTTCAACTTGATATAACAAAATAATAATGTAGATAATTTAGAGTAATATTCAGTCCAGGAGTTGTTAATGTTAAAATATATGTAGGAAATGTATTTGTATCCTAACTTTCTCAAAGTTTGCTATATATCGTGGTAGTCATGTGAGCAACAACATGGAAACAGCAACTTTGAATTAAGGGGCAAGTACTTCTACACTATACTGATGATTCACTACAGGAAAGTTATGTGTTCCTGATTTTATACAGTGTTTTTCAGGTAATTAACAATATTTTTGACGATGTCAGGTTTTGTTTCATTATGCATTAATAGTTGTTAAAAGGCTCCGAAAGCAGCTGTTACACATGAATTCAGCTGCAGCACCACCCTGGAAATGTCCTCATACCACAATTTTTTCAACTTGTTTTCTCAGTTTCTTTTTACTTTAATGCAATGACAGGTTGCTCTGTCATTGTCAGTATCCTCATTGCCAAATTAAAAGGCAACAAGCTTCGCCCTTTACACCGGTGGCCTTCTTTGCCATGTACCAGCAGTGAGTGATAGAGGAGAGGAAGAGAGAGGGAGTTAAAGAGAGAGGGAGACGTTTTGACCGTTTGTATTCACTTTAAAATATGGCAAAGGGCCAACTGCAGAACAGCGGGGAGACAAATTAATCGAGGACCTTCCCCGCAGGTCGTCCTTGGACAGATTGGATGTGGTTCTGTTCAACCCCTCGACATCCTCCAAACACAAGGAGGACAGGACGGGATTCACAAACTGTCACGGAGCAGACCCCAGCACGCATCTCTGCAGCCTGACTCTGGAGTATGTGCAGTGTACTGCCAGGGTACACACTGAGCTGATATGTGTCACAAATGTCTGAGTTCTCAGTGTGTAAGACCGTAAGCTGCAGTTTTTCATCATGTGAGATGTCATCATTGAGACAAGCCATTTGTTCCTCTGAGTTTCTCCTGAGAGTTTTCATCTGGATAAAGCCAGAAGACCTTCTGTATTTATTAGCAACTGTAGCTACTAACACTGAGAATTGCAGTCGGCTGCCGAGTGAGAAGAGCAGATGAAAGAGAGAGCGGAAGAAGCCGAGAAATGATCCAAGCGTACGATTAAACTCAGAGATTGAACACAAAACCAGATACTAAAGCCCCCAACAAGATTTCTTATGTGTCTGTTAACTTATGATGAAGATAAGATAGTATCACTCCTTTGTGTGGTATTTTCATAGAACTTAGAACTGAATTTACAGGTAGAGCTTTAACATTTGTGCAAATGTTGCTTTTCGGATGTTTTTGCTCTTATACAAAGTCATTGGCAGACTACAGGATGGTGCCTGATAACTTTCAGTTTTAAACACGCTCACACATGGAAGGGGTGTTGTTGATATTTGAATTCCTGCAAAAACCCTATTGAAAATGATAGATTCTCTTGGTTTCTACCTCAACCAAGGAAGTTAGGTTTTCACTTGTGTCTGTTTGTTTATTTGTTTATTAGTTAGAAGGATAATTGAAAAACTACTTAACCGATTTCCACCATGGACTTCAGAAATGAAGCCAAAATATCCTGATGCTTTTGGAGCCTGATCAGTAGTGATCGGGGGATGAAGCCACTGTATCACGGTCCCACCCATACAAGCTAGAACAATTGCCAGATGGTCTTGGCCTTGTCGGAGATGTGTGTTCTACTGAGTACTATTGTAGTTTTTATTACATCTGTTCAACTCTTTCAACAGTTAATAGCCTTTTTCATCATCATCCACTCTTCCACTCATTCATAAAGATGACAGAGCTTTGACAGTAGAAAAGTGTTGAATACCTGCATCCACTCTAATCAGGAGTTAATAAAGACACAGTTAATATGAGGTGTCCACACAGTAACTGCAGAGTGAGTCATGAGTGGATTCACTGTAATAATGAAACCTTATGGACACCCACAATGCAGCCTGGTGTCCCGAAGTCCCAAGATTCTGTCTGTCGCCGCCTGAAAAAAATGCCTTTGAGGCTGTGATTATTTTTCCATCATCTTCTGCAACAGCCCAGGCTCACTTTAGTTCCTGAGTCAAATGTCTCACATTCTGTGTTTTTGTGTTTTATGTGCCGGTTTTCATTCATGTGAACATCAATCTTGAGGTTTCTGGAGGAAATCTTGAACAGCAATAATCATCTCCTTCAACTCTCTCCATCCATCCTTCCATCCATTCATCCATCCACCTGGAAGGTTACCACTAGAAGGAGGGCTCAATCTACTGTATGCAAGGCTATCAGTTTTATTTTAAAGATTTAAAGATTTTCATACAAATCTATATTTTGAAGCTAAGATGGCATTTTACTTTCATTGAGTATTTCTACACTGTGGTATCGCTACTTTTACTTCTTCTACTTAAGTAAAATGATTACTTCCAACACTGTGTTAGAGCCTCAGTTTCCATGAGGGCAGTTAGTTTTACACACAGTCGATAAATGAACAGTAACAAGGAGTGACTGATAATCTAAGGGCGTTTTTACACCTGAGAGTCTGGACCATGGTCCCAACCAAAGTTCATGTCTTTGTCACCTTGTTTGCATGGATGTGGTTAGTTTTAGTTGCACTTTGCAATTTTGGGAGAGAACTAAAGATAATGTATCCACTTCCTTCATCTTACTGCATTGGATGCAGGTGGTCCAAAAGTCCTAACTATCCGAAAAACTGTTTTCACACTGCAAACAATCCGAGCCGTGGTTCAGTTTGATGTGTACAGAGACCACCTGCTTGGTTGGTTGGAAGTTTTGGTCTGTTAGTGGCCATTATTTTTTGTAATTCTGTATTAAGCACCATCCCCATGAAGAGAGTGAGGAGTGGGGGGGTTACATATGGAGTGGGCTATGTTGACCTTGTTGTTCAGCTGGATGCTACTGGCTCTCCTCACCTCCTGACGAATGCTCGGACGTTACCTCGCTCCACATTTAGTCTTCATCCTGCTGTGGTAAAGTAATAACATCAGACCAGGTCTGTTTCCAAACGTAATCCTTCCTGTTATTTCTATTTTTGGAATTCGTGAAATTTTGTACCATCCTCTCCTGTCCTTTCCTCTCGTCTCCTCTCCTTTCCTCTCCTCCTTCCTCTTGCATCACCCATATGCATCTTTTATTCTCCTCAGGTCCTAAGGCAGCTGTGATGGCTACCATATGTCCATACCACATGTCACTGGTTTCCCAATAAAAAAACACTTCCCTTTTTAAACATTAGGAAAACACAGGGTGGACCTTGGGAGATATAAAGTGGAGGCAGGATTTGGTCTGGCACCGAGCACCTGTGTGTGGGGATCGACCAGAAGAAGACAGGCACCGCAAATCCACTGCCACGTAATTAGACGAAGGCGGAAGACCGAAGGACAAAGAGATTTTCCATCATCCACCCTGCAGCCACCCATCCGACCATCCCACCTGTGCAAACTCCCCGTTCCTCCCTGCTTTTAATTCCTCCATCTGTTTTTCTCTCTTTCCCTTCTGTCTCTCTTTCTTTTTCAGCCATAACTTCTTCTGGCTCTCTTTCACACTATTCTCTGCTGTATAACTCATTTTTTTATGTAATTCTCTTCCTGTCCTCTCTCTCTCCTCCTTCCACCCATGGTACCTCATCACCCAACACACACAGAGGCACTCACACATGAACGCACACACACAGAGGCATTCACACACTTCATTTCTTTAAATATTCATTTCCGTCTGTCTGTGATGTGTTTTGTGAAGTTTCCTGTTCCCAGCCCTCCAGCTTCCCTGAGAACCGCCATGTAGGAAGTGGCAGTCCTGGCACTGGTTACAGCGATGGAAAGAGAGAGATGGAGCGCCGCCATTGAGGTTACTCTCCATTTAATATTACTGGGTTTTGGATTCTGTTTCAAAAACTGTTGTTGCAATAGCATTTTCCCAGACAATATCGCCCTCCTAAGTGGA
This sequence comes from Paralichthys olivaceus, assembly GCF_024713975.1. Taxonomy (NCBI): domain Eukaryota; kingdom Metazoa; phylum Chordata; class Actinopteri; order Pleuronectiformes; family Paralichthyidae; genus Paralichthys; species Paralichthys olivaceus. Next base: position 16,639,334 of record NC_091103.1, on the reverse strand, counting down.
CACCCCGCACAACCCTGCTCGCTAATAAACTCAGAATATTACTCTATTTCACAGCTGGAGGTTTCTCAGAATTTCTCTAATTCTTTTGACAGAAACAATTCCCACGTCGTTACTCAGGAAGTTATAGCATGTTTTCCACAACATTAGCATGAGAACCTGAAACTAACTTGTGCATTTCATTTAAGACTGGAAAATATCACATTCTTTTGTGTGACAGGGTAAAGAATACTTCCATTTTATTTTTAGTTCACATTTTAATGATTTAAACATTGACATCAAGGTATGGTTCGGGGGCGGCAGTGGCTCAGGAAATATTGCGTACAAAAACCCCTTGGAGACTCAACAAAACCTCAACATCAGATGCATTCCAATACCTCAAAGTTGAAATATTCAACACAGTCAGTGTTTTTTGATAGCAGCAATTACTCAATATTCAGTGTTTGTTAAATTGCACAAGAATGTAAATAAAAATACCAAATATTTTTATTGTTTGCTTAAGTCAATACTGCTGCTGCTAAAAGCGAGTTATCTTCACAAGTTAGTGTTTGTTAATCATTGAACAAACTATTCATCCTACAATTTAACAGACAAATATAGCAGGCGACATATTGTTATTAATACTCACTTTCCCTTCACAGAGTTTTACAAGGGCGGGAAAGAATAGAACTAGCGTCCGTTTCAGTTGACCTAACTGAAATGGAAACTAACTCACTCACCTTACTTTGACTACTCAATTTTGAAGCAGTTCCATTGAAATTAATTGATTTTGCCAACTTGTAAACCTGACCAACCAGCAAGTTTTTTTCATTTTCATTTTCACCACATCATTCAGACCAATTTCCATCCGCTGGGAAACTTGTTGGGCCAATCACGATCCTCTACTGAGTTTGATAAAGTGACTGACACATGACGACTACTGAGGCTTTTTCATTAATAACCAATGTTAATGTCGAGGTCTGCGCAATCTAATATAGAGCCAATAATAACCAGACGGTATATTTTCTCTGTTCTCTGTAGTTTGTTTCAATTTTAATAGCGCATAATAAAGTACAATTCAGGGGAACAAACATTCCAGACTGATTCCCAAATGAAAATTGGTGGGGCGATGCCAGGCTGTGATTTTGTTGTCAAATTATGGTGTTTAAGTTTAAATGTTGACCTCTGCTACACATCTGCTCTGTTCTGGGTCATAATCTGGCTCATGATCGTCTTTTCCTCAAAACTGGACCACATGATGCTTCAGTCTTTCCCCTGCAGTCAATATGTAACACATCGGTTGCAGGATTCTGGCCTGTGTGCTGACAGTTCAAGGCTATTGTAAGGGCTTTTGTTTGTTTACGTACGTTTCTTTGTATGTTTGAGTGTTTTAGATGGAATAACAGATGCTCCTGTAGCTTCAGGCTTGGTTTTCTCATTCTGGCCACAAACAGACCTGTGATTTACGTTATTTTGTTGCTGCTTTGGCAAAAAAACAAGAGTGGGGAGAGGTGAGGGTACAGAGGGATGGATGCAGACGCCACTGGACAGAGGAAAGCATTGATTACTCAATTGTTTGCTTGGCCAGGAGCTGAGACGTTAATCGCTGGTGCACACATGATCACTGCTGGCACACCTTACCGATGTAAATGTGGTTTGTTGGTATTACAGTTTGTGTTTGAAAAAATTACTTGCTAAGATGTGCTTGAATGTTTCTTAGAAGAAGGTGCGATCTGTTTGCTATCCAAAAACAATTTGGGAGGAAAAGATGGTACTTGGGTGGTAAAAAAGATAAAATAATCACTTCATGGTTTTCACAAACAGTGTCATTAGAACTACCAAAGAAAAACCTACTACCTTTCACTTTGTAGTTAGGCACATGTCCCATCCACTAACATGGAGGAGGCAGGATTTATGACCTGCAGCCAGATTCAGGGTGGTGATCAAGAAGCCTTTGCTTCACTTTTTTATGTCACCCATCTCTGTATAAAGCATATTGTGAGAACATCCAAAATAAAATAAAATTAAACATGGATGAAAACAATTATCTGTCATTACCTGTCCAGTTTGTTTAAGAGATGATTCATCCTGCCGAACAGCTGTTGCACAAATTATAGGACTGTGGCTGTTTCCAACATTTATTCCTCTTTGATTGACGTTTAAATAGCCCATAGTTGAGTGATTTTTATGAACGTTAATACAAACAGCAGTAGTTGCACGCTAGCCAGAAAATGATATTCATATGTGATTTTTTTGTGTGATTTGCAAATTGCTCTATACTTTATAATAATGTGTAATTGATACACTCACACTTCCTCCTGCTGTGGCTGCGATTGTCTCAGACTTCACAGAGTCCAACCTTCAGTTCCTGAACAGCTTCCTAAATATATGAATTCAAATGGAGTGTGAAGGATGTTTATATGACATGTTTTTGGTGTTTTCGTGCTGTGAACTAACCACAATTTGGATGTTTATCTCTCTCTCTTGCAATAAAACTTAATGCTGTCTCACATTGAGTAAGAATTTCTCAATGATTTTCACTCTGTTTATTGCCAGGCATCCTTAAAAACAAGCACAATTTGGACACCTGCTATAGTGCTCATTGTTATTACAACAGGCTTTGCTAATGTCCCGTAAGTAAGTGCTCACATGGAAATGCTCCATGGCCTCTTGGCTGGCTTCTCTTCTCTTCCTTCCTAGTTGCTGCTGTCACAATCTGCCAAATGTGAGGTACGTAGCATCCCGACATAATTACACTATAGCTCACACACACGCATGCACACACACCTGATCTTGACTCAGACCAAGTTTTTGGGAATGTGTGGGATCATGCGGCATGTGGTGTTACATGCTTCCAGTAAACCAATGATCTCGGCTGGACATCTGGTTGGTGGTGAAATTGTCTGCAAAAGCTGGATTTTGAATTAAGTTGAAGGTAGACAAAAAACAGGGAGAGGGGGAAACACAACTGTTAAAGAAATGAGTGGAGCGTCCGCAGACCGTGAAGAATATTGTGTTTCAACAACAACGTTATTTTTAGAGCAGCTACCTAGCTAACTCCTTTGGGTATCATTGCTATGCACATCTAACTCTTAATTCTTTATGGCATTTAAACAATAGGTCTTTGATTTCAGACAAAAGTCAAACGTCACTTGTGTAACTTTAGCTAAACTAAAATTACTTCAATGATTTGGTCAAAAACACAAAGCCTTACTAGAGTAGGCGGAGTTCATACTTGGGTACTCCAAATTTTAAACCTGGCGGACTGATTTACCTCCTAAAGGGGGGGAAAACATTTGTTGTTTGGCCTTTTTTTGATGTTGGTATTTGTTGCTCAAGTGATTGATTCAGAGACACAGATGAAAAGGTCAGACACTTGACTTTTATGTAAAGATAGGAGGATAGGATAGGAGCAAATGCAAATGCTCAGGTGAGGAGCAAAGTCATCAAGCAGGCAGTGATCTGTACAAGTCAGGTAGAAACAACAGACAAAAACTAGGGTTTAGAAAATGAATGATAGAAATTTCCATACCACGTTTATCATTCAAAGGTACAGTGTGTAGAATTTAGTGATATCGAGTGTTGAAATTGCATTTTGAAGCTGAGAACCCCTCACCTCACCCTTCCCTCCAAACATGAAAAAGAACCATGGCAGCCTTCAGTCGTCATAAAAACTCAAAAGGGGTTTAGCTTGTCCAGTCTGGACTATAGTAAAAAACATGGCGGCCTCCATAGAGAGGACCCCCTTAATGTAAATATAAAGTATTTAAATATGAAGGGTATTTTCTGTGGTAAAGAAAACTACAATTCATACAATTTATACTACTGAAAACATCATGAGGATTATTTTCCATTAAATTTCTGTCAATAGTTTCCTTTCACCTAAATCTTACACACTGGACCCTTTAAGCTATGAGTCAAACTGTCTTCTTCTCAAACAAAATGTTAATATGGGTTTTATGGGAAGTATGTGTTCAAACCTGGTGGCCTCCTGGGGTCTTTCTGTGTGGCGTTTTTGGCTTTGCTCTATGTGGGTTTTCTCCACCTACACTGCCATTGTCCCACAGTCCAAAGATAAAATATAAAAAAAGGAAGCCCAAAAATCTAGAGAAAAAATACAGACAGCCTTACACATTTGGATCCAGAGTCTGCCCAGTGAGATCTCACTGATACACCACCAATTGTGAGTCAGTGTCAGCTGCCAATCATAAAGTGTTTTAATAGCAAAAAATTACCATCAAATATATAATTAAAACCAAATTTACTCAAAAAGTTAACACATTGAATAACATCAGTGGAGCTGTCATGTCTTCCATTTTTAAATACAGTCAATGGTTACAACTGATGAAGATGTTGTGTGAAAATTCAACTATGTTTTTTTTCTTCATACAAATACCACACAGACTTTCAAAGAGCTTTTTCCAGGACAAGTTTACATCTTGTAATTCCTGTGGTGTTTAACATAGTTGCAGCTGATCTCTTCATTTTCAGACACAATAATTGAATAATTGAGTTTCCACCAGCCCACCACTGTAGATTAGACGGTAAATATCTTTTCATCACTTTGTCCTCAAACTGTTCCCACCCTTCCTCCCTTTGGAGTTACTGCTGCTGGAAACAAGCTCATAGCTGAAGGGGAAGGGAATGGAGGAAAACCTTTTCCTCCAAAACCAGGCCAATGCTCTCTTCCTAATGGGTGCATAATGGTGATGTGAACAGTTAGGAGGCATGTCGTCCCTCACTTCAACTTGCAGGGATGAACAGACTGGAAGATGGTGTTTAATGTAACACACATTATCAAGCCTTAAAAGAAGGAGCCCTCTGGGAAGATGGGAGTGTGGATGCTTTAACTCTTCATAGAAATCCCATGTGAACTGACATACCAGCGTTTGGTGCTGTAAATTCATGATCAAGCTCTAATTCATGAGTGGGATTCCACCCCAGTTTTGTTCAAGATATGCTTCAGCTCTTGCGTTAGGCCAGTTTTATGGTTGTCTATCCATGCCATTCTTGTGAACACAATATCTATAGAATGGCTAATGGGATTTTCTTCAAATTTGGTAAGAAATGTCATTTGGGCTCACGGATGACCTGATTAGAATATGATGGTCAAAGGTGATGGCCCCTGTGACCTTACAAAACCTGTTTATGCTCTTGTCAACACTACATCTCACAACTTGAGGGAATTTATTCAAATTTAGTAAAAAAGTTCAAAATAAGAACTCATAAGATTTGAGTGACCAAAGGTCATGGTGGCCTCACAAAACAAGCTTTTGGTTGTCAGAGCATGATGTCTCAAGTCTTTTGGGGAACATTTTACAAGCCGTCAATTGGACTCAAAGATATACTGATTAGGATCAAAATTCATAGGGACCTCATATGAAAAGACAAATTATGGAGACTGAAACTGCACTGCGGTCTTTTGTTGTTTTTAATCTGTCATACTCATTAATTTCTTCTATTTTGTCGACACCATTTATATGAATTAGGATGAGCTAAACAATTGAAACACTCTATTTAATGAGTCAGTTCAGCAAAAAAAAATACATTGTCTAAAATGACCATGAAGTCGAATCAACACTTCTCTCTTAATCAGTTTTTATAAAAGCTGGACATTTTAATCTTTATGAAAGGATAGTTTTTGTTTTCTGATGTCATTTAGGGGGTTTGGTTCTCAAATGTGTTTGTGATAGTTTGTAGATGAGTAAATCAGGGTACCTGGAAAACAATTTCTCTGTTGGATAACTTTATCCTTCATTGGTTTCTGTTCAGGGGTTTTTTGCTACTAAAAATAAAAAGGTGTGTAATAATGCACTACTACAATAGTCTTACCGTTAAACCAAAAGGTCATTCATGGAACAAAACCGAGCAGACAAACCACAAGAAAGGAGGGGTTGAGGGTGGAATAGAGAGAAGTGAAGAGCAGAGGAGGGGAGATGGAGTAAAAGAAAATGTGAGATCAGGCCCAAATCTGTAGGGAAGCGGTAGCTTGGGCCGGACGAGTTCACAGATGTTTTAAAGTGCTAATCTAATCTTTATGCCAGGCCTCCCCCTCCCTCGTCCCCCTTTTCTTTCCCCTCTCCCTGTCTCAGTTTTTCTTTCTTTTCTTTTCCTTTTTGTACTTTTTTTTGTAGGGAGGGAGTTTGGAAAGGCTGCGGCCTGTGTTAATGCATCTCAGGAGCATCATGTACTGCTGCTGCTGCTCAGTGATGGGCCCTTGTTATTCATGCGTCTGTTATCAGCTCTGCTTTCAGACACATGTGAAATTGCAATGAAGGGGTTTGGAACTGAGAGACGGTATTATGAAAAAGGACCTCGCACAAAGTATAAGAAAGGATGGAAGGCAGGTAAAGTAGCAAGAGGGGAGGAGGTTGTCTTTTCTATTTTAAGAATATCACCCATGGTGACTGTTCATCAAGTTCAATGAACTTTCCTTTATTTTACACTGATACCGTATTAGTTCACAGAAATTCCCTGTTATTTAGACTCATACAACAGTGTATTGCGCTGGGATGAAAGGGGTTTACACATGACCTCTCATGTTAGTGAAACTAATAAACTTCCGGCCCCACTTTGAGTTTCAACCTTTACCTTCTCACTTTCTTTCCCTTTTGCTTTTACACCCCACCCTCCCTTGCAGCCCGATTGGAAGGAGACTTTGGTGTCAGACACTCAAACACACTGACAGCTCCGTCAGATTCAGCAGATGTACTTAATTTCAAATCCTGTGGTTTAAGCCTCTTTCTCCCAACACCCTGGATGAGATGAGAGGCCACTGCCAGAAAAATCCCCTCTGGTCACAAAACCTGGAAATCAAGCCAGAGATTAGAGGTGCATGTGGAAGTGTAGAACGAAATAAAGCACTAGCACTAATTTTTTACTGCATGATGACATGAGTTGGTTGACAGATGATATCCACATTGGTATTAACATTTATCCATTTCACTTTACTGTCCAACTTACTGATTGAGGTGATTTCAGGGCAATCAGTGTCCTTGTTGTCAAACGTTTTTGTTTCTTGTGTTTTTCTTTCACAGGGCATTTTTACTGCTCACTCCCGCTTGCTGACCATGTAGCATCCAGAATGTGCAAGTCATAAAATACGCCACGATGAGTCCGACCTGGCAGCCGCCACTGAACCTCCAATCACTCACATCCATGTGTCGCTCTCTCCCCTTCGCTCTCTCGCTCCCTTTTCCTGTGTGTGCTGCTAAACATCTGGAGAAGAGTGATATTCTCTAAGTAAACAGACCAGCAGCTGTCCACCAGCTCCTCAGTTTCCCCTCGCCATCTCTCTCTTCCTTCACCACTTGATTCCTCCTCCTTACATCTCCCTCTCCTTTGCTTTACGGGCCTTTTGACAGTTTCTATCCCGTCATCTCTGTTTGTTTGTTTCCTTTTTGCTCATCAACGGTTAAGCAGCAATGATTGATGTGTTTATGCTGCTGTTACCGTGCTGATATGAACTTTATAATATGAGTGACTGAGGCCACTGAGGACACAGGTTTAGCAATGCTTCTGTTTTAATGATGATTTCTTCTGACTACATTCAAACAGCCTTCCTCTTCAGCAAAATTTAAAAAATGATTCCAAGTTATCGCAAATTGAATCTATGGTTTACATCAGATACATCAGATCCAACCATGAGAGGAGCGGGAGATGGGAGGCTTCTAATGTGTGGCAACCATTTACTGCCTACTGTAACTCCTGCTTGTCTAACCCCTCAACAAAGTCTATATGGTCGAAGCTAACCTTTAAAGATGGCTCTTCCAGGGGAGGTAAATATCCTGAGGAAGAGTTCACACCAAATCCAGATCTCTGCCTCCGTCCTTAGCATATCCCAGTAGAAATAAGCTTGAGAATATCTGCTCCCTCTTCTTGATTCCAGACGAAAAGTTCCTTCGATCCACCAGTCTCAAAAGCAAATCAGATGCGGTGAGAGAAAGCAGAAATAGCAGAGAAGAGGAAAGGAATGCATGCAATTTCCATTCAAGCAGGGACAGCATCCGTATCGTGAAACACCTGTAAAAACACAGTTTTCATCCATGAGCTGTAAGGAAATATGAGGAGGGAAGATAGAGATGAGTTGAAGGCATAAATGAAGAGATGGACAGATGACAGAGGACAGAAAAGGAAGAAAAAGAGCCGCTGTTGATTCGTTCACTGTTCAAACTGGTATTGATTAAGTTGCTGTCTGGGGTTTGGATACGTTCTGAGTCAAAAACTGAAAAGGTTGAATCTGGGACAACAGCTGGTCTTTGAGCAACCTCTCGATCACGACATCAGAAGAACACACAGTTGGAGAAAGAGAGAAAGTTCAGACAGAAGATGGACACAGCCGCCCTCCTCCCTGGCTTCAGGGTTCACAGTTCTGGCTTATGAAATGCCTGCTTCCGGCCTGCTTGCGTGGCGTTTTGACGTGCTGCACCTGCCTCATTCTGCGACCCAGAGGTCCAGTTTCGCTCACTCACTTTCAGCATGACTCTGTCTTTGTAGCTCAGAGTTGAAACCCAAAACCCTCGCTATCTGTTTTATGTTTTCCAGACTGAAACCACCAACTCAGCAGCAGCAGCAGCACAACTGGTGGATGCATCTACATCTGCTACAGTGATTTGGGACACTATCATTTTATTGTGTGACACACTATATGGATCAAACTGCAATTTAGTGTACTTAAGGGGTTAGCATGATTGAAAACTGTTTCTGATGTCCAAAAGGGAATCTTCTGGAGCCATTAAGGGTCTGTGACCTCGGCAGTATAAGTGATGTGCTGGTTCTCCTGCTGCTCCTGTATCACTGTCATCTTGGCTTTTATTTATCATTGCTGTTCAAAAAACCAGCAGGCACCTACTGTTTGTAACTGTGCCTCTTTGCCAAGTCCACAATTTTTCACAAGTAGCGCTGATGTTCTCCCAGGAAATGTGGATAAAGATTTGGAGCAAAAAAAAAGGACATTTATGATGCAGAATAGTCAAAAGCGTTTCCAATTTTCTAAGCCTTTCGGTATTTTTGTGTATAAATTTATTCGCCTGGCAAATAGCTTCTGACTGTATGACTGGTAGTAATCCAAAATACACTTCAGACAGGTGTCAGTAAAGGTCTCATAGGTACATTGGGTGGGCTATGCTCAGTTGACCCAGCAGTTAGTCCTGCAGTCTAACAAGGAGGAGAGAGTAAGATTGCTTCAGCTGTTGTTGGTGATATATAATTCTAAATAACTGGGGCATGCTCCAAAGTTCAACTTCTTCTTTGTTTGATTTATTGGCAGGTGGCAACCAAGCTGGTTGTCAAGCTGCATCAACTTCGATCTACTGTGTTCTTCCTCTTCTTCTCTACTCGGCCCACCAGCCACCGCCATCTCCAAACTGTAGCACTGTTGACACACTTCAACCATGCCTCTACAGTTTCAGTCTTTGAAAATATGGTTCTTTGATGAAAAGAAAAAGATACAAGCCAGTGTGCAGGTACCGGTGTCATTAATAACATATGTGAATGTTACATGTGGAACCTTTAGACCGACGGGTCAGACAGACAGTCATTACAAACAAGCTTCTTTTTCACTTATGTTTTTTCAGCTTTAAGAGTCACTTCCTCATTTGACAGTTTTAAGAACTTAGTGTTGCAGCTATTGAAGCCATTTCATTACAAAGTCAGTACAAAGCCTGTTAGTCCTCGTCACTAGTTATTTATTCTCTGTCCCTCTGCTTCAAGGTACAGTGTGTAGAATTTAGTGATATCTAGTGTTGAAATTGCATTCTGCAGCTGAGAACCCCTCATCTCACCCTCCCCTTCCAAACATGAAAAAGAACCTGTGGTAGTCCTCATAAAAACTTAAAAGGTGTTTAGTTTGTCCAGTCTGGAGTACTATTAAAAACATAGCGGCCTCAGTAGAGAGGACACCCTCAATGTAAATATAAAGTATTTTAATATAAAGGGCCTTTTCTAGGGTAAAAAAAACTACAATTCAGACAATTTAGACGAAATGATCTAGTGAAAACATCATGTGGATTATTTTATATTCAATTTGTGCCAACAGACACTGTTTTCCCCATATTTTCTTCTCGTCTCCTCCTCCTGCCTTCGCTCCGCGCTGTCGACCTCCTGGAGATATATTCTCCCTCAGCTATCACATCTCAGATCCAGCATTTTGGAAACATAAACACCCTTGAATAGTCTATTCTTACCCATGCTCACTGTTCTGTCTCTGCTCTGGGGTTCTAAAACACATCTGTGTTATGCACGGGATGTGTTTCATTCAGAGGCTGCAGCCTTTGGAAGCTGCATTTGAAGACCAAAGTTATTCCAACAGCCTAAATGACTGCCAATTCAAAGGCTCTTTCAAATGCAGCTGAGAAATGTGTCCTCCCAATCCAGTGCAAAGGTACAATGGATGTTTCCTTCTCAGGCCATCCTATCCCAGGATTCATTGCACAGTGGGGACAAAGCTGCCAAGCTTATGTAGCTAGACTAAGTGCAGCAGCTAGTAGCTGATGATGCTATGTTAAGGATGGGTTGGGTCCACAGGTTTAACCTTAAACAAACTGAACAACCCCAAACAAAGTTTATGTAGTGTTTTAACTCTAAAACAATGAATGCTGGGAAATCTTATGATACGTCAGTTGTATTAATTTAAAAATCTCATTTGATGAGTTGAGTGAACTCATCCATTCAAATAAAAAATAAATAATTTTGATAAGTCCAAAGGTTAGAAAATTAATATAACATTTTTACAATTAATGAAAATTCACAAATGGAATTAACTTGAAATTAAAACAAATGTGATTGTTAATGAGGGAAAGCAGTTGTTCCTGTGGGATGTTTTGCAGTGTACCAGCTCTCTGGTTGTAATTAACTCCCTGTAATGCAAGGCATCTGTACACCCCCCTGCTCCCCCCTGCTTATCTGGGGTACATCACAGATAAATCCAGACACCTGGTGAGAAGTGTGGCCATGGGTCCGTGCAGACCAGTCACAGGGTGTAGCCCTCAACATGTGGCTCCTCTGCATGATTTATGGACTGAGGCGAGCTGTTCCTCCGGGTTGACTGGGTCAAGGCCGCTGCTACCCAGCCTCAAACAGACTCCACACCTGACAAGATAAGCCTGGTCATATCCTGTGTTTGTGATCCACAACCTCACCCTTAAGAATTCATGACCAGAGCACCTGTGAGAGAAAGAAGACAAAACGTGTTTGAAACATAGATATGAGACAGAGTCAACATGCAGACTCAATACCTAAGTATCTATCTCTCTTTTTCTTCCATTGCACAATATGTAAACCTCTGCCATTTAAAAAGTAAGAATAGAGGAAATACTTGTCCTTTAAACCCCTTAATTTTCTGTTCTATTTAATTTTCCTTTTTAAAGCTGCACTATTGTTGGAAAAGTTCCAAATCATCTGACAATGTCAAACATATATTCCTTATAGTTGTAGTTCTCCTCCTGGTTGGACGTACCCGTTAAATCTCAGGTGCCCAGGAGTGAATCTGATTAGATCCCAAACCAGCTCAACTGTCCCCTTTCAACGTGAAGAAGTAACAGTTCTACTCCCAAACTCCAGTGCCCAGCTTTTATATAATCAGAACAAAAATCAAGAAGAGAAATCTAGATGTACATTTATATATATATATATATATATATATATATATATATAAACACAGAACAAAGAAAATAAACACAAGTAAAACGAAACAGTGTAAGTTGCCAAAAGGTGCAAGACGAAAGGTGTGGCAGGTACAACAGTGCAATTGGTACAGAAAGACAGTGAACCTGACAGTGAACCTAAATCAAGTTTCCCTCTCAACAAACTAGCTAACAAAATAGAAAAGGGTAAGAATTGAGTTTTATTTGCTTTCCCTTAATGTTTTTGTTTAAAAAATTCAAATAAGTTGTATATAACAGTGTACGAACCAACAGGTCAGGGTTTATCAATAATCTCTTGACTCACTTCATCATATGGGATAGACAGCTAAACACCTGCTTCTAATTTAGCTCCTGGGAAAAGAAGGACCGGTCGGGTCAGGTTGAAAGAGGAAAATGTTTGAGAGCGAAACCTGTGTGAGGATGGACAGTTGATTGACAAATAGGCTGAGATAAAAGTGTATATACAAAGGGGATGCTGAAGGATTAGAGAGATATGAACGTCAGGAAATGTAGAATAAAGAATAAGTTAGGTGAAAGAGTGAGCACGGGTCAGGGAGGAAAAGGGTCAGAGATCAGATGTACTGGTTCCAAACCGGGAGACGCAACAAACATGATTCATGACACATGTCTCCACACACACACACAAACGCACGCACACACACACACACACACACACACACACACACACACACACACACACACACACACACACACACACACACACACACACACACACACACTCCTCTATGCGGAGATGCCAAGAACTACAACATTTTTATTGAAGGTCTTCTTTCATAATGTAACTGCAAAGCTGGTTTTGTGATTTTCTTGTAAATATTGTCAAGAGGGAACCTTGATAGATCGACCCTGTTTGATGTCGACCTGTCACAGAGGAGAGCTCTGCAGCAGAGGAGCTGTTGTTGGTGAACACAGGCTGGAACATGAAAACATTCAAAGGCCTTTTTCATTTCAGGAAACTCAGTGTCAGGACAAGAAAGTCTCCAGTCTGCCTGCATGAGCAGCACTGAGACATATGTAATAAAATCACATTTAACAATATATACGCAGACGTTCCTCTCACTTCTATCTGGAGGTTTGGAGAGGGCCATCGCACCATTCCTGAACATCTGTGGCAGAATTGGATTGGACAGGATTCAGACCAGACACTGCACCACTGGCACCTTATAGTCATGAACAACGTCTGGTTTATCGAGTATAAAACAAAAACTGGCAATGTTCAGGGAATACACAGGCTCAAACTCTCAGACTCTTCTTTATTTTATTTCCCACCTTAAATCTCATGGAATCCCAGGGTATAAAAAAAATATTTTAGCCGGAAATGTCAGAAAGCTATGATGGAATATCAGGGTGAAAAAAAGAAGAAAGTCATAATTTTACCAGGAAAAACTCATGATATTACGTGAATAAAAGGTTTTTCCAGACTTACTTATCATTTAAGGGGGTAGGGGGGTGGGGACCATCCGCCTGTTGTGTGCGATAAAATGAGGAATGTGGAGCTTCCAGTTTTCTTAGGTTTTCTATACTTAATAGTTTTCTATAGGTTTCACAAATAACAAAATAATGTTTTGTCACATCAGCACCACATTATCATAAATATCAGGACTTTGAAAACTTGAGACTATTCTGAAAAAGAACCACACAAAACAGTTTAAACCTACTTTTTGGTGTGAAATCAAATCAGGAGCTGGTCTATCTGGTTGCAGTGGTGGCGGCTGAGATGTCAGGGTCCGCTTCTCAATCATGCAAGAATGTGGAGGCGAGAGACACAGCTGAGTTTGTTTGACCTCTCCTTTCATAGAAAGAGGAATTGCAGAGGAGTGACCGCACATCCCTTCATCTACCTTTTCCTCTTGCTCTCTCTGACTCTCTCCCTCTCTGCCTCCATGAGATATCTGCGATCAGGAAGCGTGTGTGTGCGGCTCGTGGGCGGTGGAGTGAACTGATACTGGGGTTCGCTGGTTTTGTCAGAGAGGAAGTGCAGCGGAGAGAGGACATTTCCTCCTGCATTTAAACCTTGATCTCAAACTCGCAGCTGTATCGATGTGAGAGATTGAAGCTACTTCCTCAGATAAACTATCATTTTAACAAACCTGCTCTGATCCGTGCTCAATGTGGGACATATGGTGAAGGCCGTTGCAGCAGGGCAGGCAAAGCATGCCATTATAGAAGCCAGTGAGAAAGGCTGATTACATTAGTCCACAGCAACAACGAGAACCCTCTTAAATTACGGTCAGCAGGTGACTGCAATGACACCGTGGTGGCAAACCCCTTAATGTTGCCTCATGGCACAAGCCGATGCCAAAACCTCATTTCAGAGGATGTTTAACTAAATGCGTTCATATAATGTTCCTGGAATGGTGAGGTTTGCAGTGTGGATACCCAAGCCTGTCGGAACTCATGGGGAACTTCCTGGATTTGGAAATTTAAAAAATGATATTCAGGTTCAGGTCATATTCTTTGACGCTGCAGTTGCCTGTAATTTTGGCTTGGGCCCCCAATGTCCATTTAAACACTCCTGCATATAACTTTGTTAATCATCCAGCACATACAGTAGTGTAAATCCACTTATAGGCTGTAGAGAAATGTATATGCAATATACTGAATGTGTTTTTCGTGCACTAGGCTGCAGAAAATAATTGCAAACATTGCATGAAGGATAAAATGCAAAGGAAAAACCTTGTGACAGTTGGTGCTGTTTGCTTTGTTTATTAGAGGTATATTGTCAAACATTTTACAAGCTTTTGCTTAAATGTTTCCATTTAGAGAGAAAAATGCAACACTGAAAAAACAATTACTAAAGCTCAGCAGAGAACACGTTTACAGCCCCTGTTTGAAAGGCACTAAAGTCCCAGGTTCAATATCAGTCTTCTTGACACATGCAGACACAACTAACAAAGACACCTGCTGTTACACACTTCAGTAGCTACAATACACAGAGCTTTCAGTTGACTTGTTAGTTGAGCTTTTGATGCCTGCTACCATGTGTTGGACACCAAAATATGTGCAATGGTAAAGTGGTGAGGTTGAAGTAACTGTTAATTCAACACACTGAACATTTGTACTAATGTTAAGCTTCCATAACTTACTCCATGTCGACCGTGGTCTCTCAGTTTGCTGTAGGCTTTGTTGAGTGCAGATATCTTAAATACTTTCAAGATTAAATACACCATATTGCTGCTATTTAAATACATATTGTGTCTTTTAAGTTAGAATTGCCATTCATGTTCATGAATTACGTATAATCACAAGACAACCGTCACTTGGAATTTCTTCACGTCTGCAAAAGAAATGTACAAAAAAAGTCTCTTTTTTTAAATAATAGTGATAGTAGTACATTCAAACAAATAGCATAATAATTCCTCAGCATTATTGTTGTGGTTTTAAATAGCTTGTGATGTAGGGGTGCTTGTGAGCGACAGTCTGTGCCCTTACTTCTTGGTTCAAATACTGCAGAAACAACGCTGTCACACAAGGTTGAGATTCCATGCTGGTGCCGTTGTCGTATTGCTAATTACTGATCATCAGTGAGTCCATCAGAAAGACACAGAATTGTTTAAACTCTGCTTCAGAGCTTAAAATGCATTTCCACAACAGTTACTCTGCTTGTCATCTCGTCCGCCCTCCACTGCAGCTACACACACGCATGCCTGTCAGACACTGATGTGGGAGTGATGTGTGTCAAATACTTGAATATAGAATAGACACCTTCTGATGTTAAAGCGCTGGTTTCTCGTGAGAGAAGAAATAGCTTGTCAGTTGATGGTACAAACAGCTGTATCGTTGCTAAATGGGAAAACGAGAAAAGTAATTCCTGGCAGTTTATCTGTGTTGACCATATTTTTTTCTTTCTCCTCTTCCTCTGACTCATCGTCTGATCTCTGTGTGGCTGATTGTGTCGGTTTCTCTCTCTCGTCTTTCTATGACATTTTTTCTTGCACCTGATAATGAAGATTTAGCTGCTATATCCATTATCTCCCTGCTGCTGCTACATTTGTCTCTATCAGTCTGTTTACAGTTATCTGGCTTTTGCACCATCTTCTTCCACCATCTGCCTTTTCGCGCTTCTGTCTTCTCCTTCGATGCAAATCTGTCCATGTCTCGACTCCCCCTGCTGAATCTCTGCAGCCCACTACCGGCAGCCGCAGCCCTCCACCACCATGTCCTGGTAATTCTTCAGCACCACCCGGTCTTGTGGGTCCAGGTAGAGCAGGGCGATGGGGCTGAGGGAGGTGGGGACGCAGCAGGCCCGCGGCACTGCCCCATTCACTGAGTTTACCAGAGTTTGCACCATGGCGTGGCTCGAGGAGTTCATGTGGTCGGCCAGGGGGAAGCGACACTCTCCCAGGCAGAAGAAGGCATCGTAGCCGCTGGGTGCAATGATCCACTTGTGCCAGCCCACATCATTGAAATCTACGTATAAAGGATGGCGGCGGCATCTGTTACGAGAAAGGCGTTTCAGTTTTGCAGCACGGCCGCCATTTCTTTTCACTCTCCCTCGATCGCTCCAACCAACCCCACCTTTATCAACCCCCCAAACTGGCACAGTATAAACTGTTTTTTTGGCCCTCGCCCAGGCTTGGTCCCTACTGCGGCCCTTGCTGCTGCTCCTCGCCCTCTCTTTTGTCCCTTTTCTCGCTCTCATCCTCTGTCCACCACTTGGGGTCCTCCTGCCGTGTTTGACTAAAGGCTCTCCCCGCCCGTCATGACTATAAGTCACCAAGAGGGGTCTCTCCTGTGCCCAGCTGTGCTCGTCTTGACCCACAGACCTGCATACCCTCAGGTGGCCCTTTTTGTCTTTCTCTGCCTCCTCCTCACTGGCTGCAGAGGAGAGGCTCCGCTCAGTGAAGGAGGAGGTGCTGTTCTCAGGTTCGACCTCCAGGAGGAAGCCCAGGCTGCCACTCCGAGAGAGGGCCTCATGGAGGAGCTCTGCAGTTAGGGTAAAGGCCTCCCAGAAACCACTTGCTTTATGACTGTGGAGGCCAGAGGTGAGCAATCTTGTCTCCAGCAGGGTGGGCTCTTCGTGGTGCTCAGAGAGGTATAGATTCAATCTGTGGGGGCCAGGGCCCAGGGAGGCTCTGTCACTGTGGAGGAGCCGAAGCTCAGCAGAGAGCACTCTCTCATCCTGAGGGATGGAGGAAATATTGAAGAAAATGTGCACCCTCTTACGATCGTCTGCGGTGGAACTGTCTCTAGGGTGATCTAAGGGAAAGATAAAGGGAGACAAGACAGTGTGGGAGTTCAATGCGGTTTAGATTTTTAAAGTAGTAATATTTAAAAGAAAAAACTATGCGAAGTTCATGTCGACACTCTCTGCAAGAATTAATTTGTTCCAAAATGTTTTGCTACAAAGCCTCGTCTGGGATTTTACATGAGCATATAAGGTTGTGTAAGTATTCTAGTTGCTTCCAATCTGTAAGTGAATTGTTTATTGTAGTCAGAATAAATGCTAGATTACCTAATTTGGCAGCTGCGCAACAGCATTGTACCAGCTTATATTTGCATTATCGTAAAATGAATTTACTAGATTTCTTATAAAGCAATGTTTGATTAAATTAAAACAGGAGATACATTTGATTCTAAAACTGGTTGCACTAAAGTTATTGGCACCTCGCAGGCCCTGAAAGAGGATAATACATGTACGAGCAGAAGTGTCCATGCAGAGTAAGCACACATCTTTTGATAAGAGGACCTCAGTGATTGTTACACCCCAGTTTATGTAAGAGGACTGGATTTTATTCGGCATTCCAATGTTTAGTGTGTCACAACAAAAATCATCTCCTGTTATGAATAAGATCTTTATCCTGCATCTATGGCTGATAAAAGAATCCAACAGTAAACGGTTTCTCTGGAACAACAGTTCAAAGGTAGAGCTCAACTCAGACAATCTTATTATATAGACACTGCGCAGATATTTTAATCCAATAAAATTGTAGTATGACGTCATGACGAGCTTACCACTGTGGTGAAAGCTACGGACTGTGTTGGCCTGCTGGATGTGCTGGCTCGGGAAGCTGAACGTAGGGTCCTCCACTAGATGGTACTGCTGCTGGTGGAAGCGGTAAAGATCCAGGAGGTACCGGGGCACCGGCACTCCGGGCCGAGGGTCGGGCCGCGACTGGAGGCCCAGCCGGCTCAGGAGGAGACTCTGGATGGTCTGGGCCAGACTTGGCTCTAGGAGAGAGGCGGCGGGTGGGTGTAATAAGGGGGAAGGCGTGGGGGACACCCTGCCATGGTCGATCTCGCTGGTGTCTCCACCCTGGCGACCAGACGAGGCTTGAGGTAGCAGCAGGACCATGAGGAGCAGGAGGTTAGCAGGGAACATGGTGGACCTGAGGGGGATGAAGAGAGATGATTGTAGGACAGGTGTGGACATGTAACGGAAGAGAGAACAGAGAAAAAAGGAAAAACGCACTTCTCAGTCCTTTCAAAGTCCTTTGAATTTGTGTGTTCATGCTTTATACAGGAACTATGTAAATCATATGATATAATGACACAATATAAAGTGTTTGTTGAGAAATCTGCAAAAGACATAGCTCCTACAAATGCTCCGGGACTCTGTATATCATGCTTGTGTCTTCTCCTTCCTGGACACACTAGTTTCTCATTAGTCCTCAGCCTTCATGTGGCATATGTTCAAGAAATTTACTGTCCACATATCCATGTGAAGTTGCTTGCTTGTTACTCCTGGCTGTAGAAACTGTGCTACTCTGGTTTTTTTC
The DNA here is from genome assembly GCF_024713975.1 of Paralichthys olivaceus. Classification (NCBI taxonomy): domain Eukaryota; kingdom Metazoa; phylum Chordata; class Actinopteri; order Pleuronectiformes; family Paralichthyidae; genus Paralichthys; species Paralichthys olivaceus. The sequence goes on along the minus strand of NC_091103.1, from coordinate 16,620,976 downwards.
TCTGTTAATTTATGGCTTCTTACCCCCCAAGACCCATACATCTCACAGGACACCTCAGCAGGAGTAATTAACACGTCTCTATCTGTGATTTAATCCTACTGAGTGTGAAAGAGATCATAGTGCTGGATCTGACAGGTAGAATCAAGGGCTGTGGACTGTGGTCTGTCAGTGAGAGACTTTCACATCTCTTTTCCTTTTCAAATCTGGGAATATCTGCAAACATATACTGATACGTTCAGGTTCAAATTGACTGGATTGTATCAGTACATTTAAATGAAAATTTGTTTATTCTGATCAGGTATGAAATATATTTAGAATTTTGAGGAATAATGGAATATGGACATTTTTCTATCAGATAAAGGAACCAACGACTTATTTTGCTTCAGAGGAAACAGCTTTACTAGTATTCAGAATTTGTTGAAAGTCTAAATAATGAATGATATGAAAACTATGAGCTTGGGGTCTGATGATATTTTTCCTTTGAAATGTGTCTATGCAATATGTATAAATATCATGTTAAAAAGAAACTGAGTTAAAGTTAGTTATATCATGGGTGTTACATAATTGCATATACTATAGGATGGATGTGTGCATTATAATGTCTGGTTTCACATCCAAAATCTGCAGGAAAAATGAAAATAAAAAGTAAGATTTAAAATGTTTTGTGTGGAGAAACGGATTCAATACAGGATGAGAATGACCTGCTACTGGGAAAGGTAAAATCAACTTCATCTTTGCATTCAGTGGTAATGACAGCTATCCCACTCTGCTCAAGTCATCTGTCTGTTTGTGCACAAATATGCAGTAGCTGTTGTGGAACAAACGCTGGGTCCTCTTTAATCTCCAATCTTCCAGCCAGGGGAATATTTGCATCTATGCAGAAGTGTGTGCTGTTGTGTTATTGATTCCCTGTCACAAAGCAGATTTCCCATTTTAACCACTTCATTCACTCCCAGCAGAATTATTGTCATGTTCTGTCTCTGCATCATGAATTCTGACCCTGGCAGTTTTTCTTTAGCTGAACTTTACTCTGTTAACTTTACCTTTCTGCTGACTTAAAACAAGAGATCGGCTTATCTCTCTCCTAGTGCGGGAACATGACCACAGACAGGGGTCACACAATTACCACTGTGACCTGGCTAACACCCTGCACCTCTGTAGTGCAGCTGTTAATAACTGAGCCAGTAATTAGAAACCAGTGAGTTAAGGGCCTTTTCGACCTGAAGAGGTTGAGGTGAGATGTAAGGAAAAAAAGGTCAGAGCTGTTGACCAGACAATCTGAACTGCAAATGAACTAAACTTCTATTCAATGGGACAGAATAGAATCATGTCACCCTGGTGAAGGAACAAGTATGAATTATGTGTTTGTTTGCCATGATCTCTTTCCTTGTCCAAGCACTCTCATATCTTTCCTCTCTATCTCTTTATCTCACCTCTGTTAGGGACAGAGGATTGATTAGGCCCTGTGCAGCGAGATAACAGAGGCATTTATGGCTGAGCGAACACATAATGACACTGTAATGACGGCTAATCTCATCACGCTGCCTGAAATAAAGGGTTAAAAGCAGGTCACAGGTGTGAAGGTGTATATATTTTTATGCATGTGTAATTACGTGTGTGTGTGTGTGTGTGTGTTGGTCATATGGTACGCAGTTCAAAGGGCAGCCCTGGGAAAATGAGCTACCTCCAAAGCGTGGGATCGTCGCTAGCTATCCATTAAACACTCGCAGCCACACCCAAGGCTGTTTTTACCTGAGGCAACGCAGCGGAGGACAATTACAGATTAGACACTGTGCAGGACGGCCTCTCCCATATACTGCGGAGGCTTGTAAAGCAGATTAAGGACAACAACACCAGCTCTCTCCTGTACTTTCCTCACTTAGAAAAACCACCCAGGTGACTCCGAGGTTCAAAGGTTCACACAACAAGGTCGTCACTCAGCACAGGGTGTGCCTCAGCATGGGTGACCGAGGGGGAGGAACATTGACGAGAAAAAAGAGAGAGAGAGAGAGAGAGAGAGACAGGATCGGAGGCCAGCTCGCCCTACATCGGTTTGACACACATGCAGCCTCTCTCTCTTCTCCCTGGGTGTTTGTGTTGTGACAGCGTCTATCTAATTTAAACCAGGCAAAGAATATCCAGGCCCAATTTAGCATCTTTACGCGTCACATGCATCAGGGTACCACCCACCCTGAGGTCACCTCATTCCAGTTAGCCAAAAAAACTGACATTTTTATGATTACAACTCCCCCAGTTCCTCCTTTTGGTCAGACTTTTTTTTTTATATTTTCATCTCTGTCAAGAATCTGGCATGAACATGCACTAATGAAATGTTCTCATAGGTTAAAGGAGGAGAGAGGAATGATGAATGGGTCAGGGATGAGGTGGGATGAAGGGTTGAGGCTCAGCAGCAGCGGGGTTTTTTTTCCCTGTGTGCATACATGCAGCTCAGCCTATTAGACATATTGGATGTGACCTGACCTCCCGAGCAGACGGTAGCATGACCCTGGCGAGTGGCAGTCGCCGGCCTGCCTCGTGGCGTTCTGGACTCGCTGATTAAAACCTCCGACCTCTGATGTCTTCTGTCGCGCCCCCCTCTCTGCCTCTCTTTTTATCTGTTTATTTCAAACCCTGCTCGCTTTCCTCTTCCTCCTTCCTCTTTGCATTCCTTGAACTTTGTCCCGTCGCTCTGTCCTCCATGTTGTCATACGCTAAGTGTTTTTGTGTTTCTCTGCATCACCTTCCTAGTCCCTCTTTCCCCCTTCCCTCCTCCCCACATAAACGTTGTTCTTTTTTCCTATGTCTTAAATGAATGGTGTTTTTGCGGAAGAGTGCGGTCGACTGCTGTTGGGGCCAGAGGGCCGAAGTGTCACTGCAGCCGGCTGATTTATCCACCGCCGCTGTCTTCGTGTTATGCCTGGTCCCTCAACTTTCCCTTCCTGTTGTTCTTCCCGTGTTTCTTTTCCCAAATTCCTCCTCTTGCTCTCGTTGATTTCTCCCTCACCCCTTCCAGCTCTCATTTTTCTGTGCTGCCGTCTCCCATTCTTTCAGAACATGATACGGGCAGCGTACGTGCCACAGGGTTCATTTTCTCGCTCTGAGCTTACTCAAGTACTTGACAAATATGTCATGTTGGACAGCCTCAGGAACCTGAATGTGATGCACACTATGCACGTCCACACCTGAGAACACTTCAGAGGATACATGTGGTCAGAGCTGCTCTTTTTCCACAGTGGCCCTCACACTGTTACATAAAATGAGCATGCTTGCTGTAGTATAATCAAATGTGGGGTTATGACTGCATAATATTCCACATGTTTAACTAGTCATTAACGCACCACTTTGAGCTGCAGACCTAAAATTTAATGGGGGTGAGGTGAGAAGTGGTCCAACACAGTTGCGAGGAGAGTTGTAATTCTGCTTTCTGAGGCGTGACAGATGAAATCATTAGAACAATATTCCTAGGTATACGCTGCTGTGTGGTTTTATTGGACTCTATTAGAACCGCACTGTAATTCATCCCAGCTGGACCCATTAGCTGGCTAATGATACAGACGTCTAACGTGAGCGCACACACACGATAAGAACACTACTGGGTTAAAACCCATGCTAACAGTTGGGCGGCACTAACACTTACGCAGAAACACATGCCAAGATGTATAACTATGGAGAAACTGGGTTCTTAACACATGACAGCAGTTGGAAATAGATTTAGACACAGAGAGAGAGAGAGAGAGAGACTGGTGGATCGCTCTGTCTTTATTGCTGCCCTCTGTAAAACTGTAACTTTGTTAGTTTATCTGAGGTGGGAGACTCCAACCTAAACCTAATCCTATAATATGTCCTCACCTTCAAACTTAATGATTGACGTTGTAGTGACTTACTTTTTGTTTCCATCAGGAACACAAGTAGTGTGACTGTGTAAAACATCAGTAATACCAGGGCCACACACACGCACACACGCACACACACACACACACACACACACACACACACACACACACACACACACACACACACAGGTTTGGTTTAGTGGACATTCAACTGCCATCTGATATGCCTAACTGAAACAGAAACTCACACACACACACACACACACACTTACACACACACTTACACACACACTTACACACACACACACACTTATATTTTGACTTTAGTCTCATTCATATAAGCTGGAGCTGAGCATCAACAGGTCTCCATGTCTTCACAAATTTCACAAATCATCTCCTTCATCCTCACACTCCTATTTTTTCCCCCTCAGAATCTCTTTTGCCTGAGCCAGGGATGCCCGGAGGTCTCGGAGTGTCACAAGTGCATTGTGGTTAAGGAGGCCCCCGCTGCTGAGGCACATCGCTGCAGAGGCATCGGTGGAAATACTGACATATCCACCCCGTGACTCCCGGAGGCTGCAGAGACTGCTCTCGTTGTGCGTCTGACAGCTAAACCGATGTGAAATACAGAACAAAAACACACCTCTGCTTTTCACATTAAAAGCTGCAGAGTGTGTCGACTGACGGCCAATTCCGACTGTGTATGTTGCAGAGGTGGTGAGTTACGTTTTGCTCTTTGAACTCATAATAGGCACATTATTCTTGGACAAGTTGCTTTCCGTACGATATTTTGATTGAGCAACACACTGTGCCAGCAGTGTATGCATGTGCAACAGTGTGTGTGTGTTTTTTTCCCCCCAGAGTGACTAATGGTTTCAGCAGTGCTGTTCCTGTGGCTTGACAGGCAGACATGTGTGCATGTGTGTATGTGTGTGTGTGTGAGACTGTGTGGAGAGGAAAGGGATGTAGTACTCACGTCCAGGTGTGGTGGGATGTATGCAGAGTCCATGGTTTATCCTTGAGCTCCAGTGTTACGATCCCTCGGCTCTCGCTCCCGCTCCTTTGGACAGAATGGACGCACTGGACTCGTTACCTCTAATTTTGCCTTCTCTGTTTTTTTTTGTCTCACTCAGAACAGTGTCTGTCTCTCCTATGCTTCCTATTTAAATGGCCTGTAGGTAATGCTGCTCGCTCCATGTTTCCCTCCCCTCTCTATGCTCCCTTGCTCAGCTTCTCATCCTGTTGTCAGTGTCAGATAAGCAAACTCTTAAAAACATCCACCGGCTTCCCTTCTGCCTGCCTGCCTGACCTCTGCTCGTAGGCAACTCCCTTTCTCTGTCGCCTGCACTTCCACCCCTTGCTTGTTTAAAACACCCTGGCACTGTCGCTGTGCATGGAAGCTGCAGGAGGAGGATGACTTGTGTCCATGTGTCTATCAGTCTGTCTGTGCTGTATCACTGGCAACAACTCCCTCTTGTTTCTAAACCTCCTTACTATGAGTCTCCCTTCCTCTCCACTCAGTTCCTCCCTTTTGTATCTCCTCCCCTTTTTCTCTCTCTCTTTCTCGCCCTCTCTCCCACACACACACACACACACACACACACACACACACACACACACACACACACACACACTTTTTTGGAATTTTTTTCCCGATGTCATTAAGCGTCCAGCTGGTAAACTCGGTTTATCTCTAATTTACTTTCTTGGCCACTCATATCCTCTCAAATAGTCCCAGTACATTCACAGGCTGTTCGCACACACACACGCACAAACACACAAACACACAAGCACACACAAAAGCAAACACACAAGCATGTCATCAGAGACATATGCATACCTGCCTTTGCACTCAAATGAACACACACACACACACACACACACACACACACACACACACACAGTCACACTTGCAAACATACTAAGATGAAACCAAACCCAGTGGGTAATCGAAGACATATGCACACATGCATTTACATCCTTACACACACACAGGTCCAGATAACCCTGAGGTCACACAACAGAAGCAGACTAATTATTTTACACATTTCATCCTTTGACAAACTCACCTGCTGTTTTTCATTGGGACCATTTTACGTTTCGACCAACATGCTCGCAGACATTCGCCGCACCGTCATTATAAATACGAGGCCCCATGACTCTGAATAAGAGCAAACAGATTCAGTTACAAGACAAAGGTATGAATGGATGACTCATAACAGCTGCCATGAAGTCACAACAGTTGAGTTTTGTGATTGGATGGAAGTAGACGTTGAGGTAAGAAAAAAAAAAGGAAAACGCAGGCTGTACTTCTCCACTACGGGTTGAAGCAAGGTGCATCCGTCCTTCCAGTGCAGAGCGGGTGGCGGGGTGAATTTGTATTCATGGGCTGGGCCCATGAGAAAACGTCTCTTTAGGATGCATCGTCTCACATATTAGATCTCATCTGGAGAATCACTTGCCCACGTCCCCCTGCTCCTCCTCTCTGTCCCCTCCACTTGCTCTTCCCGTCCACTCTCGTACAAACACACAAAAACCTCATCCACAGACCTCATTCATCCTGAGGCTGAGTAATTGTCCCAGTGCAAAGCAACTTTACACACAAAAATGCAATGCCTCTGATCTGGCAACACACACACACTTACTTTTGGGAAGGGCTTTTATCATTACAGTTATCAGATTGAAGTACACACAGTAAATTAATTGTTTAAAAGTCAAAGAAATAAAGGTAAAATGTTTTTACTGACCCTTAGTATGCTAATTCCACACTGCATTAAAACACAAAGTTTACAGAGAACTTTACATTAGCATCAATGAACTCTCCGTCTGGAAGGTGTAGTAAGTACGGACTTGGCCTTTGTGTTAAAGTTTAAACATCCATTGTGAGTTCCCGGGTCCTGCACTAGGTCATTTGCAAGGATTTGTTTTATTGCGAAAGCTTTCAACAACAACACCACCTTTGACACCTTCACTTCTTCTAAACTAAAGTTCTATTCTGACATTGAACTAGCTTGTACATCAAAATAGATGAAACTTTTCCAAGAACACAACTCAACCAAAGCAACTCTCTCAAATTAAGAAGGTTCCCCATTCATCTTTCTGTGTGCAGTTTGCATGTTCTCCCCGTGTGTGGGTAGGTTTTCTCCAGGTACTCCAGCTTCCTCCCACAGTCCAAAGACATGCAGGTTGGGGTCAGGTTGATCAGAGACTTTAAATTGACCAATGGTGTGAATGTGAGTGTGAATGGCTGCACTTCCAGCTGACTGTGACCTTTGTCCTCTGAGATCAGTTGAGTGTAACCGCAGATACGATTTTCTTCTTGAGCTGTGCTGAAAGGGAATATCTCAGGGCACACTGGCTTCGACCCATGTTCACCTTATTATTACAGATACAGTTGGATATGTTGGTAAATCTGCTTGTTTGCCTTGTTGCAGTGAGTTAGATGAGAAGATAGCGCTCTCATATCCTCATACATAAAGTGGAGCTACAGAGCCAGAGGGCGATAGGTTCAGGCGAGAAGAGGAAGTGGGAAACCACTGGAAGTCCTGTGCCTGGCAGCTGTTCACCAAGAAGAATTTAAGTGTGGGTTTTTGAATATTTCACCAAGTTTTACAATAATACAGCTTCAATGTAATTACTTTTCCAACCTGCGAAGCTACATAGTTCAGTAAAACTGTATGTTATGGGGTTTAATTGGCTAAAACATGAAAGAATCACTGGCGTGGTCCTTAAATGTACGAGCCTTTGGTGTGTAGAAATGGATAAAAAAAGGTCTGTGGCTACTCGGGGTTTAGACATCATAGCTGAGCCGCAGCTCAGGCTTCACTTCGTGCCTTCTCCAAATGAGCAGTAATTCCAGCCTCCAGGTTTCCCATCCTCTGGAAAAGCCGTCGGCCGCCTGTCCCGCTGACTTCCGACGGGGGTGGAGAGAAACTTTTAAAGTAATACCTCACCGCCTTCTTAACAAGCCATCCATCCATTCATCCTGCATCCCAGTGTTCCCACTTCCATACCACTACGTCCCTCCATGGACATGGAGAGAGAGAGAGAGAGAGAGAGAGAGAGAGAGAGAGAGAGAGAGAGAGAGAGAGAGAGAGAGAGAGAGAGAGGCCTCGTCAGGAGAAGAGGAGGAGGAGGAGGAGGAGGAAGAGGGTGTTCGGCTACCTCTCTCCTTCTTTTTCCTCTTTCAGCAAGCTGTCGCACATAACTACTCATTTATCAACATGGCCATCAGTCATTCAGTGATGGTGGGAAGAAGAGCAGAAAAGCTAAATAGAGAGGTGACTTGGCTTCTTAGCAATAGTAGTAACAGCTGTGAAGACGTGCGCACGCACACACGCACATTCTGACTTTGAGTTAATACATGTAGCTCTGTCTTTTTTATAGCTCTGACTCTGAGTTTAACACTTTGCATTAGCCTCTTTAAGAAGAATAGATCTGTCATCTTTGTGTGGAGGTTCCACCATAGCTTTGTCATGTTTTGACCATAGACTGTAGCTACATAAAGATGTACTGGTCGCAGTATAGCTCATGGATCTACTCCATGGTATAGTGAATTGGATATGATCAAAGTACATGTAGGAGTTCTGTCTTTTAAGGTAGATCTTTTCACACTTACATATATATTCAAATGTTCACATTTCTGGTTTCAATTTTGAAAAGACCTCAAAATCAATTGTGATATTTTTTAACAACATTAAAAAATATCCATCATAACTCATAAAACCAGTCCGGCTTTTTATATTTTTTACATTTTCTTATTAGTAAGTCAGTACTCAACCTTTAAACACAGTTACAGCAGTTGACAACATCTAAAAAATGAATCATTGTAAGTGTGTGTGAAAGGGAAAGAGAAAGATTTTGCTGTCTAGTGTAGTGAGGTAAAAAAAACTTCAAATAACAATGCATAACTTGCCGTCATAATAAAAAACACTGAAGTGACACTGATAAACATCAGCATAATGGAGAACCTATGGAAACTATGGAGCTTAATGACTTGGTCGTCTGTTGTCCCGTTCCAAAATCAAATTTTCCTGAGAAGAGCACGTCACGGAGCAGAGTGAGTCATGAGAGAAAAGGCCCACAGTCCAGAATAAGCAGAGATTGATGTTCAAACACTTAACGTGATCGATGCCTCACCAGGAAATGGGCTGAATGATAAATATGAAGTGCTGGAGAGTCATTTCTGTGATGACCTCACATCTACCTCTATTGTGTCTGTGTAATGACTCATTACTGCAGTGCCTTCGCTGTGCAACTATGAAACTTTGTAAACTGTTTGTCGCTCATCCTGTTTACTACAAGTTTGGATTTCTTTTTTATTTCTTTTAATGAAATGCTGCACTTTTTTTCATCATTAACTTGCATTAGGTCAGTTAAGTTAATCTGACTAATGGTGTTTTCAGACATTGTCCTGCTGAGGATCTCTGGAAAATTGAGTCTGGATTTTTCAAATGTGCACAACGCAGCAGGAGGTTCTCTGCACATACACGTTCACAACAGAAACAAATCCTCCGCAGGATTCAGGTGAGGGTGGTGCAGCAGACAGAGGCAGGAAGTGGTCTATAATTCTGTTGCAGAGATCACATGATTTTATCACCACAGACTGTCTTGATGTCTTTGTAAGTGTCTTCTGTGTGTATTCATTTTTGCATCTGTCACATGTTAGAAGCGTCAGCATGATTAAAAAAGAAATATTGCTACTGCCAACTTTTCTGGGCTTGTTTCATACAGTTAGAGCAATGAGGGTCCACAAATGGCTTCTTTCAACTACTCCTTATATACTGATGATGCTACAATCTGTTGTTTTTCGGAATTTTCCAGACAATAAATGCTTCAAAATACCACTGCTGCTGAGTCAACTGTACACAGTTCTATTTATACTACATATTACATAACTGGTTATTTATACATGTGTATATTATTCTATGTCTATATTATATTGGACTTACATTACTGGACATTTACATTTCTCACTCTTTCTGTACTTTGTACTTTGTACTAATTTGCCACCACACTGTTTTATTTGCTCTGTCAAACACTGTAGTTGGTACTAATGAGAATAAACCAGCCTAATGATAAATATAAATATACAGATACTGTATATCTGCTGGAGACCAACCAGTAAGCATTAAGTGCATAAGTAAGATACACAAAAACATAATGAGAAGAGTGTTTGGATGCTTCTAGTAAATACTCAGACCCTCTTTGCTGGTATTGGACCTCTCTGAGTGGGCCTTAGGGTGGAATGACACAGCAGAAGAAAAAAATGGAAAGAAGCTACAAAAGGAGAGACAGACGTGATTTCAGTAGGTTTTTACATGAAGGAATCCACACAACTGAAGTGACCAAACATTCTGCATGGTTGTGGACTCAGACACACACCTAGACACACACATACTGACAGACTATACACAGACACAGTAACACAAACAGGGTCTGACACTTATCATTCACCGGCGAGGAATTCCAACCTGAGTTTTTGCAGCGATAAGATTTCATTCCTTCATCCTGAGGTCATTGTATCTGGAGAATTGGGAAAAAGTGTGTGTGTGTGTGTGTGTGTGTGTGTGTGTGTGTGTGTGTGTGTGTGTGTGTGTCATGCCATCATCCCATTCCCTCTCTTTCCCCAAGTCACTGAAATGTAACCATTCAAAAGAAAAACACAAGACTAAGCCCTCAAACCTAAGAATAAAAGCTTATTTGTAATTTTCTTTGGACATTTTGAACCCTCTACAGAGAGTTTCAGTGATTTATTGAATTGCTTAAGTGTATATAATGTAATGTAATGTTGGCAACCAACCTGTTGGGGTCTTAGATGGCTGCAACACAGAAGCAGAGGGTGGATAGCACTTCCTGAGACTTGTTTGTAATGACAGTACAATAACCCATTGACCATGATTACCAGGAGGAATATGTATAATTCAGAACAGAACCAAACACACCAGTCAACCAACCAGCCATCAACGCACAAACCAACCAAACGTTGTGTTACAAACAATCAGTGAAAGTAATTCCTTTAGTTTATAACACACCTAAAAGTGTGACTATGTTGGAAAGTTGAAAAACTGTAAACCTATGGACGGGAATGAATAACTCAACCAACCAACCAAAAACCAGCAACCAACCATTGTGTAAAAACCTATCAATCGATGAAAGTAATCCTATTAGTAAACTGTATAATACACCTAAAAGGCGGATAACTACTATGTTGGCAAAGTGAGAAACTGTGAGTTTATGGAAGGGAACAGGAATAACAATAAAACAGATAATTACTAAAATCCCACAACATCATCACAGTCAATCATAAATCCTGGATATGAGAGAAAACACAAAGTAAATCTCCATAAATGCAAATCAAACATGGAATAAAAACAAATGGAAACAGGAAGTCTCATGGCAGCACTCCTCCTCCGCATCTCAAGCATATCGTGTTTGCAGATGCTAAAAACAAGGTCATTGAAGAGGCAGATATGGACCCTGTGCACGTGCGGATGTGAGTGTGTGTGTGTGAGAGAGAGAGTGAGAGAGAGAGCATCATATAAGCTGGTAGGCATTCATTATCTAACTCAAGGACATTTAACAGGGACGGAGGACTTGTCTGTCTTTCATTCAAACGCCCACCTAGATGCTCCAGAAACTACTACTGCTGCTGCTGCACTAATTCATTCATTCTTCATAAGTGCTCACACACAAACACACATTTGTACACACGTTTGTACTTCTATCTTAGTGAGGACACTCATTGGCATAATGCATTCCCTAGCCCCTTACCTTAACCCTAACCATCCCAACTAAATGCGTTACCCTAACCCTTAACCTAACCGAAATCTAATTCTAATCCTAAAACCAAGTCTTAACCCCGAAACAGTCCATTAAAAGTGGGTCAGAAAGTGAGGACCGGCCAAAATGTCCTCACTTTGTAGGTTGTAGGCTCAAACTGGTCCTCACAAAGAGCTTTAAAAGAGGGCGCACACACACACACACACATTACATCTGTTTTCTACTGTGTCTGGTACTGGCGAGTACCTTTGGCATTGTGAGAACATTGAGGAGCTGTTAAATGTGGTCAGTGTTTATTTTAGAAACCAGCATACACAGATGCCAGACTTCTCCAGCACACACACTTCTCTGAGGGTCGAGTACAGTTTAACAGAGATCACCAAGAGTACAACTGGACCCTTATTTTGGTGCATGTTTCAACATGGATGATGTATCAGTATGTGTCATAAATTTCAGTCCAAATTCGGTGCAGGTTACAAACAAATTTCAGATATTCTGAAAATGTATTGAAATTATGTACGTTTCCCTCTAGTGCTCAGGGAAGGTTTGGAGTTGCATGAGCAGAGTTTAAGTGACATTGTCTCTGCTCTCAGGTGCTGTTAATCATTACAGAAGACGAGGACACAATGAGATGACATGATTAAACACAAATCTGATGTCTTAGCTGCAATTTTTTGTCTTGACTGGTCTTTGGGGGCCCAGGCAAAAGGCACCTGGGGGACCTTAGGACAACCAAAAGAGTTTGTCTCTTTTTAGCTCAAACTGATGGTCTGGATTGTTTGCAGTGTGAAATTATTATTTTTGATAGTTTGGACTTTCAGACCAAATTCAGAAAGTTTAGACAGCAATAGAAAAAGACAATGCATGTTCAGGGAAAAAAATCTTTGCTTCTGAATTTTCTGAAAGGAGTTCAGTGATAAAGACCACGAATCATTGACAAATAGTGGTGAAATTAATTACATAACTGCCCTGAACATCATTCAAGCCAAGTTGATCGAACCACACAAACAATAATTGTGTTTGGCTTGTAGGTTTTTCTGCCAGTCATTCAGCTTGAGCTGCAGTGACACTGCTGAGAAGATGTTAAATCAACAGACAGGCAGACGAGAGGGCCTGTTCACCACTACACGTCTACAAGACAGATGCACACAATTACATGACATATATTACAGGTTTGTATATGCATACGTGTGTGTGGTCAGTAATAACAGGAAGCTGGCCCTCTGTGTTGACACAAACCTGCCCTGGTGATTGGCCGTTTGTAGTAAATAAACAAATAGAAGAGTGACCCACTCAGCCCACAGGCAGCAGAGCTCTCCACGAGCCTAAAAATAAGAAACGCGCCATCAAACCCAAACAGGAACACCTGCAGCTCACCCCTTGGTCGAGGCCGTGGTCATGACAACCAACAGCGCTGCATGCAAACAGTTTATAGAAGGATAAGGATGGGTGGGAGAGGTTTCTGCAGATGCCAGAGGGCTTGAGCAAAGATTGTAGACGAGCTATGGCCGCACTGAGACACGGGCTATAAAATTAGAAAGACGTAAAGTGAAGGGGAGGGAGGAATGTGTGGAGAGGGAACCACAGATAAAGGAGAGGAAAGAGGGAATGTATGGTGACCAAAAAATGGGAATTTTTACATGAGTGAGAGAAACAGAGACACTGTCTGGGATGTGGTTTGAGTGGGAGTCATTCAGAGTTAGCTGGTGGCTGTGGAGCACCAAGGCCACAAGACTGACTGAGGGAATGTATGTGTATATTGACAGAAATCATCCTGAAATAGCTTCATGTACATGGTAATTGATGGAATGTAGTTCAAGAAATATGCAGCTTTTGATATGATTAACTGTAGTGGGCCTTTTTCTCTTTATAGACCAATTACTATTCAACTCATCCAATTCCATGATGCTAAAAACTCACTGCACAAAGCAGGTGGAGGTATGCAGGTAAGAAGACGAAGAAGTAGTCGAAGGAGAAAAAGACAAATAAGAAGAACAGCAAGAACAAGAGGTAGTAGCATAAGAATAACAAAAGAGAACAAGATGAAAAATATGTTAAATGATGAAAAGTACGGCTCTCAAAAATAACGACTTGTTGTTCCTGAGAACCAAAAGATCCCCATTGTTGTTCAAGGTAAAGGGACGTTTAATTATGGTCAAAATTTAATGGCATCGTTTTGCGTTACTGACTTTGCACTCCTTTGCTACACATACTGTATGTTATAGGAAAAACACACTGCTAGCCTGTTAGCAAGTTTGGTTTGGTGAGTATGTTTTTGCAGGTGTAGGTTTTCCCTGCACCTATTTTGAAACTAAATAGTAGATAAACAAACTGTAGAATCAGTTGTCGTTGTCATGAACACGCTGTTGTTGTGATCAACAACTTCACTTACATTAATAAGTCCCAGCCACTGCTGCTACATAGCGCTGGTCACCTGTTTATACTATTTTACTAATAGTGAACATAACAAATTTCCAAATCACACCAAAGTCAACACATTCTTGGGCCCTAAACAATACACGTACTAAATGTGAAGCCACTGAGATAAACGGTTCCTGAGATACGCAAACCACATATAGACAAACAAGAGATTTCTGCATTCATTGTCTGGAAAAGACACGTTCAAGTTAAAAAACAATGAGGAGTCCACCACTGCTCCTCTAATCTGCATCGTCTGACGGACAAAACAATGCGACACAATAATTTGGAATCTCTGGGTGGACCCTGAGGGACGCTCAGAGCTTTAATCTGGTATATCTTGTCCAGTGCTGTTAGCAGGATCTTCTGGGAGGTTGAAATGCCCTTCACACAGCTGCAGCACCTGCTCATATTTCTCCCTGAGACATGTGTGATAAAACACAGGTCTCCTTTCATAGATAAAATAAAAACACAGGCTCACAACTCATGAGATGGCAACACGGACCAGCTGCATGTGGAGTCTCTCTGCGTATGTATGCGATTACAGGACTTAACATGCTTTTTTTCCCCTTCCCGCATTGAAATACACACATGTGGAGACACACATGTACAAGGGCGTGTGTTTGCTCTTTGTTGTAGAAGTGCAAGCCTGTCTGCATTTGTGTGTTCGCCAAGGAGAACATACTGTGCATATGTGAGTGTTATTTACGCAACTCCTTGCTGTGTCTTAGTGCTTCAGCTCCAGATGGGCCGGGGTCAGAGCAGGCCTGCCCTCCCCGGTCCAGATGTGTCCAGGTGTGGCCTGCGATGTCACGCCATGCAGCCCAGACTCTCTTTAGACCACGAAACAGGTTGCAGGGTCAGACACATTTCCAAAACTTGTCTATTTGAGAGGAATGAAATGTGAAAGAAAAAAAATCAAACACCGAAGAAGGAACCACATGGACTCCATGTTAGCTTGTGCTTAAAGGAATGAACCTCTCTGGCTTTGATAAAGTAATCAAGTGATTCATCTCTCTGTTACTATGTTTGGCAGGATGTGGCCGTCTGTCCCGTCAGGACAGCTGCGTCCATTGATATCTTCAGCGAGGAGAACAGGACCGAGCTTAAGGACAGAGATCTGGCAGTTTTACAACAGGAAAGGAGCACTCAAGTCTGACATTCTCGAGCAAGACTGGGACAGAAACAGATAAAGTTCAGAGTCTATGCATTGAAAGAGAATTTAATTAAATAAGGGCAGATGTGAGAGAGATGGAGGGAGATGGTGTTTGTATGATTGGGGGATTTGGGTTGTTGGGGGCATCGCAAGTCTGCACTGAAAAACACAAGGAGAAAGGGAAGAGGGAAGATGTGCACTACTTGTTATCTTGCCTCTCTGTTTACTCAGATTCCTACTAACAGATAGCATCAGCAAATAAGCTTTAGCCAAGCTGACGTGCTGTGGACCAAGCAACAGCTGACCTTTTGCCTCTGTGAACACACACACACACACACACACACACACACACACACACACACACACACACACTACATTCTGACCTGTTATAAACACTGAGCATTGGCGGGGGTTGAGCCTGGTAACAGCGAGTTTCATTAAACTATAGAACATAAACATTTTATATGGACAAGTACATATTTTAAGAACTAATAATTTGTTGTCATATTATATAAAGATGAAAACTTTGAATCCTTCTATAGTCTAGAAGGTTTAAAAGGGTCAGTTCTCATTCAGTGTATTTCAACCATAAACTGTATAAGAAGATAAACGACACATCTCCACTTCCTCCCACTATCCTGAAATGAATCAAAAATTTCATGTACATGTACAGACTCCTCACTGAGTCTCCAATTAGATATGTTGTACCTGATCAACTACAATAACTGGAAACACTGTACAACCATATTGTATTTGCTGTAATGGTGATATCCATTATCTCAACTTCGCAGTGTTTGTGCAGAAACAAAATAATATTTTTGAGTGTAATAAGGGGTTTTGCAGTATAAGGTTGGGCGAGCATAATCGATTCACTTCCATTTTAGGGCTTTTTCTTCCTCTATTGTTTAATGCTGTTTCAACTTCCTGCAATTGGTCCAAAGTCAGAATTCTTTCACACTGCACACAAACCACAGAATGGTTCAGTTTGATCCAGACCAAAGCTACCTCTTTTGATCTGATTAAAATTTGGTCCGTTGGTCTGGACTGTGTTCCAAGGTTCATTTTACTTTGAGTTACTAAACAAGATAAGTGTGAAAGCACTAATTTCAAAAGGCCCATCAAGTCTATAAGTTCAACAATGAGTCCAAGAAAAAGATTCCCAAAAATAAATCAAGTCCTTCAAAAAATTCATAACAGGGACAGAATCGTGACAGTAATGGTCTGGGGAATGTTTACTCACTAAACTTATTGCCATTCAATAATCATTTGAATGACACAGCCTGTCTGAGTGTTGTTGATTCCTCCGCAGCCCCTAATTCACCATCTTCTACTGGCTGCTCCCAGCGTGATAATGATGTAACATGTCACAAAGCAAAGATTGGTTTCATGAACGTGACGGGGAGTTCAGTGTTCTTCCCGTCGTCACCACATCTGATTCCAGAAAAACCTTTGTGATATAGAACAGGAGATTAGCAGCATTAACATGCAGCTGAGAGTTAAGGAAGGGCCCTGCTCAGTATTAGTGTAATGTTCCCAAAAAGCCATCATGAGTGCATTTAAACACTTCAATAGTTGTTTGAAGACGAACAGCCACCACATCCTTCATAGCTCACTTCTCCCTCTACTACTTTATTCCTCTCTTTGTGCGACAGAGTGATGTGACAGTAGAGAGCAGACAATGTCGGGTTACCCTGTTAATTTCGGATGGAGGACGGAAGTATCCTGGGCGGGCAGCGTCCCTCCTCCCGACACGGTGTGAGTCCCACTGATGATTCACCAGGCTGCACGATGAAGGTTGGCGACCCCAATTTGAGTAAGGCAGGAGGAGGAGGAGCGGCAGAAGAAGGCGGATGAGGAAGGGGGATAATAAGAAGGAGGGGACGGCGATGCCTACGTCAGTGGCACTTGCTAATAGGCAGATGTCCTTGTCCCTGACACAAGTAAATCATGTCTCTTGGGGGGGGATAAAAGAAAGAGCAGAGGAGAGGAAGAGAGGAAACGAGTAACGCAGAGATTGAGATTGCCGTCCGGGAGAGTTGGCCTGGATGTGAGTGCGTGTCTAAGTGAAATTATAAGCAATTAGTTCACTCTCTAAGCCTGCTGTAGAAATTCTGTTTTGATGAAGACAGAAAACAAGGAGGGAAGCCAGCGAAGGGGAAACAACTCCGATTACGTGTTTGAAGCTGTTTAGGTCGAGTGGACCGATTGTATTTAAACCAGAAAGGGAAACAGGTGATCTGCTGAAGGAGTGCAGGGGCCACAGGTAGAAGTTGAGACAGGAGCAAGTGTGTTCGACAGTGGTGGTTACCAAAGTAAAAGTAGCAGTATAACAATTTAACAATACTCCGTAGCCTGAGTAAAAAAATCCTACAGTCAGGCCTGTTGTTGATTTGGACAATGTCAAAAATAAAAGAATAAATGTCATCTGTCAGATTATATAGGATCAAATATATATTATGCAACATTTAAAATGTCGACCTACTGTATGTATATATTTTTTTAAGGCAACAACGAATGACATTGTATTGGTTACTCCAAATGAATCATGATTATTCATTGCTATTTGCCGCTTAATGTGAATAAAACTTCAAGCTCACAAGTTTTAATAATAATATGTAATTATTAACTGTATATATATATATATGCCTGTGACACCGGATCCTTTTTCTTTGATCTGCATTACTGCTCAAATACTGGAAAGATGGCGTATCAAGGCATTGCTCTAAACACATAAATTAAACACATGCTCACAGCTTCCATGTTTTTTCTCATTTCAACTTCAGAGCACATGAAGACACCGAATTCAAAACAAGTTCAGAACGACTGAAAAACTCTGGAAAACTTGGGGCCTTCCGAGGAGCACGTAAATGCACAGCAAATACTTCACCTTTATAGTTACTCTCATGTTTGGTATGAACATTACTTTTTGAAATATAGCTTTCAGATGGTGGATCAGACATATAAAGAAGCAGAGGATGGAAATACTCAAGTAAAGTACAAGCAGTACAAAACTGCATCTAAGCACAGTGCAGCACTTGAGCTAATGTACTTATTTAAATTCCCCCTGGTGTTCATCAATCTCTGTTCATCCTTGTGGGAAGCACCTAAGGTTTGTTGCAGTCACTCTGTCCCACAGTCTCAGTGAACGACCACAGGAAGATAAACTTTCACAAGTATGTGATCTTCATCCTGATTAAATAGCTCCATACCAGACAACCACCCACTCTGTCAGGGCAGCTTCCCCTCATCAAACACCATCATCCAGCTTCCCTCACAAACACCGTGCGCACATATGTTAAAACTCAATGTAGTCATTTAAGGTCACGGAAATATTTTTTGCTCACTGGAGAGCTACCATATGTTTTCCCATATAAAATGCTGATAGTAATAATATGATCCATTTTGAGTACGGGAACACACAGAAGTCAGGACTGGATGTGTGCCTTCAGTCGGCTCTAACGGGAAACCACTTCTCAGATACTGCACGGCTACTTCCTATTTTTGTCTAATTAAAGGATTGTTAAGCTGAAATGAAAACGGCCTCAGAGGCAGGCACTGGTCGACCAGTATAAGCTGCCAAGAGGGGAAGGGAGAAATTATTTTAATGTTGAAAATCCAAAATCTAAGGGGGATTTGAGATGAATTAAGATCAAATTTTGTTGGTCCTCCTTTGGAAACCTGTATGTTGTGATGGCAAATGTTAACAGAAAAGAGGAAAAGTTTACATATATAATATAAGTGCAGATTGTATAAACTCAAAGTCTAAACTGCAAAGACGACATAGATCAATTGCTTTTGAACTTTGATGTGTCTGTGCCAGGGGATGCAGAGAATTTCTTGAAATGTTTTGTTTGAATGTGTGCAAGATTTCACACAAATAACTGAATGGATTTCTATGAAACTTGGTGGAAGGATGCGACATGAATAATGAAAGAAGCCAATAACTTTTCATGCAGATCCGGACCTGGAGACAGATCCAAGGTTATTTTTATTTTTGTCTTTAACATTATGAGATCATTTTTTAACATTTCGATCATTTTCCAAGGGAATAAATTCCGGATCTTTATGACAAACAACCTTGCACATTTAGTAGACTGATCCATGAGTGTGTGATTTGTTGCAATTGGACCTTGGTGGAGGTATGTGCTCTACTGAGTGCTGCTCTACCATTTGCATGAATTTGGTCATAAACTAAAGTATGGGACACGACAGTGGCACTAGATGAAAAAGTAAGGCATCATAAAAGTCATTAGAAACCATCCCAAGGGTGACATGAATGTTTGTGCCAAATTTCAATCAATCCAATAGTTATGGATCGACCGACCAATGTCTGACCATATTCAGAGCCAAGCTGATGAAATAGCTTAAAACCAGCTATTCATTGTGATTACTTAATTAAAACACAAAATCTTAAATCTTAACAAATTTTAACATTTTCCACTCTCTCCTGCAGTGATATCAAACGGTTGGTCTGATTGGTCGAGATGATTGTTCTCAGATGGTGAATCTGTCCAATCAGCGCGGACTTCGACCGCTCTTCAGCATCACAGACAATAATTAGCAGCATCTTCCTGTGTTTACTCCTGTGGGGAAGGGAGTGGACCACAACAGGGTCGACACACTCACAGATACATGAAGATAACTTTTATCTCACTCTAATTAGTGCTTCCCTTCTCCTCCCACCTCTTCATATGTCTTCCTGTCTAGACTTGAGTTGTGCATGTGCGTATCCTTTTCCCATATGATGCTGTGGTGTCATCTTGATCACTTACACAACTGCGGCTCCTCATATTAGACATTTACAGCAGTTTTCTTCCCAGGTCACACTTGAGAGTGACCTACACAGTCAAGCCAACTCTCAAAGTCAGCTCAGCTTCGTGGTAGAAGCTGAGTATACAGCTTAATACATATTATTTTCACCTTAAACACGAATAAAAAACATGTTTCCTGGACTCAGGCTTTGTTTGTGTGTGGGGCCCGGGCAACGGCTCAGTGGGGTCCAGCTGGCATGCTCCCCTGATTCACTCTTTATCTCCCCGGCCACTTGAGTCGGGGAAGTGAGGTTGCCATACAGCGCCTGGCCCTCACAATCACTGGAGCGCCTCCAACCCCCCCCCTCTGAAGGCAACTCAAACAGACCTTGGGACTGATTGTGACTCAGCCATTCCTCTCGTGTCTGCCTGTCTGGCTGCTACCACAACACCTCCTGGGCTCCAAACAGTAAATATCGTCATCATACCTCTTCACTGATTGTACTGTATGCATTGAGGAGGTTTTTCTCTATGATAATAATAATATTAATATAGTGACAATATGTCCTTCTAATTGAAAGATAAAAATCCATCCATCAGTCCATTATCTATACTGCTTATCCATTGAGGGTCACAGGAGCACTGGAGCCATAATATCATTATTATTATCATTATTATTATCATTATTATCAGTAGTAGTAGTAGTAGTAGTAGTAGTAGTAGTAGAGACAATCATCAAAAACATTCACATTTACACCTATGATCGAGTCTCCAATCAACTTAACCCCTGAAATTCCCAGCTTCAGACTCTAATGAAATGAATGATAAGATTGGATTAGCTTCACTTTTGGGCACTGTCATTTTATCCATCGTTATATACAGTCCATGGTCTGAACCAAATAATTGTACCAAATCATCCAGTTCACAGTGAGATATTTTACAGGATAACTGGAAATGTTTACCTGCTGGTTGAACTGCACATATATTTGGGGGTCACCTAAGTCGGTCAATGTTTCTGTACAAATAAATGTCAATGGAAAAAGTTGAAATATGCATATCAAGATAAGATGCAGAAGTCATGGGAAATAGAGGAAAATGCAAGTAACATTAAATCAAGCAGTGAATAAGCAAAAAGTTAAGTCTATAAAATGTTATTTCAAAGTAAAGTGAAAAAGAGTCAGAGTAGTCGACATACATGCTTATTGATTCATGCATCCCTGATGTGCTCAAGTGTGTTGATCAATCTTATCTTTTGTGTTTACAGATGTTGGATCAGTCTCATACAATAATACTTCATCACGTTTAACATCATTATCTGCAAATGTCTGTAATGAAACACGCTAAAAATACACAATCATGAGGTCACTGCCCAATTATTTTGGTCTGCTGGCAGCAGGTTTGGGCAAAAGGGTGATTAATTGGTTCTGTAAGTTATCAGACACTCAGCAGGAAGCGAGAGGGGGCCACAAACAGGAAGGAGCGGAATGTGCTTCCTGATGGTGTTATACAGGGCAGATTCCTTGTACCATCATAGCTGATGCACACACACACACACACACACACACACACAACACAAATTGATACTAAGAGGCAGGAATGTTTTTCCACTGGAATCAGGGAGAAGCAGACGGTCAGGAAAGACAAACAGTGAGGCAAGATAACATTGAGATAGTGTGTCCTTGTGCAGAGAAGAGCCTGAATCCTGCTCAGGTTTTTATGCAGAAATGATGGTAACATTTTATAATACAGCCTGAAATGTATAGTGTGATTTAATATGAATTAGGTTCCAATAAGATACTCAGTGGTTGGTGCTTAAATGACAGGTAACAAGGGTGGTAACAACCAGGTATTTAAGAGGAAAGGAGAAATAAATTATTCTGAAAGTAAACTGTTAATACAGGAGATCTGTGGGGAAAGTACATGGAAAACGAATGAAACATGTATTAATAACATTGTTCTTTCTGTGTAATTAAAGAGGAAAATGGGAAAACAGTCAACACAGAACCACCTCACATTATTTTACTGCCTGCAGTTCTGGTTCTCACTGTGTAACGTTCAAGTTTCCTCTGGTGGGTCGGAGAAAATCCAATATTGAAGAGCGGCACTCAGTTTTTTACAGGTGTGCTGTTAGCAGGTGAGCTGCATCCGCACTGCATGGATTTATTAACATGTCTTCTGCTTGTGTGTAGTTTTTAAAGTCTGCTGCGAGCAGACCCGTTCGTCCAGCACAGCAGCAGTAAGGTCCAGGGGCACTGCAACCTCAGGGGCCACCTCTCCACTCCAGGCCCTTGAGGTTGCAACACAACTCATGTAGGCCTAACAATAATTGTGCAGGGTCCGCCCATTTTCTCTAGGCCCCCAAAGTCACCTGACACGCCCCTGCTTATGTCAGTCAAAAACAAAACAACTTTAAAGTAATTTCTGTAATGTCATCCTATAAAACATAACAACAAAGTAATGTAATACTAGAAGTATTAGTACTAATAAAGTAAAAGTTATGTAGGCAAATCAAGCATAGTTTGACTTTAAAGTTTTATAAGGAATCCAGTAATTATTACCTTAATTTTTTAAGTTACACAGTAGAACCAGACATGTGGGCTCTATTTTTAAGTGTTAATACTTTTTTTACAAATAAGAACTCTATTTTCACAAACTTCTGTTTTGATCCTAAATCAGCATTTGCTCCTCAAACGCGTCCATATAACTGTGCAAGCAGCATTTCAGTGACGTGAGTGGAGGAACTGATTCAAAAACTACAACTACTTTCGTACACTTTTGATGAGTATGTGGTTAAAGAGAACCCCTTTATTTGATTTATTGCTGAATCAATATTTTTGTCACATTTCCAAATTACAGCTTTAATTTCCTCTGTCTCTGTTTTTGCTGAACATATTTTTGACTTTAATTTTTATCGCTTCAGTTTTATGTTTGTTTGCCACATATTTATTTGATTTTATATTTGTTAAGTCACCATGCTGGTGATAGCCAGTGGCCAGAGGCATTATGTTTTCAGATTGTCCGTCAGTTCGTCCCATTCTTGTTAAACAATATCTCAGAATCCCCTTGAGGGAATTTCTTTAAACTTGGTATAAACTTTCTCAAAGATGAACTGATGTGATTTTGGTGGTCAATGTCACTGCGGCATCAAAAACTCAAATTTGGCACTAATGTTCAATTAGATTCACAGATTAACTGATTAGACTTCAGTGGTCAAAGGTCACAGTGACTTCATATAAGTCCTGAAAAAGAAATGTATGAAGACTGATACTGCACTTGATGCTGCAGGTACTCAACTGCAGGACAGTTATTCCAGTTTACACATATTTTTATCGTCTATATCTCTCATATGATATGTGCGATATTAATAAACTTGACTTGATTTTAATTACAGCAGGATGGTACTGATTCATTGTGTCATTAGCTGTTCATATGTTTTGTCTAATCTTTGTCTGCAAAGCATTTACAGACAGATAAATGAAGTAGAGTGAAATGTACAACAGTTGCCTCAGAGGAGAAAAAGAGCGAAGTATAAAGTATGAAGCAGCCAAAAATAGAAAGGCATATGTCTGTGTACGTGTTCCTGCAGACGCTTGTCACAGAGGTGAGTGAGAGCTGAGGGCTGCTGGTCATAGCTCGCCCGTGTATATGAAATTAACATTGGTTGTCCTTGAGGGCTTCCTGATTGAATCGCGCAGGCCCGATGACGTCATGTGAGGTTTTAAGTCATATTTCGGATTAGGGAGGGCGAGGGAGAGAGAGAGAGAGCGATGGGAGGGGAGGGAGGATGAGTCACTGCCTCATTGATGATTGTCTACACTGAGTGGTCAGATAATTCAGGTACAAAAAGAGACACAGGCACAGCACGACCGCCTAATGGCACTCAAATAAAATGACTTATTGGGAACTTGCAAAATACACCTTTTAGGAAGATTAAATAGTATTGATGCCCCCCCACCCTCTCTTCCTCTCCTCCTCTTCCTCCATGAGGCCGGTGCTAAACAATGATGAATTCCTATCTTCTGTGTTTTATTTATGACCGAGGATTCAAATAACTAATATCTGTGCTGAGCTCAGTTTTGGCTACATTAGAACATTACTGAACCATTCAGGGAAAATCATCAGACGTGCACCTGATCTATGTGAAAGTATAGTTTAGATCCTTTTACTTTAATCCAGGTTTATGTCACACTCTACAAAGGTTTAGGATCTGTGACCTGATACAACATTTATTTATTGTTCAGGTTTAACTGAAGTTCTGTAATCAGAGATGATTTAAGGCAAATGGGCAGAAGCTCAGGGTCCTGAGGGGTCACATGGGTCCCTGGACCTCAATGCTTGAAGTGTGAACATTCTCTGTTGGAAAATCAATCAAAAGACTACTTTTTTCTTTCCTTATTTCTCTCCTGAATAACCTATGGATATTACTTGAAGCAATTTATTTATCTATGTGTTCTTTTCCTTTCTTACCTTATTCATTTCTTCGACCTATTGATAGGGTTGTGATAACATATGCATTGGTCTAATCTGGTGTCATTTCGTGTGATTTTGGTGTTTCTGTTAATTGTTTTTGTTTGTGCTTTGGTAAACCATGCTAACAAAATGTTGTTAAAAAAAGATCCAGCAAGATGACGGGATATTTTCAGTTTGGGTGTAATGCCCAGTGTGAGATTTCAACTAAAACACTGTGTCCCTTTTTTGGACCAAGGTACTTAGATGGATGTTTTCATTACTTATTAACTAAGCAAAAATGCCAAATGATTAATTTTATGTCCATTTACAAATTGATTATTGTGGTCAAGTAACCAACTGCAGGTCTAATGTGAACCTGTGATGTCATACAGACACTACAGAGGTCATTTACTGTTGACTACTACTACTAATAAAATACAGTCTTTTAGGCATATTTGAAAACAACATATTAGTTTTTATGGATATGATGATTAAACATCAGTCAAAATGGAGCAGTCTTAAATCAATCATTCATCTTTAAGGTAAAGAACAACTCTAGTATACTAGTATACAAAAGTACTTAAAGGTTCAGTGTGTACAATTTAGTGATATCTAGTGGTGAATTTGCATGTTGCAGCTGAATACCCTTCACCTCACCCTCCCCTTCCAATGAAGGAGAACCTGTGGCAGCCTTCAGTTGTTGTAAAAACTCAAAAGGTGTTTAGTTTGTCTAGTTCAGACTGCTGTAAAAAAACATGGTGGCCTCCGTAGAGAGGACCCCCTCCTGATGTAAATATAAAGTATTTAAATATAAAGGGCCCATTCTAGGGTAAAGTTCAACAATTGGTACAATTTAGATGAAACACACTAGTGAAAACATCACTAGGATTATTTTATAGTCAGTTTTTGCTAAGAGATCATTTTCAACTAAATCGTACACACTGTACCTTTATATACATTTTGAAAAAAACACTAGAAAAACATCTCAAGTGCAACATTTCATTTGTCTCAGTTAAACGGTTGAATGTCACAGTAATAGATCATCTCACGTTGAAGACAGAGGTGATGATCTACAGAGGCCTGAGAGTGTAGCGGTAGAAGGAGGCACTCACTGACTCATTGTGATGCAACAGTAGATATTGTTTGATCATGTTTGTGCTTTGATTCATTTCTTGTTCCTCAAGGCAGCATGACCGGTGAGATCACCATCTTTCTGGCTTAATAGTAGATTGTTCTACAAATATATTGGATGACTCGAGCTGCTAAACCATTTGAACACTATTTAAATCATCCAACATTTAACTGTCAATGACATCATCTAACGCAAGAGCAAGCTTCAGCTCAGGTCAGGTGTTGACATCAACCTTGAAACACAGGGATAGGACTCCCTCTTGTGATGGCAAAGGGGGACTGCTTGTTAGTGACATCTTTGCACAGTCACATTTAAGTAGGATTTAATGAACAATACAGATGCGAATATTCAACAACACTGTGCTGCAAGAACAAACATATGAAGTATCTCACTGTGAAAATAGATCCTATATGCAACAACAAAAGAGATTTCCAAGGACATTTTCATACAAGACCTGTTCTACTTAAACTGACAAAAATCCTCAAGTGTTCATGCATCAAAACTAAATGAAATCACATCCTGACACCTGATCAGAGCCTCTTTCTGCACCCCGATGGGAGTGTGCAAGTCCGACACCTGGAAGTTCAGCACGTCGATGTCCGATGCTCTAAACTTGGCCTCCACCTTCACCTTCTCATACATGTGAAACTGAACCTTCTTGTTGGTCATGGAGAGCAGACACCGGAGGAAGCTCTCCCGCAGCACAGACCGTGCGTGCTGCTCTCTCTGCAGCTGCTCGGGGTCTGTCTCTGAAGCAGCTGAGGTGGGGATCGAGGTGCGACACAGAGCAATGAAACGAGGGGAATTGGGGTAAAATCCACGGCTGTTGGGGTCTGGTCCTTTGGGCAGACGGAGAACAGGCACGGGCATCGCTGTCTCCATGTTGACTCTTTTTACCAGAACCTTTTAAATGAAAAGAAAATTCAACCAGGCTATAAACCCCACTGAAAGAAAACATACCTTCTGTTGAAAAGATTCCGAGTCGACTAAGTGTACACACTGATGTACAGCAGGTACAAGACTGATTTTTGATCCTGAGCAAAGATTGTGGCTAAACTCTTCTTTATAATAATTACAAACACTTTACATATCTGAGGTGGATCAATTATGTGTTTAGTCCCCTCAGAGTGCTTACACAACGCATAGGAATTATATCTAAGTATAATGAAATTGTGTGATATTGCTATAAACGTTGCCATAGTTATTATTATTTAGATAAGACAAGATAAATTCAAACTTAAATTGTCCATAGACAGACAATTGAACGACAAAACAATTTTGATATTCCATTGATCCTTTCTTATCATTTCTAGATTTCTGAACTTAAATTTGAATGTCCACAAATTACAAAACAGGAGCAGGTGAACAACAACAATCAGAGTTCACTCTGCAGTGATGGATTAGGTGTTACAGTAAAGAGCAAGAGCTGTTGGTTCGATTCATTTATGATTTATATAGTAGGTCATATAAATATATAATAATAATAAAATAAAAAATAAAATAAAAATGTACTATTGAGTGTCGTGAAGATGTGTTTTAGTAACTGGAGAAAACTGTAGGTGGCAGAGTTTAGATATGAAACAATCATTAGATACTGGGATAGTAAAAGTATAAAATAAATAAGTTAGTTCCACGAAGATATGCACGAGCATTACAGATAGAATCACTTTTGAACAGCGTCAGATCGAAAGTGTTCGTGTCACTGATAAAACTTGATACGACCCAACACGGTGCGACGACATTACCACCAATTCTTCTCTCCTTGTTAACAATTCACTGTTTTACTGCGATGCGATCTCTCACCTCTTCTGTCCTCCTGTTAGCAGCATTAGCATGTAGCCTGACTTCCTTCGCCACGTCTTCTTCTTCGATCCGGCGGAGGAGTATTCAGCGTATATGAACTTTATCGCCACCTACCGGAGAAAAGACTGGGTCGATTTTGATCATGTAGATCAGAGATGCTCATTGCGCGGCTCGTCAAGCTTTAATTGGCGGCTCGCACTGGCCAGCCAGCTTGAGATGCGGGCACAATGGATCGTTTTTTAATTAAAAAAGGGCAAAAACCAGCACAAGCACCAAACGAAAATCAGCATGAAGACGCCGGAGAGGGGACGAGCAGGCAAACGTCGGATGTACCCAGTAAAAAACGAAAGGTACGAAGCTTACAAGATGAGCGCAGGAGAGTGGACAGACGAATTCTTATTTATTCTTCATAGCGTGAACCCTCTGTGCTTAATATGCAAACAAACCCGCGCCTGTTTCAAACGAAGCAACTTGGAGCGCCATTTCAAAACTGCGCATCCAAACAAATACCATTCTCCAAGTTGAACTCAGAGCAGGTGTTGGCCGCTTCTGGAGTTTGGTCTCTGAAGCAGACTTCCCCAGTTTGAAACCACTTGCACAGAAAGTGATGTCTTTCTTCATGAGCACATACACCTGTGAGTCAACATTTTCAACCAAACACTATCAAGAGGAAACAGAGAAACCGACTGACCCATGCTCATCTTGAATGCCTCACTGATGATTGCAACAACAAAACTATAAATACAACATGAAGAAAGTCAAGGACATGCATGCCAGCTTCCGCTCATCCCAGTATTAAGGTGAATATGGTCTTAATTGAAAATGTATTGGCTGTGTTGTTTCTTTTTTTGTGGGATATCCAATTTATATGTAGAAATGCACATTTGCAAAAGGGGACTTGGTGTGTTGTCGTAAAAGTGGCTCTTCCCTTGATTTTGCTCTGCCAATGTGGCTCATGTGAAAAAAATAGTGAGTATCACTGATTTAGATAGATAGATAGATTACTTTATTCATCCCCGAAGGGAAATTAAGTCGTCATAGCAGCCGATATATTTGAATACAATTAAATACAATACAATAGAATAAAATAAAATGAAATAAAATATTGAGGTATTTAGTTTATTTAGTAAAGCTGTAAAAATTGTTCAGTTAGAGTTTTGTTTTTATTTTTTAATCATACCAACATACTGAGAAAACACAGAACAGGTTTTCATATCACAAGAAAAGAGAAAAAAGAATCATCATACTGAACCAAATAATGATCTCTGCAAAATTACAGATATTGAAACTTAATTTAGTTGATTATAGAACAAGATAAATAATGCAAACATATGTGTACCAAAACAAACATTTAGCATGTAATACTGTAAATGTCTCTGCAATTAATTTCAATATCTCCTTGTACATAATGCACAAATACAATAACATTTCCTTGCAATAAGTCTGTGCCACTGTTTCCATAGTGAAAGGTGTATATTATGTGCATATTATTTGTTTTATATGTTATCTCATCTTATTATTTCTACTCATCTTACAGTTGCGTTTTTTAAAATTGTTGTCATTTTATTCTGAGTAATTTATTGTTTCTTTGTCTTTACTGTGTTATTTTGTGTACCATACGCCAGTGAAAGACATATTTCCATCAACGCCTGCATTATTGAACAATTAGGTTTTGAATGTTGGTAGTGGGCTCCATTGAAATGTCAATCTTGTGTGTAGAGCAAGGTTATTATCGTTAACGAAAACGAACGAAAAAACGAAAACTAAAATTGAACAAAAAAATTCGTTAACTGAAATAAATAAAAACGAAAATTAAAAGAAAAAAAACGATAACTAACTGAAACTGTTTAGAAAACGAACTAAAACGAAAATATAATCGTCTCTGTCAATTTAATTATAAGCCTCAATTGGTTGGATCCATATGACTTATTTATTCCGCTCTAGCAGTTTTACGCCAGCTGGCACCAGAACCTTACTGCACCTCAGGTGAATTTATGATGAAATAAGCTGCAGTCATCTCCTCGTGATGTGCTCAGATCTGTCACACATTGTTGTTGAGCTGTTCAGTGAACCTCTTTGTTGGTTATTTTTTGAAAACCAAATGTGTGGTTACAAATTGTGTCTCACACTGACACTCTCACTTTCCTTTTGTAATATATGCACTTTGTTTGTATTCATTAAAGGAACAGTTCACCCAAAAATGAAAAGTCAGTCATTATTACAGTAACTCACCCTCATTTTTTAAACTTATCTTTTGTTGAATTTTATCATACAATACTCACTCTGACCTTTTTGAATCTTGCACCTGACAAATAACCCAAAGTATGAAAAAACTAAAACTAATACTACAACGAATAAAATCTAAAATAAAACTAAGCATTTTTGAAAATATAAAAAGTAATAAAAACTAGCAAACCCACACTAAAAACGAATTAAAACTAACTGAATTGGAGGGGAAAAAAAGTCAATACGAAAATGAAAATAAACTAAAATGAATGATATCTGAAACTATTATAACCTTGGTGTAGAGAAGAGAAGGATTTGGTGTGCAGAATAAAGGAGAAGGAAAATGCAAGAAAAAGAAGATTGTGCATGTTGAGTCAGAAACAACAGATGGAGCTGATACACAACTCAGTTTAAGTTGAATTCCAAATAATTGCTTGATTGTTATCAAAATCTAACAGGCCAGGAGGGACGGAGAGAGGTCTACAGGAGCTGACTGAGGCTGTGGGTGTGTGGGTGAGTGCTGGGTGAGCATGCGCACATGCATAAAAAAAATCCTATTGTACCTTTGATTAAAGAAAACATGCTATACAAAATAAACAAAATTAAAACTGATAAATAAAACTAAAAATACAGCTTAACTTTTGAACAATGGTCAGCATAACGACCTATAGAGAGAGTTAAATATACACAAAAGGAACAATGAGGAAGCATGAAACGTCTGGTGCACTCTAGATACAACTGTTGAACCTTTAATTCAAAATACACGCTTTCCTATTCAGTTACTGTATTACTGGGAAACTTGAATGATTATTGCTGAAGATTGATGTTGAGGAAGGATTCATGGATTTCAGGGTATATGCAGCAACTCCAGCTTTCAGCCCTGACTCTTTCCAGGTCCTTGGACCAATACTCTTCACCTTATATATGCTCCCCTTAGGCAACATTATCAGACAGCACCACATACAATTCCACTGCTATGCAGACGACACCCAATTGTATATTTCCATGAAGCATGATGAATCTAATCACCTAGTTCAACTTCAGGAATGTCTCAAAGATATCAAGGCCTGGATGACCCAAAATGTTCTACTTTTAAACTCAGACAAAACTGAGGTTGTTGTAATTGGCCCTAAACATCTCAGAGAAATACTGTCTGACCAGATAGTCACCTTAGATGGTGTCACTCTGGCTTCCAGCTCCACTGTGAGGAACCTTGGAGTGTTGTTCGACCAAGAAATCTCATTTGACCCCCATATTAAACTAGTGTCTAGGATGGCTTTCTTCCATCTGCGCAATATTAACAAAATTAGAAACATCCTGTCTAAGCAGGATGCTGAAAAACTAGTCCACGCGTTTGTAACCTCTAGATTAGATTACTGTAACTCTCTATTAGCAGGATGCTCCATGAAGACTGTTAAAGTCTCCAGTTGGTCCAAAATGCTGCAGCAGGAGTGCTGACAGGAACTAGAAGGAGAGATCATATCACTCCTGTCTTAGCTTCCTTACATTGGCTCCCTGTAAAATTTAGAATAGAATTCAAGATCCTGCTCCTCACATTTAAAGCCCTCAACAATCACGCCCCCTCATATATCAAAGAGCTGATAACACCTTATTATCCAAGTAGATCACTTTGTTCCCAAAACACAGGCTCTCTAGTGGTTCCAAGAGTCTGTAAGAGTAGAGCAGGAGGTAGAACATTTAGCTATCAGGCTCCTCTCCTGTGGAACCAGCTCCCACTCTGGGTTCGGGAGGCAGACACTGTCCCAGCATTTAAAGTAAAACTAAAAACCTTCCTCTTTGACAAAGCCTATAGTTAGGGCTGGATCAGGTGAGTCCTGAACCATCCCTTAGTTGTGCTGCTATAGGTTTAGACTGCTGGGGGAACTCCCATCATGCACTGAGCACTTCTTCACTTCCCTCTGTCTCTCTGTCTCTCTGTCTCTCTGTCTCTCTGTCTCTCTGCCCCCTCACACCTGTTTATTTATTTATTTATTTATTAGTTTTAACATGTCATCATGTCAAAGTGTCACTTTGTCCTCCCATAGTCCCTCTGGCTCTTCTCTCTATCTCGTTTCAGATAACTCTGGCACCGGGACTGCAGGACAACAACGACTACCATCGACATTGTTAGCATTAATTAAAATAACTCAGTAATTCATTAATATATATAATCCTGTTGTAGATCACTACATTGTTATTGTTATAGTCAGCCCTGATAGTGATTGGTGCCCAATTGTTCCCGGTCTCTCTCTCTCCAGCTCGTCTCTCTCTTCTCTCCCCCGCTTTCCACCCATCTCTCCTTTCCTCCCCCTTACTTTTCTTTCCTCACCCCAACCGGTCGAGGCAGATGACCGCCCACATTGAGCCTGGTTCTGCCAGAGGTTTCTCCCTGTTAATGAGGGAGTTTTTCCTCTCCACAGTCGCCTGTGCTTGCTCATTGTGGGAACTGTTGGGTTTCTCTATGTTAATATTGTTTTAAGGTCTTGACCTTTAAATGTAAAGTGCTTTGAGATAATGTAAATTATGAATTGGCGCTATATAAATAAAATTGAAAATTGAAATTGAATTTCCAGGCACTGTGGACGGAGACATCGTTCACACTTGTCACACTGAATCTATAAAACAACAATGTGGGAATCTCAAATATGATTTTCAGAGTTTTCCCTCACATTTAAGTGGAAATTGACCTTTTTCCCACGGTTTAATGATCTGGGGGAATAAGAACTGTTATACACTGCAGAGGAATGAAATATGAATCGTTGAGACCCAGAGGGATACAGAGACCAATATGCTGAACGAGTTGGATAGTGACGCATAAACAAAACATGCTTGGAAGGTGATGTGTTTAGTCTTGTCACAGCCCAAGTCAAGTGATGGACAATTGGAGATAATAATTTTAGTTTTTTTAAGTAAAATTTGGTACTATTTGAAGATAACTAGCATTTCAAGGTTTTGTGACGTATTTTGGGCACCTTTTAAAGAGTGTTTAATGTTTATCATAGGATTACTAGCACCAGGAATAAAATGAATGCTGAAACATTACTTCCTTTCCTTTTTTTTATAGTGTCACATGATTTATGTGTTGGCCTTTATTCAGAAGATGCTGTCAGCCAGAAGCCATGCGGGACACACCTACAGTGCAGGGACCACTAGGCAGACAATGGCAAACACCCATGAAGGCATAGATCCAGAATGATTAAGAAACAGAAGAAAAAGTCCATGTAACAGTAATCCCTGCTCATTATATCAGGTCATACAACTTCAAAGTCAAAGCACTAAAAGATAACACCTCAGCATGATGATAACAAAAAGGCATTCTGAACTGCCCTCCACTAATTTACCTATAGCAAACACACTTTAGAACTCTATGAGTTTATTTTGGGCTACAGCATGTGACAGCCCAGGTTTGAGGGGTGATATCATGTGGGAGTGGCTTATTATTGCTATTTAATCACATATCTGCACCTCACTCTCTAGTGCAGAAGCTGCTGCTGGATTCTTCCCAGGAAAGTGCTCCAACATGGCTCCGTCTTGGATTGTTGGATTAGGTATGTTACAGGCAGATCTTCACACAAATGCCATTACTTTTGGTTTGGTTGATAAAATAATGTGTACTATTTTTGGATTCTTTCAGTGTGGCTGATGTGCAGCTCCATCACTCCATGTGGTAAGTACAGGGACTGTACTGTACTGTTTAACTTTCTTCATTGCTTAATAACTGACATGGGGCCCCATGATCACTGAATCATCACTTAGAAAACAGTTAAGAGTTTTTCTCTGCTGTATTTGTTGTTGTTGTCACTGGGATATGAAATATTCTGCAGTCCATAAAGTTGATCTAGTCCCGTGGTTTAATATAATAGATTGTGACTTTAATTGTTAGTATTAAAAAACTGGATCTGGATTTTAAAACACAGAGTGTGTGTGTGTGTAAAAAGTCAGACAGGACGCAATAGATGGACAAAGAGATGCAGAGTACATGTCTTTCTCTCTGGCTTTCTTTTTTTTTTAAATTCTTTCTTTCTGTCTGTCTGTCTGCATTGGCTCGTGCCATGATGCAACACTGTGTTAGTTTTGTGTGGAGGAGTAAACTGTCAAATTAACACATGGGATCGATGAATAGTCATGTGCCTCGAATTATTAACATCACATGTCGGGTTTTCTTATGGCAAAATTACATCCTGCCTGTTTCCCAATGTAAATGCATCAGATGGATCATCAATGACGAATGCACATGTTATAAGACCAAGGGAGCTCTGTGAGATTCCATGACTCTACTCTATGTATGTTTGTCGACAGAGTCTGCCAAGGAAGCTGAAGATTTCCCTCATAAAAGCTGTAACCAGCGGTAAGTGTTCACCTTCTATTCTTTGTGTGTTTGTGTGTGTGTGCATATGTGTGTTTCTGTCAGAGGCAATCAGTGGGGACAAAGTTCAGAAGAGTAACCATATGTTGACAAGGTTAAAAATGATTAATCCTGATTACCTCTATTCATTTTATCTAATCTATTTTATTATTTCTATTGTTCATTCATCTTACTCTCATGTCTCTGCCGTGTAAGTTTTTTTGTTTTGTTACATTGATAAGAAAAGGTAAATGAATTGGTTTATTATCATTATTATAGTCTCCATAAATGAATGCAAGCATGTCCCCACAGGAATGCACTATGCCCATAGGTGTTCATCGCTAAATAAGAAGTACAAGGATGTGTGCGTGTGTATGTTTGTGTGTGTGTGTGTGTTATGCCATTTTTGTAGTTCTAACCTCATTAACCTTACTTTGGTTTCTGCTGGAGCCTTAAAACTATTACTGCTGCAGTTGGGTCAAGTAATATCCTCTGTGATGTGTTCACATGTACAGATGTGTAGAACTCTGTAGCACATAGTGTATTTTTATCCTTTACCTGTGTAACTTGTCTTTTAAGATTCTCCATCAGAGGGCAGTATTACAAAGCATAAGAGTGAAATGTATATTGACAATTTCTAGAGTAGAATAACTTGAATAATTGCTCACATATTTACGATGAGTTAAAATGTGTGTGATGCTACTAAGATATTGTTTCCCTTGTCCTGCAGTCAATCATGTATGGGAATAATGTATGATATCCGCGAGGCTGTGTGCTGTAAGGATAATCTTCATCCAGGGCAAGGACTGTCATGTTGTGGACAACAGCCTTTCAACCCAGCTCTAGCCACTTGCTGTCAAGTAGAAAGTGGAAGCACATTTGCAGGTAATTATAATGAAACCAGCAAAAAATGTTGGTTTTCAAATGCTAAAACAGGGGAGATCAGTGTAACTGTGGTTAAAATGGAATTCAATAAAATAAACCAAAGCTCTTAATAGAATGCAGAAGATAAAGGAGGTGCTGACACTGTCCATTAGAAAATACTGACTATACCAAGAAGATTAGTCAGCTGCACATCCATGTTGCCACCACCATATCCCAAAGACATTTTGTTGGATTTTATCAGACTTTGCTGCTTTTCGGTGTGCTCCAACTTGTCTGGACATTCTAGTCCACAGAAATGTCGCACATATTTGTTCGTTTTTCACATCACTGAGTAATCGCTGAAGCTGTTATTGTGTGAAAGTCTCAATCCAGCTCATGTGACACCAATAGCCAGGGCACAGTCAAAGTCACTGAGTCACTTTATTTCACAAGACATATTTTTAGATAATGGGCATGGAAATTCCCCAGTGCTCACACTGCACTTTCAGCAGCTAACATGCCTACACCTGTATCATGACCTTATCTCTGCTTTCACAGCCAATGTTACGCTTGGTCTAAGTGAAACTGTGTCAGCCTGTTGTGGACTGGAGGCTTACAACCCAATCAATCATTTATGCTGTCAGTCAGCCATCGTCACCAAACCTGTTCCGATGGCCCAATGTTGTGGAAAAGGTGAGTAGAGTTGCACACTATCAATGGATGTGAAGCATCATAATAACATACTTACAAAACACAAGCACAGTTTATACTATATTAAGCCCACTGGAATAATATTTTCTTATTGGAAAGTGATGTTGCAGGACAGTAGGTTTGCTTACACAGTATTAAACTGTGTTACCTCTTTACACTTAAGTTAGCAGGTGTGTGCACGTTTTTTAAATGTGGGTAAAGCCCATAAAGTCGCAAAAAAAGTCGACTGACTAATTTTCCAATGCCATGTTGGATACTTGGTAGCTGCACTCTAAAAAATAATTCACTGGTTCAACTTAAAAAACTCAATCGGTGTGAATTATATCTATTGCAGTGGGTTGCACTATACCGCCGTGACATGCGTTTGAGGTTATTGTTATGGTGCAAATTTTGGGCAGTTGAGACAGCTGTCACATAAATGAAATAACTTGAAGATGAGAGTTTAAGGGAGGGTTTTTTACCTGCAGCCATACACCTGTGGACAAGAAACACAAAATATTGTAATGGTATTATAAATGGAAGCTCCACCCTGATCTGGAAGAAAGATCAAACTCTGCATCTCTTGTCAGAGAAGTCATCTCAGACGTTGTCTTGACAACAAATTTGAAACTAAACAAAAACAACATAATTAGTACACTCCGTCACGTACCTGACTTTTTTGCACAGTCGATGGAACTGATGGGTAGAATCTTGGGATTTCCATCAGTCCAACAGCAGCACTTAGTCTCAGTGTCATACTGCTCATGACCACAGCAGATACCAAGCATCCAAATGATTAAAACTTGTCTGCTGCATTTCATTTGACCATGAAGTTAACACTAGTTGATTCCATTCCTGATGCAGACATATGCCAGATGTTAGTAAATTTTTGTCCAAAGGAAAAGGAGCATAGAACTTGAGGCAGTCTTGTTGGATATTCCTATAGATGCAAGTGATACAACTGTTTTATCAAGTCTTACACAAACATATGTAGCATACTCTGCTCTGTTTTATTCTATCCAAACACTTTGCTCTGCTGGATATGTAGAAACTTAAAATGAGTTATCACAAAATCATGGCGATCTTGTCCACAGGGGGTTTTGATCAGGAGAAGCAGCTGTGCTGTGGTCCCCCTCACGACAAGAAGGTCCTGACAAGGATGTCCAATAACCACCAGTGCTGTCATCACAAGCAGTACGACCTCATCACTCAATGTTGCTGTGAGATGGATGGCACTCTCCACATACAACCCATTCAATCAAAGTGCTGCATGAAGGACTCAGGTGAGACTGGAGGACTCTCAACTCATCACTCCTATATACACAGCACTATAACACATTTAACACACATCGCACTGTCACATCTATTAAAAAATGAATTGCAATTTGTATTAGTCTTGAGTAGGGGTGAAAAGGTATACCGTATTTCGGTATACTGCGGTGGTGTAAAGCCACGGTGGTGACACCGCGAGATTTCCAAGCTCACGGTGACGGTAATTAATTAATTATTTTAATATTATGCGGCACAACTCCACTTACACGAGTAGGGAACTCACAAATAAAACATTTCACTTCACGTTCACATTAAGAATGATACTTGTCTGTTTTGTTGGTTATTTCCCCTAGTACCAAAAAAAATCTTTAAAAAAATAAAATACCATCACCGTGAAATACCGTGGTATACTGTACTAACACCATCACCTTACCATACTGTAAAATCCCATACCGTTACATCCCTAGTCCTGAGGCCTTTCAGATCAATCAATGCCTGTTGGATCGCATCAACAGATGTTCATATGAAATAATTTGCAAGAACAGAAAAATTGATAAACTCCACCTGTGCTTCCATGATAGCAAAACAATGCAGAACAACGTTTGCTGTTTGGCCCCAGCTGAAATGTGATTGGCCCCTGAAGTACCCCTGTCTTGTCGGTAGTCTTTAAAAAAAATATTCACTAAAATACTAATAATAAATATGAGAATGTGTTAAGAACACGGAACAATTTCAAGGATATGCGGCTTTTGCTAGTTAACAGTAAGGAAACAAGGAATGACTTGTGCATCTGACTGAATAAGGAATTGTGCCTGAATGTTGGACATATAATTGGCCCCTCTGTGTCCCCCTCTTTAAAGCACCAGATTTCGAAAAAGTCCTAGATCGACAACTGATGTACAGTACATTGGCTGGTGTAATAATTGAATGATTGGTTGGTTTGTAGATGTTGCATTGCAACACAACCAATGCGTCACCCATTTTACAGCTTCATGAAAACTCGGGCGTTTGATTTGACTTGATCTCTGTCTTTACAGCTCAGGCCCTGCTGGGTGAAGGCAAACTAATGTCTGCTCCAAAGGCCCAGTGCTGTGATAAAGGTGAGTAGAACTGCAAAACATTTCAATTTCAAATAAGCCGCTATAAATGTTAGCATCCGATGTGAGCTAACAGCAGACAATCCCCTGCTGGATTCACTGTGAGCGAGTGGGCGGGTTTGCCGCCCAACTCCATCTGCACATGTCTAGCCATGAGCTCTATGAACCTCTTCAATCCGGCTTCAGAACACACCAAAGCACAGAGACCGCCAGGGTTCTCACTCGCACCAAGCCCTGGCAGCACATCACCCTCACCCTCATCCAACTTCACTGGCTTCCTGTGAAGTCCCGCATCCATTACAAAATCCTCCCCCTCACCTACAAATCCCTCCATGGTCTTGCCCCCCAGTACCTGTCTGACCTCCTCTGCACTTATCACCCATCCCAGAACCCGCGGTCCTCAGACTCGGGTCTGCTCTCCACCCCACACACCGGCCTGCGAACTTTTGGTGACAGAGCGTTCAGCGTGGCGACCCCCACCCTCATCTCACATCCGCAATGCCCCATCTGTGGACACCAACAGGAAACTCATGAAAACCCACTTGTTCACCACAGCTTATGGACTCTAGCCTCAGCCAATCATCAGTATTCAGCCAATCATCAGTATTATTATCTTGTGTTTTGCTTCTTTTATTTTGTGTTTTCTCCCTGTAAAGCACCTTGGGTACCCTGAAAGGCTATACAAACCCAAATTATTATTATTATTATTTTTATTATTGATAACAATTCTAACATGCCATAGAGGCAAATGTGAAAAAAGGAAAGGCAGCTTCACACACATAGAAGACACCAACGAAGAAGAGAGATTGTGGTGATAGGAGCCGACAGTGGTGTCTGTGTTCTGTCAAGAGAATCACGTGATCGCTGCAGCGGAATTGATACGCTTCTGTCTGCTGCTTCACCTCTCACCTGAATATTGCGTAGGATTTGTTGCTGTTTTGAATGCGTCTGTGCGGAGAACCTCCCGCTGCATTGTGCATGTGTGAAAGGCAGACTGTGGGTAATATCTGGACCCAATTCTCAGGATTTTATCCTTGAATCTTGTCTGACAACAGCTAGTTATGGTAGAGGAAAAAATATATATAGTATTTCATTCTGATCGTCTCCACAGCGGCTTCTGAGTCGGACAAATGCCTGTGCTGCGGTGCGATTAACAACAAGACGATCCTGATCAGGAAGTCCAGCCACCACCAGTGCTGTGGTCATGAGCAGTATGACACTGAGACTGAGTGCTGCCATTGGACTGGTGAAGATCCCAAGATTCTACCCATCAGTTCCATCGACTGTGGAAAAAAGTCAGGTACGTGACAGAGTGTACTAATTATGTTGTTTTTGTTTAGTTTCAAATTTGTTGTCAAGACAATGTCTGGGATGACTTCTCTGACAAGAGATGCAGAGTTTGATCTTTCTGCCAGATCAGGGTGGTGCTTCCAGTTATAATACCATTACACAACATTACAATATTTTGTGTTTGGTGTCCACAGGTGTGCGGCTGCAGGTAAGAAACCCTCCCTAAAACTCTCATCTTCAAGTTATTTCAATATGTCACAGCTGTCTCACACACTGATTGATTTTTGTAGATAACAGTATGTGAATAATTAGATGTTGTGATGCATCAGTCAATGAAGAAAAGTTTTGGAATATTTACATTTTGGTGCTTTATTTTTTTTAGACACCCATTCCTCAGTCCAACTGGTAAGTCAACCAGATGTTTTAACCCCCAGTATCATATGTGTTGTTGTTGTTTTTTTTTACCCAGTTCAATTTATGGTTATTTTAACCCACTGTTAAACACATTAACTGTTGCA
Organism: Paralichthys olivaceus; assembly: GCF_024713975.1. NCBI lineage: Eukaryota > Metazoa > Chordata > Actinopteri > Pleuronectiformes > Paralichthyidae > Paralichthys > Paralichthys olivaceus. The sequence goes on along the minus strand of NC_091103.1, from coordinate 16,581,350 downwards.
AATTCATCCTAATATGCATGTGACATTCAAAAGTATAAAATATCCACAAATTATTCATAATTAAAAACAACGAGTGACATGTAGGTTTAAGATGACCTGTGGTAGAGTTCACCACCACACTGGTTTGAAATTGTATATAAAGATGGATGACATTTTAGCCCACTATCCAGAAACAAAGCTAAAATATCCTCGACATTAATGCTGCCATTGCGCATTTGGGGTTAAACTCTGCACAGCAGTGATCGGGGAATGGAGCCTTGGTAGAAATATGCATCTGATATGACTTTTATCACTGAGCATACTGTAAAAAGCATTATGCGAACATGCTTTGTGTTATGTGGTAGTGCTCCTTTGATGTGATATCGACTGCTTCTCTGTTTATTAATGCTTATCTTTAATTTCAGCAATGAGCCACACACACGTCTCTGTGGCTCATCATGTTACAACCCCAATGTATTACAGTGCTGTGAGATAAAGCATACAAGTCACTGCAACTCAGGTAGGTTTATGTCTTATCTTTCGGATGCTTCTGATAGAGGAAGATGAAGAAGTAAAAAAGATCCATGCAAATGATCATTCAACAAGGATTGGAGCTCAGTATGCAGTTACATTACTCCCTTAAGGACACAACCTAATAAGATTTTAACCATAGACTATAAATAAAGATGGTCAACATGTTTCCACTTTTATCCCAGTGTAGAAAAATGACGCCCAACTATCTGCTGCTTCTTGCGCTTGTGACGTAATCTGGAATGGTAGGATTGTTTGGTTCTGGTTAATGAATACCATGTTTCAAATAAGGTATGACATGAGTGTGTCTAGTCATAAAGTAAACATTTTTCCATTTAATAGAATGATATCAGGGCAAATTGGCTTTCAAAGAAGAGAGGCTCCTCCGCCCTGGAAAGCGCATTCCCTGTAGGCTACTCATGCCAGGCACTCCAGATCAGACGTCCTCTCAACAGACTGGGTTATAACTTTTACTGGTACCGGCTCCTTTCTTGTTGCTGTTGAGGGAAATACCAGTTGAAAAGTGGAAAACCAAAACCCTGATCTGTAGCGTCTTAATTATCCGTACAGTTTAAGGCAATACCGAGGAACAGAGAAGAGTCTCATAAGCTGCCTTCGGACATACACTGAAGTATGGACATTTGCTGGAGGGGCTCTATGTGAGAATGTTCCAATCAGTTGCTAAAAACATTTTCAGAAATTTTCCTTCCAGCCCCTGAACAAAATGTCTTAAAAAATCAAAACGCGCAACACAAATACCTCAGGATTAAAAAGAGATGCCATATATGTAGAAGATGTAAACGAAGATGTTTTATTAGGTAGATGAGATTCGAAAGGTTTTGTTGAAAAAAAAACGACGTTGATGTCAATGTCACTGTGCTGTAAACAAAAACTTCCTGCCTCCTGCATACTCGACCCTAACGCCACTCCTTGCCTGAATGTTCCCTACATTTTCTTGTTGTTATGCGTCTGACTCGACAATCTCCTGCTTCTTAATATGAAGTGAGTGTGAAATAAACAGACGCAAATATCCAGACATTTTCCGGAGTTCATGTCTGAAAACGGCTACTGTACATTAATGGGCTTTTAGGTTCGTGTAGTAGTCTCATATAATCCCCAAATATCCTCACAGTCGACACTTTACGCCCACACCAACAGGAAGAAAAACAGAGAAAACTATGTCTCCTGTGAGAGATTAGAGACAGCTTCTCACATGAGCGCTTCCAGTTTTCTCCTAAAATTTTTTTGCATATGTTCAATGCTTCCCCTCTGACTCATCATTTCCACATCCTTCCCCCGACAAATAACTCCCCACTCTTTTGTCTTTTGTTCTCTTTTTAATTTCACAACTGCTCTTTCATGTATCCACCCTCTGTTTAGGCGGATGTGATACCACCCCCACAGTGTATGACCCACGCTCACAAGTCTGCTGTGACGGCTGTTTATCAAAGAAGGAGCCTCTGAAATATCAAGTAATGTCCACATGATATTCAGCTGTGTGGGAAATCTTTGGAAAAAGTTTGGGAAACTTTATCCACACTTTCCTGTGATGTTATTAGGCTTTATAATAATAACTTATTATCAGTTTTACCTGCAAAAAGAAAATTAACTTGAGGCAGAATCTCTTTTGTGTGGCTGCTTGTGGAACAAATACAGTACATCTAGTGAATATAATGAATACAAATAATTATCTACTAGTCTGAGAACTAGGAATAGTACATCCCAGTTTTTTCTATGGTGCAGTTTTTTTGAGAGAGCTTGGAGCTCCGCCCAGCTACTTTTAGATGAGGACGATTTGGACTTACTGGACTGAAAGCCCTGCTAACGTTAGCGCCGCTGGTGTTTTTGCATTTGCAAAAAGAAGATATAACAACATCCTGGTAGAACTTTAATAGAACTTAATACTTGCAAAGGTCACTGTTTTTCTGACCTGCATTTGTCCTTATTTTTACATGTATACTTAGACCAGTACAGTGTATATGTGCAGTTTGTGTCTGCGTGTATATGGATTGCTGCACACTTATAGCTGTATTCTCTCTGATTCTTAAAGTGCTGCGGACAGATGCCGTATGGTTTGGCACAGCGTAGAGTTCTGTGCTGTAACGGCACCTTGTACACGGACAGAGAAGATGGAGAGGAATGTTCAGACACCAATATTCCTTTCAATCCTACTAAAGGGACTCTATGTTGTTCTCAGTTTCATGGCTCACCTGGACAACACTGCTGTGGGACAGAAACGTACCAGCCTCACAACGAGATCTGCTGCAATGGTCACAGGTGATTAAGTCTGCGTGTCTTTTCATGCTGGTCTGTGCACATTCTCATGAGAACTCAGTGAGACAGTGTATATTTTTTTTTTGCTTGGAATGCTGCAGCGTCTGGTACGTGTCTGCTCTTTACCCACTTATGACCTCATAAATATGTGTTATGAATAGTTAAGCAGGGAGGATATGTGAACCAAACCTAGACAGGCACCACAGTCTGTTTCCATATACACCCTGTGATTCCATTTAGTCTCTGAGACAAACAGACATTCCATTGTTTACAAGAAATGTCTGTTTTTCTTTCCTTGATTCTTGGATTCTGTTACTACCTCCGCCTTGTGCTGGAAAGGGTGGTTATTAGTCACAGTGAGGTTAGGCAGTTTTATTCCAATTTGCATTAAACATAGCAAGTAACTTGTGTCAAGCTTAACTATAAGCTCTGTCTCTCTATCCAGATATCCGAAAGGTGAACACAGTCATTGCTGTGGAATTCATGTCTACAACATTAATGACATGCACATGAAGTGCTGTGCAGGGACTCTCTATGACCTGGCATCATTAGGCAAATACGAGCAAGACGTGCAGTGCTGTGGATCCATTCTACTAAAGCCAGAGGTGTGTTTCATTAATTGTCATAATAATACTGATTTTTTTCCATTCTGAAAGGTTTATTGCTTATGTCTGTTTAAAATATATCAATGACCGTAAATGTTCCTAGAAAGGGAACTCCTTCTCCTAATCACAGGCTAGACGTGATGAGGTGCTGCTATAGGCAAGTTCAGTCAAAAGTAAGAACAACTGGTAGAGGAACATTTTTAATGTCTCCTAGCATGCAGTCAGCCACTGGCCATCATGATTTTCGGTTGTCAGTCCATCCTACTGTCCCATTCTTTGTGATATCTCAAGAATGCAGAGAATGAGCGAATTTCTTCAGATTTGGTACAAACCCAAACACAAAAGACATTTCTTTGCCTTCTTAAAGGTCCAGTGTGTAAGATTTAGGTGAAAGGGAACTATTGGCAGAAATGTAATGTAAAATAATTCTCATGATGTTCTCAGTAGTTCATTTCATCTAAATTGTATGAATTGTAGTTTTCTTTACCCCAGAAAAGGCCCTTATTATTTAAATACTTTATATTTACATCGAGGGGACAGAAAGAGAGGAAAGAGAGGGTGAGGTGAGGGGTGTTCAGCTGCAACATGCAATTTCAACACTAGATATCACAAAATTCTCCACACTGTACCTTTAAGAACAAATTAAGAGAATCCCATTACATTTGGCACACATGTTAACTTTGACTTATGGACTAACTGATTAGATTTGGTTGGTCAAAGGTCAAAGGCATAGTGGCCAAGCAGAAATGTTTTTCTGCCTAAGGAAATTTCTTTAAATTTTTTCATCAAAGATGAATTGAAAATCTGAAACTCAACACAACCATTTTGATTCTTTATATAAAAAGTATTCTGGCTAAAATAATCAGTTATTATTATATATATCATATTAATACAGCCATCTGGTTTGGTGCACAAATCACAGTACTTTTGCCCATAACTGGGAGGACATCGATCACTGTGTCTTGGACGTATTTAACATATATCTTTACTGTATGTCATGGACAAATGATATCAGTCTCACTAATCTTTGGGGGTACGATGTCAAGCATGTTAATGTGACTTTCATATTGTTCATGATTCTATGATCTATGTTTAGAACCAAGATGTTTGCTGCTCAAGTGTGGACAAAAAGGTGCCCTACTCGATGGAGAGAGGATTCAGATGCTGCGGTCACCTATACTACAACACCTCTCTGTGGTCGTGCTGTGACGAGAAGCTGAGTCCTTTACGCCACCCGGGACAGGCCAAGATGAATGATGGTCAGATTCTGTTTTGTCCCTATCTCACAGAATAGTACTTGACCTTTGTCATTATGTCTTGCAGCTAGTTTCTCCATCTTAGCAGTAATATGTTTTTATACTTGTCTTTTTTTAGAATCCAGATATCTTTCAGAGAACAATCTGAACTCAAAAGATCTTTGCAAACAAAGTAAGATACCACTTTATGATTAAGATTTTTTTAGATTGGGAGGAAATACCGTCTTTGAATAATTGCAGATTTGTGAAATTACAAATTTTTTCTTTATGTCCTTTAGTGAATTTCGGCACCGTGGAAAGTGTATCTCTGCACAGTGTCGTGTTCCGCAGTGTGCTTAAAATCCACCCAATGAACGGCACTGTTAAAGCTCTGGCATCGCCTTACATCCTGAAAACACCTGATCGTTGCAGCAAGCCTAAACTGATCCCTGGCATGACATACTACTTTAATGAAGTTCATGTCTTCACTGGTTTCACCCATGACCCTATTCAGTCGCTCTATTTCATTATTTACAAATGTCAGAATCTCAACACCTTTTGTCATTGCTGTTTTTCTGCTGAAGAACATACTTCTCCTATATAACTAGTAGTGTTCACACTTTATTTGCCTTTATTTTACATCTCATGGAACAACTGTATTTGTATCATCTATTATCTACAGCTACTGAGTTTCACTGTGCAATCACTAACCCTGCTTTTGACTGACGACAATCACTCCTGTATCGGGGACTGACATGTGCATGGTGAAGTAATCATCTGTAGACTACAGTATTGTCTCTGAATATACAGCTAAAACCTCAAGCAGTAAAAGCTTTGTCCTCTACTGAAAAGTTCAGTCTCCAAACTAATGTTGATTTTAAGCTAAACAGCTATCTGTTAATATTACTGAAAGTTACTCTTCTTTAGTTTGATGCTAATTTACTTCTTATATTACTGTTACTTTATTATTGATAGTAGTTAGTAAATAACTATAAGCTTGAAACCTACCCACAGCTATGGCATGAGTCTTCTTTTATTGTTCCATTTTATTCTGCATTCAGAGTGCATTATTTTTTCAAGTGAGTGTGTATTATTATGCAAAGTCATAGGAATCACATGCACGTGTTTGATGCTATTATTTTTCTAAGTCATAAACATTTTGAATCACAATTCACTATGAATTTAAGCTCTTTTTAAGCAAGTGTTGACTACAGAAAACCAAAATTTTGGGGATTTATACATATTCTATTACATGTTGATTTTTGATATAATGCAAAAACTTTGTGCCCGTTTCTAATAAATAAAACATTTTTAAATAAAAATCGAACCTGTTGTGTTGTATCTGACTTCATCTGGAAACATAATGTAGTCTAATATCACAGGATACTGAGGTACGAGCTCTACTGACTGCAAATTGTAGGCCACTAGGCCACCACTTTAGGTGGCCACCACTTTGGGTGGCCTAGTGGTTTGAAAAGAGGCACATCAGACTGGAATGTTGCTGGTTCAAGTCCATGGACTGACAGAAAACATCTCTGGACCGTTTGATCAGCCAGACTTGGATCTGCTAGAGGACAGATGATTCCACTGTCTCCACTGTCTCTACAAGGCACTGTGTTCCCTGAGCACTTTCAATAGCAGGATATCCAATGGAATTATTGATGGTGTCTGTACTGATCCAAGCCACAACAATGCACTATGTGGGTGTGAATTTTTCTCTAACGTCATTGGTGACCTTTTGTTTTATCATTTATTTTCCGTCATTCTATTTACAGAGTTCCCATCTGCAACTGCTTCCACAAGATATGTGTCTGTGTCTACAAGAGTGAAAAATGTTGCATTAATCAAAAACACTTTATATGGAGGTTGCGTGGGGAGCTGTAATAGTAGACCATGTTTTTGAGGTATGAAGAGGCCCCAACAATATTTGGATTGTCTTTAATAATACATTTACCCCCTACCAAACAGACTTCAATGGCCTGTGTCAATTCGAACACAGTTATATGAGCCTATTCAGGTTTTCATTACCAAGGTTCACATTGCACAGAAAGAGGCTGAAACCTACAGAGTTCGCTCATAAGCTCGTGTTAAACAATTTAGAACATTCTTTGTGAGTAACTTGAGGGTGTCAGTATCACTGAAGCAAACTAAGGCAGTTCACTCAAAGAGCAGGGTGCTTCATTTTAGGCTACTTGTGTTGATCGAAAAAGATTAAGACAGAGCAGGCCTGTATTTGTGTTAGCGAGTAAAGATGGATTATTGAGCTGATGATAAGCAGCGGCTGTTACTGTAAAGCCACTGTTAAAGCCACCTGTAGAAGCAACAGTAACCTGCACAGATTCAGACGTAGATTTTGTAGCTCTAGTTTTGTACTGAATAAGATAGAAAACGATTGATTATCTAAATATCAAATGAGGGAAGAACTCACTGGAATTTCAGCTGTTTGTCCTATGGGACCTTTGTATTGATGGTAAAAAACTTAGCAGATATCATCTACCTGGTTGCTGTTGCCTAACACATTAAATTGACAATGAAGAAAGATTCTATGTGCTGCTGCTTTTCTCTGATCCTCAGCAGGGACACTGCTAGTTTCTACCTGCTCGGCATGCTCAAGAGGCTGAAGAACTTCAATCTCTAGCATTAAATCAGTCGTGAAGACCTGAAAAACCTGCTGCACCACTATGAAGAAGGCAGGGCAGCGGGCATCCGTACAGATGGAGGTAGAGCCCTATAGGACATATCTGGTGCCTTCTACTTTGTTGGAACTGTTGTCTCCACCATTGGTGAGTCAAGATGAGTGGTGCACTTAATTTACAAACTACAGGTACTAACCTAAGACGGATCAGTAAATCAGAGTTAAATTGAGGGTTGTTTGTTTAAATTGCATCGTCATGATTATGTTCAGTTGGCGATTTCTTCATTTTTACAAGCAAGGATGGTCAAAATAACTCAACAATGCATGGACATAATCATGAAACATGAATCATGATTTGTCACTTTTGGAGCTGTGGGGGACAACACCTCTGGTGCAAGGAACTGTTTGCTGGTTGTGTGAACGTAAAGCCAGTCTGTACAAAGTTTATGCCGAAACCTTCCTGCCTGCTGAAGATGGGAGAGAGAGAGAATGCTGTCCTCATACTTTTCAATGTCATTCTGTTCAGTAACTCTGGACTTCTGATCTTCTCTCATCTCACATTTACATGTTGGATTTAAGTATGCATGTGCAATGTTACTTTTAAATAAACATACCAAGGGATTTCTGCACATATTTCTGATTTTAGTACTTTTGTTGGGGTTTTAAGCAACAAATACTTAAATACTTATTGATCAAATCCTGATAATAATCTTTGGATTAAAAATAGTAATATGTGCCGATAAAGAAAGGATCCCTTTAGGGCCAATCAATGCCACATCCAAGTAACGTGAATCTATAACAATCACACACAATTTTACTAATCATATGAACCTACCTGGACACATGGAGCCATATTTATTTGGGGAGGATGAGAAGGGAGAAGTGTTTTAAATAATAGAAAAAAGTGATATTATTCCTGAAACTATGGAGGACAAACATGCCTCTGAGATAAAAAATTAAACCAGCCTCATCCCTGAGAATCAATTTATAGCCTTTCTTATTCTCGACAATATCTGTTGGCAATTTCAATTTTAGAACAACTTACATATTCACAGACTGCCGTCTTTTCACCATGTCATCTGGGGTAAGTGGCATTGAAAAATACTCTTGTTGTCAGGGGCTGGCAGAAGTGGCAGGCGTGGACCCAAAGCTGGCTCTCGCTGACGGGTTTGATCCTGGACACATGAAATGTGGGATGAACCCTCATCGTACGGGGCAGGTTAAGCCGGACAGCAGCTGGGTTGATGATCTGCGCGATCGGGAAAGGTCCCACAAACCTCGGAGCCAATTTCCTGGACTCCACCCGGAGAGGAAGGTCACGGGTAGACAGCCAAACCCGCTGACCGGTAGTGTAGTTGGGCGCCGGGATGCGGTGTCGGTTGGCCCCCCTCTGGTACCGGTCAGAAGCGCGCAGGAGCGCAGAGCGGGCCTGCAGCCAGGTCCTACGACAGCGCCGTATAAACACCTGGACGGATGGAACCCTGGCCTCTCGCTCCTGTACCGGGAAGAGTGGGGGCTGGTATCCTAGAGAGCACTGGAATGGGGAGAGTCCCGTGGCTGAACTGGGAAGGGTGTTGTGTGCGTATTCTACCCACAGGAGGTGCTTAGACCAGGAGGATGGATTGTGGGACACCACGCACCTCAGAGCTGTTTCCATTTCCTGATTCATCCTTTCGGACTGGCCCTTAGATTGTGGATGGAACCCAGAAGATAGGCTGACCCTGGCACCCAGCAGGCTGCAGAACTCCATCCAGAACCAAGAGGTGAACTGTGGGCCCCTGTCAGAGACAATGTCACAAGGAAGGCCATGCACACGAAAGACGTGCTGTAACATGAGCTCCGCCGTCTCCTTGGCAGATGGTAATTTAGGTAAAGGAATAAAATGGGCCGACTTGGAGAACCTATCAACAACGGTGAGTATGGTGGTGTTACCGTCAGATGGCGGAAGTCCAGTGACGAAGTCCAGGGAGACGTGCGACCAGGGGCGATGGGCAATGGGCAGTGGCTGGAGCAGGCCAGCAGGGGCGTGATGGGCACTCTTGTGCTGAGAACAGGTACGGCAGGCAGCGACAAACTCCTTTGTGTCCTCCTCCATGGACCCCCACCAGAAACGTTGCCTCACCAGCGCTAAGGTGCGCCTGACCCCTGGGTGGCAGGCAAGTCGGGAAGAAAGTACCCACTGGAGAACTTGAGAGCGCAGGTTAGCAGACACAAACAGGCGATCTACCGGACAGGCACTAGGTGCTGGGTGATTAGCCTGACCCTGTCTCACCTTGTCCTCGATGTTCCAGGTGACAGCGCCGATGACCAGCTCGGAGGGGAGGATACTTTCGGGTACAGAGGGCCCACTGTCTGCATGGAACTGCCGGGACAGGGCATCAGGCTTGATATTTTTTGATCCTGGTCAGTAAGATAAAGCAAAATCAAAGCGGTTAAAGAATAGAGCCCACCTGGCTTGACGGGAATTCAACCTCTTGGCAGACCGGATATACTCAAGGTTCTTGTGGTCGGTCAAGACCACAAACGGTTGCTCCGCCCCCTCCAGCCAGTGTCTCCACTCCTCCAAAGCCATTTTCACCGCCAGCAGCTCTCTGTTCCCAATGTCATAATGCTGCTCGGCAGGTGACAGCTTGCGTGAAAAAAAGGCACACGGGTGCATCCTCTGATCCTCTGCCGACCGCTGAGAGAGGACTGCTCCCACCCCGGAGTCCGATGCGTCCACCTCCACCAGAAACTGACGCATCGGATCTGGCTTTATCAGCAGCAGAGGACCACTGAAAGGTGAGTCTAGGAGAGGTGAGAGCGGTAAGAGAAGCCGCCACAGAACTATAGTTGCGGATGAAGCGCCGATAGAAATTAGCAAACCCCAGGAACTGCTGCAGCTTCTTCCGAGTGGTGGGGATTGGCCAATCAGCCACTGCTTTAACTTTAGCGGGGTCCATCAGGATCTGCCCAGGTCTGATGATAAATCCCAGAAAAGTGACCTCAGAAGCATGAAATTCGCATTTTTCCGCTTTAACGAAGAGCTGATTCTCCAGGAGCCTCTGGAGAACACTCTGTACATGCTGGACATGCTCTGATTCGGACTTAGAAAATATTAGGATGTCGTCCAGGTATACGAATACAAAGATGTTGAGGAAATCCCGGAGAACATCATTAACCATGGCCTGGAAGACAGCAGGGGCGTTAGTGAGACCAAATGGCATAACGAGATATTCATAATGTCCACTGGGTGTGTTGAATGCCGTTTTCCATTCGTCCCCCTCCCGGATACGAACCAGGTGATAGGCATTACGGAGGTCAAGCTTAGTAAAGACTGTCGCCCCTTGCAATAGTTCAAATGCCGATGAGATGAGTGGAAGAGGGTACCTGTTTTTAAAGGAAGGGGAATTCGTGACACTTGTGAACCTTTTTGTGTTACATAACTCAGGATGACTCCTGCTTGTGTTTTTCCTGACCTCCTTTCCTTTTCTTCCTCTAACAATAATGGTATCACTTATAAAGTTTAATTTCCCGATGTTTAGCATCACTGACTCAAATTTCGATTTGGCCAGGGTCTGTCTGTCAGGAAGGAAAGAACCAGCATTAATATCGTGTTGTAGTCATACGACAAGAAGACGTCAGAGGATGTGTGATTCATACACATGCAATATGTGAAAAGTAAAAGACATACAAAGGAAATTAGTAATTGTTTTCATGATTCTTTCTAATTATGTGAAACAATAAGAACCATAGATTAAGGTAAATGTGAAGAACTGCTGTGCATTGAGATGACAACTCTACCAACAAAATGCAACAACTTGTGCAAATTTCTGCCTGAATGTGTAGTTACAAGCATTAATATCTTTACTTATTAATGTTTTGTAAATGACGACAGCAGCTTAAGGGTCACTGGGGGAAAGTCATAAATTCACCTACATTCATAGATTTCCGTTTTCCACGGAGATATTTCAGTCTGGTGGCTCACTTGTGAAAATGAACAAAGGGAAGGAAGGAAGGAGGGAAGGAGGGAAGGAGTAAGGGAGGGAGGGAGGGAGGGTTAGGGTTAGGTGTTAAGGTTTTTGGGTCAACTGATAGGAAGGTCCCAGAACTATATGTACGGAATTGAGGAGTTATTTTCAGTAATAGTATCTGAGTATAGGTATATTGAACATCAAGCAGTCTTGTTGTAATCATAGTCCACAATCAGCTGCCACCAACACCAGATCAACACATCTGTGATCAAAGACACAGACTTTTACAATCACGATTATAAGAAATACAGTTTAACTCATTCACCAGTTACGATGTATTTATTGGAATATCAAAGGTTATTTTTTTATTATTTAGTCACATTTTTGTAAGACTACCCTTTTATGCCTGCGTGCGGGGATTAGGATGAATCGATTATAATTTGTTGGTCAAAGGTCAAGGTCAATGTGGCCTCACAAAACATCAAGTTGGCCAATAAGGAATTTCTACAAATGTTGACCATTTGTCACATGGAATCAAAGATGATCCGATTAGATTTCAGAGGTCAAAGGTCACAGTGACCCCATATGAGTCTGAAGAAAAGTATGTAAACTGAAGCTGCATTGGTTGATGGAGGCATACAACTGATTTGAATTCTAATTTTGAATGAAATTAAGTTAAGGACATTTGTTTCATATTTCTCAACCCAAACTCTTCCTTCCCTCTATCCATCCATCATTTGTCCCACTGAACCCAAAGTTGGTAGCAAGTTAGCTTAGCTTAGCATAAAGACTGCAACCATTGAAACAGCTATGTGTGTATGTGTATGTGTGTGTGTGTGTGTGTGAAGTACCTGTGCTTTTGACCCCAGCAATGCAACAAGCATTGGATCGGCAGGAATGTGGGGTTCCTCAGGAGAAAATATACTTATTTGCAAGACCATCTTCTTTTACCTGCTACTGTGGGTCTGATTGCCTTCGACACTTTGCCAATCTCTGTGGTGCAAAAAGTCCTGAAACCCTCACCTCTACAAAAATGCGCAAACAAACAGGAACTCTGTCTAAAATTCTCAACCTCAGTAATACAGAGCTGGATAAATTAGCTGATTTTCTCGCCCATGACATAAGAGTGCATCAGCAGTTCTACAGACTTCCTGAGGGCACCCTCCAACTTGCTAAAATTAGCAAAGTTCTCAAGGCTCTGGACCTAGTACGCCTGGCAGAATTTAAGGGCAGGATCCTGGATGACATCGACATCGATCCTGAGGGTTTTAATTATTCATCTTTCTTCACATGTCTCCGCATAAAAGAAGATGTATTGATATAAAGTGATCAAACAATATTTATCTCCAATATCTCACGTGTTTTTCTAGGGTATAATTGGAGCAGGTCAGAATCAATAAATTGTATTAACAGTCATTCTCTCCCCTCCAACCCCCTCTAACTCACGGAGGATGTGCACATGGACAGTGACAATGAGGTGGCGTGTGAGTTGGACTCCCAAGGTAAGTAGATTCATATGGCCTTAAATTTAACCATGCCTATGTATTCAAGGATGTCATTTTACTGTAGGTGTGATCCAATTCTTGTATGCATCGAAGTATATGCATGTACATATCTAAATAATGTGTATCTGACACACACATTTTTTCACAAGCTACTTGATTCAAATGCTGGAGGTCCTGGGTCAAAAAAGTTAAGTTGATAAAACGATATGAATGAAAGATTAACTGGGAGAATGTGACTCCTACCTTTGACGTGACAAGGTCAGCTAGAGGGATGAAACGCTCAGTCCACTCTACAGATTGTACAGTGCAGGGTTCTTTTCCAGGACATTTTCAGTAATGATCTAGCTGGTATGACAGTGATCGCACTATATACTAATATTTTCATGCCATAGACGTTTCAGTGATAAGTTATTGCACATCTATGGCTCTAAGTTATCACTGAAATCATTTCTTATAAGCTTAGAAATTATGGCAAATTGATCATACAATAATACAAACACACCTGCAGATATACAGCACTTCACTTTACTAGTATAACCAAGTTACAAAGATGGTGTTGGCAACTCTCAACTCAGCTTTCATTTTTCTCTTTATTTCTCTCCCGTCTCGTTCTCTAAAAGTAAAAAAATAAAGCCAGCAAAAATATCTCTCCTTACTCCCAACATTAATTGGCCTAAATAGAACTGTAGAACAGCCAGATGTCCGTGGCCACAAGCAATTTTTAGTAAGTAACTCAAAATATACCTATCTTATCATGGATATTCAACCTGCAAAGTGATCAATACAAAACAGCAAAGGTCACATTCAAATAAAAATGATTGAGTTTTGTCTAGGCTCTTGATGCTGTCCTGCAGGTTTTCCACAGTTTTTGCTAGAGCTGGCAGCTCTTCCCTTTTCTCTTTATTTAAGCTGATACCAATCCATTAATACATGCCCTGATACAAATCTTAAATACAAATTAACTGAGGAATGACTTATACTTTAACTTTATTTGTGGTAATTACTTTTCTTCTGATTGTCAGAGAGCCAGGTCACATCCAGTCAGACAGAAGAGACAGAGCCCTCATGCCGGATGTGAGTCATAGCAATGCAGCACCAGAGGGCACTCTGAAACCTCACCAAGCCTCTCACTGCCAGTCACCAAAAAGGTAAAGTTTTAAGATCAAAGTTTGTTACTGTATGCTCTTACAAGGTTAATTTAATGTCTGAGTGTCAGTGCTTTATGTTGCTGCACTGTGTGTACAGAGCTCAACCCTTTTGGGTGATAAAACATTGAGGGACAGTGATAAACTCTTTTCTCATTGCGTACTACTGCATTGCAATTGTGAAGATATGCACATTATGTCCCAGTTAAAACTGACCTGTCTTATAACTTGTGTATGATAATACCTTTTTGATATTATATGTTGCATCCTTAAAAATTATTCCAACTCTGACATTAAATTTGATGTCCTCTTAGTGGCCCCCTTTTACTGTTAATGGTTTCCAGGACTTTCTTCTTTCAATGTTCTGATCTAACGAGTTATTTCACACAAATTGCTCGCAGAAAATCTCACTTACCCCCAGTGTTTTGCAGATAGTTTAGCAGTTTTTAGATATTTTAGATTCTCTTCTGAAACTTCTGCCAACACACCTGATACAATAAAGGTCAATTGAATCAGAAATGTTGTTAAAATATAGTTGGATTGATGTGAAATGACTTCATGCTAAGTATCAATGCTTCTATTCTTTATACCAGTTACTATTGATATTATTGTTATAAACATAATATGTATATTGTTATATATTGTAATACAATTATCTGGAGAAGCAGTCTTTCCATTCAGTGAGAGATTTCTGTCATGCTGCTCAACAGCCTTTTCAGAGCTATTAGGAAAGTAATGTGACTGGCTGAGAGGATAATGAGTCCTCACCTTTATCCAGCCATTGAGTACATGCCGCTGTGTCTATAAGCAAAAATAGCAGGTGGGCTTCGAAGCACCCACATAGTCTATGCGCACATGAAATATTACTTTGAAAAATTTAAATAGGTTCCTTGATTTACATATTCTGTTAATTGTGTTTAAAACAACACTTTACATGGTAAAGCTCATTATGAGTCTCTTTGTGACCTAACAGGCCAAAGTAATGATTATTTTGCTAATTAACATAATATGCTCCCTCCTATCTAACTCTGATCCACACACATGCATTCTCTCTGGTCTCAAAATCCATTACATTTCATACTTTTTTTTGCATATTTTGCAGCCTTACAGTACCTGTTTATTGACTTTTGTTCCTCAAATAAAATTTCCATAGCACTTCCATAGAGAAACACAAATATTTATTTGTGTTAATTGTTTTACGACGCCAACCTTTAAAGAGAAAAATGTGGGAGACAGAGGAGATCCGTGCTGTGGAAAAACACTTGATGTACTTCATCACTTCATGTCGTGTTCCGGGGAAAAGAGACTGTGATAAGTGCCTGACAACTGTTTTACTTGTTCTGTCACATGTTAAATCATAATCTCCCCTTATCTGTTGTCACCTCATCTTCTCTCCTCTCATCAATTGTTATCTCATCTCCCATTCTCTCTCTTCGTTCATCAAAATGTACCTAATTTAACCTCACTTTGTCACCTCATTTCCTCTCATTTTATCTCATCTAATCATTTTCTATAATCTTTAATCATCTGAATCTCTCCTCATTGTTTTCATATTTGCAAAAACATGGTGGCAGTTCTGTTAAGCTATAGAGGGACCGTTCAACTAATAATTGATTTTGTTATTGATGAATCTGTCAATAACAAACATGACTTCATTCGTTTGCGTTTTTTGGTCCCTAACGCTAATGTGTTCCATTCACAATAAAATAAAAAAGAGAATCCTCTCATTTAAAGGGATGGTACCAGTGACTGGCATTTTTGTTTGATACTTTTTTTATATCTGACAATTTACAGTAAAGTTTTGTTGGCCCGTACCTTTCATTTCTAGCAACTTCCATTAAATTTCAAAAAGGAAATAAAAGATACTGGATTCTACTGCTAATGATGGATAATGTGAAGCACATTATATACTTACATAGAATATTTTTTGATATAATATAGTTAATCATGTATTTTCTTTCAGATAAGTGTCATGGTTAAGCGGCAACTCAGGCTAAGGCTGACAATTAGCCTGGTCCGGACAAGGTTAGTTTTCCAGCATTAGTTGCCATGGTAACTGAGTTTGAACTATGCTGAGCTTGTTTTATGGAACCGGATCCACTGGAAAATAAACCAGACTAACAGCCTGGCTAATTTGGTAATCCTGTTTTATGGAACAGGTGCTATTTGGAGGACAACTCACTTCTGGGACTGACACACTGGAACCTGTACATCAACAAATCCCCTGTCCAGTCTGTGAGATTTTGATTTACATCAAAAACATATAGGGTTATGGTTGGTTATTGTACAGAGCTGAGGGAGCACTGGAACACTCATTACACATCTTCCTACTCACTAGGGCAGTTTCATGTCATTTGTTTCATGTTTAGACATGTACTGGACTCCACGGTGGGAGCCTCCTGTCTTGTTTTCATGTTGATGACATTTCTAACCCGCGACAGACGCAAATGAAAAAGTGTTGACAAATGCGTAGAGCACAGATGAAAATGTCAAGAGACCTCTTGGTGATGAGGGCAAATGCCAGTGTCAATGATCTTTAAACAAAATCATGTGATCATGTGATTTCTGCAGTGGAATTTAGTGTTGTTTTGAATGTACAAAATGTTCTGTTACAGTGTGGATGTTTGAAAGGCAACCTCCAGAGAAAATCTGGATCCACCCAATGTCCGAAAATAATATCAAACCACTTATGAGTGTTGTGCACTGCTCCACGTGGCGTGAAAATAATGTTATTATTAATGACTTTGCCTTACACGGAGCACCAAAAATGTTGGTATTAATGTTGTTATTATGTACTTTCCCTCGCGCGGGGCACCATTAAATGGTGTGCTTTTAGGCATTCAATAAATGTGGCTATCACTGAAATATTAAATATTAATATTAAAAATGTAATATTAAATAATAATTAAACTAATAAAAGATAAATCGGGGCACCACCCTTCAAAGGAAGGGAAAAGATAGCCAATTTATTGAATAAGTCTCATGAAATTACTGGCTACAAATTTGGAACTCTGATTAATAATTAAATAAGTAACTATAACCAAAATTACCACATCAATAGCTAGCAAAGTTGAAGGATATGGAGTTCTTGACAGTTTAGAGGTTGGCAAAATTCACACTTATGCAACATTAACTAAGACATGTTTTGAAGAAAAACATCTATTATGAGAATAATAAAAGTATAAATACAAAAACTAACAAAAGGTGTACTTACTATATACAGGTGTGTATGTGAGTATGCATGTATGTGCGTGTGTGTGTGTGACTGAGATTCAAAATGGCGGCTGGCCACTATGAAGACAAAAGGCCCCCTGGAGTGGTGAGACCATGTGGCTGAGATCACATGTAGGTGTTAAGTTTGTGGAGATGAGTTTGTGAGGTGTTGGTGCCAGGTTAAAGAAAGTAGTTAGATGCATGCAAAGAAAGTGATCAGCATAACAGAACTAACATTAACTTTCAAATAACATATTACCAAATATCACAGCAACACAAGTCAAACTTATAAACATCACATGAAATAGAAATAGGATTAAACAGTCCTTTGCTTAGCCTAGCGTAATAATAAAGCCCAGTTGTGTTACCCGTCCATGAAAAAGAGGGAAAGGTCATTTTTGGATGTGCTGTTCGAAGTCCAGTGAAGTGGTCTTGTTGATTTGTGGATTCTGTTGTGCATCTGCTGGTCAGACCTGGTGTCGTGGCCAGTTGTGCTGAAGTTCTTAGGCAGGCTCTTGCGTCGCTGCCTTTGGAAGGTTTTTTTAGCAGTCTGCTCCAGGCAGGCCTGCTGGAAGTTGAGGAGCTTGTGGAGGGAAGAAGTCTCCCTGGCTGGGAGAGCAGGGCCAGACCCTACTCCTCCAGGAGAGGTCAGCAGGGGAAGAGGCCGAAGGGCGAAGAGAGAAGAGGAAAATTGTTAGCAGAGGGGAAACTCGGCTTATATTGGCCTGGTGACCTCATGGGTCATGGGGCACACAGGGACCAATAATGGTTGAGAGTTGTCTCCAGGAGCAGTTTTACCACCTATGTGTGAAGATGAAGCACCCTGGGAGACTGAGTTCTGGAAGCTGTCCTTTGTCTCCAGAACAAAAGAGACATGTGGTCAAGCTTTTGACTACACATGTAGGCCCAACTATGGTTCACAGATACCAGGTCCCAACATGAGAGCAGCAGTCATCCAAGCCTTCACTTTTTGTGAAGGTGAGGAATGAGACCTCCTTTGTGCACCAGGTATTCTGACATGATGACATTTACTTCAAGCGGTATTGGTTTAGTCATCTAATTGCTGAATGGGTTGACTGGAAGCAGGCCACTTACAGCCAGTTAGCCAAGCCAATTTTATTTGTCATGGAAGGGAACTGGAACAAACGTCAAGGCCTAATCTTTTTTGTAACCGCACTGGTCCAATAATAATGGCATCATACAGATGTCTCTTGAGGTTTTGATTTGATGTCTCTCTTCAGTAAACACTGCGAAAACTATAACAGAACAAAAGACATAGTCAAAGGTTTCAAATTAACATCTCTTAAGCTAACAATTGTTCATAGACAGGTCCAAACATGTAAGCACCGCAACAGAAAATGCATAAAATTTTCCATTTAAAGGCACTTGAAAAGATATGATACAAAGATATAAAACAAATGAAAGTACAAAATGCTAGACTACCATATGCGCCTCCTGGACCGTGCAGAATATAAGGGCCTCTCTACTCCGAAGCCGTGCCGGCTCTTTCCTCTGCTTCTGACCCACAATGTAACAGGTGTGCCCACAATGCAACACGTGTGCCTATAATGCAACTCTGGCCATGTGACCTGTTACACGCCACATCTTATTTTCTTTGCTTTTTAATGAAGTCTAAATAAAGACTGTCTCTCAGACAGTTACATGTTTGCTGACCAAGCAACACTTTGGTGACTGACATTCTTCAACTAAAAGACCCTCCTGTCTTATGTTTGATCAAAAACAAAACAGTGTGAAGGCTTTTGCATTGCCCTGTATCCAACAGAGTTGACAACAGAGTTGCCATTAAACTGTTTATATGTTGACCTTGTGTGAGTGTAATTCTTTGTCCAATATCCTGTGTCATCTGTAGAATAATCTGGACTGGGGTTGTGAACCAAAGCTGGCTGTTATTTCTAATCGGTCTTAGGGATCTTAGTAATGTCAAAGCAAATCCCTGAAGGGTTATGGCTCACAATTTCTCATGTCTGATGAAATTGATGCAACACTGCATGTTGTGTGGCTGTCAGCACAGCTCTCTGTTGAGCAAAACTAGAGCAATGTGTCCCTCTGCTGGAGATCTTTGAAACTCACATGAAACAATGACTCACCTCTTGAAAACTGAAAGGCCTCATCATTTCATCAAGTTTTTGTTTAGGTTTTGATCTTGTTTGTGGTAAAAGCTTTGAAAAGTTGCCATTGGTCAAATGCCGTTGGTCAAATGATAACAAAGTGTGCTTTTTATGCTGCTTTAGGTGGGCTTTTCTCTCATGAAGGAGGCAGGGTCTAATGCTACTCCCCACTCTGATTAAAACAACGATTTATTGATTACAGTAGTAAACATATACATATATATATATGTTTGATTGCTGTCTTCGTGACAAATGTACCTTTGGGTACTAATAAAGACACCTTTATTGACATCTAGTGGTGAGGTTTCATGTTGCAGCTGAATACCCCTCACCTCACCCTCCCCTTGCAAACATGACAGAGATCCTGTGGCAGCCTTCACTTGTCATAAAAACTCAAAAGGTGTTTAGTTTGTCCAGTTTGGGATACTGTAAAAAACATGGCTGCCTCCATAGAGAGGACCCATTCTAAATATAAGGTATTTCAATATAAAGCGCTCATTCTAGGGTAAAGAAAACAACAATTTGTACAATTTAGAAGAAATGTTCTAGTGCAGGGGTTTTCATACTTAAAAAATGGTTGTTGAACACATTTTTACACATTTCAAACATCTGTACTTTTATAACATCTTATTTTTACACATTTCAAACATCTGTACCTTTATAAAATCTTTTTTTTACACATTCAAACATCTGTACTTTTATAACATCTTTTTTTTCACATTCAAACATCTGTACTTTTATAACATCTTATTTAAACATTTCAAACATCTGTACTTTCAGAACATCTTTTTTTTTTTACACATCACATTTTCTTTTTTAACACCTCACATCACCACAAGCGCCCCACACTTTGAAAAGCCCTGCTCTAGTGAAAACATCACTAGGATTATTTTATATAAAAATTCTGCCAATAGATCATTTTAACCTAAATCTCACACACTGGACCTTAAAGTAAAGTACATATATATGAAAAATGGTCGTAAGTACAGAAACAAAGCAAAGGTACCTCATAGCATCCCACAGGATTTATTGTATGAAATTAAACCGAAATTAAAGTGTCTTCTATTTTATACATTGTCAATAGGACACTGTTAATCTTCCATACATTCTCCCTTCTCGACACTTGAGTGATGGGGCGGTATCTCTGCGCGCTTCATTTATATAGAGCGACAGGAATTGTGGTTTCGATTGGTGTTGTATCAAATCGATGAGTATTAATAAATCATGAATGTGAACTGTAATTAAAAAAAGTCACCTGATTGCGCCGCAGTGTTCAGTATTGAGGCGAACGCACCTACTAGTGAGACGACCAGAGATATATATGCGGAGGGATACGCTGCTTAAACCGAGGTTTAGCTGCACGCCGGCGTCGGATTGAGGTCTCCGGGCAACTCTGCTGCTGCGCCGACTCTCTCATTCTCTCTCCGCTGATTTACCGAAGCTTGTTTAATTTAATCAAGACAGAAATCTTTTAAATACGTTATTAAAGGACGTATCTCCTTTGTTGTTTAAATAAAAAACGTCGGGCGTGTCGTCATCTCCACGGAGCTAGAAAAAGTCACCGGGAAAATGGTGAGTACAGCTAACCTGCAGCATTCCTAGCAAACGTTAGCATTGTAGCGTTAGCTTCCACTGCACTGGTCTCGAAATGAAACAGCCTCC
Organism: Paralichthys olivaceus; assembly: GCF_024713975.1. Classification (NCBI taxonomy): domain Eukaryota; kingdom Metazoa; phylum Chordata; class Actinopteri; order Pleuronectiformes; family Paralichthyidae; genus Paralichthys; species Paralichthys olivaceus. The sequence goes on along the minus strand of NC_091103.1, from coordinate 16,560,484 downwards.
AAAGCGGTTTTTTATTCAGGCTAAAACACGAACCACTGTCTTCTTTTGCTCACCAGTGAACACGATGTTTAGCTCCAGATGAGCTAACTACAGCCTTCATTTGTATAAGTTAGCTAGAAATGCTGCGGTGCAATTTTTGGGCGCATAACTCTACAGACGTTAACCTGCAGCTAATGGCTTCACGGTGATAATGATAAAAAGCCATTTAACTTTAATAATAAAGCAGCATGTGAGATCTGCGCAGCGGAGGAAACAGGTGATGCGTTTCCCGCTGTTATAATGTGTCATGTAGCTCAGTTAGCTTTTGTAAATGCATCGAGGTTTGCAGCAGTTTTTTTAATCGTTGGCTCGGGGTGGAGGGTGGGCGTGGTGCTGCTGCTGGTGAAAGGGCTGCTGTGTAAAAATAGACCGTCCGGTGTTAACGTGATTTTGAAACCCATCTTGCTAATCCTGCAAGGCGGACATCAGGACTGTGGCTCGACCTGCTTTTTGCTAACCATCATCCCGCATGACGAGTTGCTGCAACGCGGGTCCGGCAGCGGGGCATCGGATGAAGTGTGACTTGCGCAACAAGCGAATAAGACAAATGAACGTGTTGTAATCGCCACAGAATGCGATCACAGCTTGTAGGGTGGCGCTTCACCATGTGCAATAACGTGTTGATTTGTGCATGGATTGGGGGGGGGGGTCATTTTCGGACCGTGTTTTTCGCCGCACCACCATGACAGCATCTCCTCTGTTACGTATTGCGCCATAACGTTCAACCGCATTCTGCTCCCGTTGAATGATCCTGTTTGCCACCCCTCCTTTCTTTCTTCCTTCCGTCCTTCCCTCCTTCCTTCCACCTCCCTTCCCCCCCGCATTGAACCAAACCGGGCTTGGTGCAGTAGGCTGTCAGGACCCGCAGTGCACCCTCCAAAGGGGGGGGGGCAAACCATATCTTTAAAAAAAGCACCACAGGTGAATCATCTCTGCTGTGCCTTCTTATCCTTTATCTTTCACCTTTCCCTGTTCTCTGTCACGTACACAGAACAGACACGTGGGTTTGTGATACATGTTGTCTTCTGCCACATCAGGAAACTTGATGAGAGGATATTCTGCAGTCTGTCTTGTTCCCTTCTTTTTACCTCCTCCCTCCCTCCCCCTGAAAAACCAACATGGTGACTCATTGAAAATGACTCCAGGAACACATGCCATTACCACCACCACCCGGAGCTACAGGAACCTTAGCTTTCATCTTTTGGTTTTGAAAAGGAAAATATACTAATATACTAATTTATCTTGAATTTGTGCTGTAACAGTAAGATTGTTTGTTTGTTTGTGTGTTTGTTTATTGCACTAGCTCTGGAGCTACACAAGTTTAATTGCTTCTTTTGATTGAAGTTGAATATATATTCCCTTGGACTTAATGGCAATCCATCAGTATCTGCTTATTTTCATCACCTAGATAAACACTATTACTGTTCCGTCGTAGACCTGTAGAATTCAATTGTTCAGTGGTGCCTGTTGTTTCCTTGTTCATCCAAGAATCATACCCTGACATTATGAAGGAATACATACAGACACAAAGCAACAAGCTCTGTGAAGCAACAGTTGGCACATGTGTTAGATTATGATGATGAACTCAGCCTTACTGTTGTTCAGCTAAAAAAGAAAAAGAAGGATAAAAAGGTGGTGCGTTACTGTGATATTCAGTGTGCTACATCGGCGACCCTGTTCGTGTCTCACTAATTATAGCAGGAGTGTGTATTTCGGGCTGTGGAATATTTATACCCGTCCCTCATCACATTTTCTCAGCCTGAAGTGGGCATGTTGCCTGACTTAGACAGGCCTGGTAGGACTACACAAGGATGACAGAATGAAGTTCACAAATGCCCGGGGTTTACGAAAGCAAATGTGTTCTGGTTTTATCACAAGTTAAAGTGGTATAATCTTTCTAAGAGCAGAAGTAATGGACATTTGAAAGTTTTTTTTTCCCTTTGGATAAGAAACATGCACCTTCTACAAGTGTATCTCTTTCACCTTACTCCAATAATGCAACAAGTCGGACATTTCTCATTAAATGGAATTAAAGAGGTGAAATCCTATATTGTGTAAATTACCAACTTTGATAGAATATAAGCCCCAGTTATACATTTTTCCTTAATCTTTTATTAATTGCATCTGTAATGATACTCTTTAACTAGGTTGTAGGAACTATCTGAGTCCAGCTGTCGGATCATGGCAGTCTGTTTTGAATCGGTTTGTTCTGGAAACTTGCATTGGCTTGTTACCTCAACTGGATTTTATGTCTTCATTGCCATTTGTTTGTCAGTCAATCAGGAAGATTTCTCAAAAACTATGGAACAGATTTCCATGAAATTTTGTGGAGGTGTGTGTCATGACTCAAGAAAGAACCCATTGTATTCCTGAACTAGACGAGATCCACAAAAACAAAATCTTTAGTTTAAAATAAGATGAACAGTGAGTTGTGAATTTTCGGCTATCTGTTAGTTGATGCAGTTGTTTAGTTTGATATCAGTTAGGTAGTGTTTCACATTGAATTATATTCTGTCTTTGGTGGCAGCTGTAAGCAGGTGATTTGTTTCACAATGTCAAATGTCGATTATTGTGAACCAACTTTGTCATAAATAATAAATGAATTTTATTAATAAATTATTTAAACAGCAACTTTTACAGGTCGGCCAATGCTTTATTAAAGTCTTCTTCTTTTCTCAACAGGCTGATCAGCTGACTGAGGAGCAGATTGCTGGTGAGTGCACACTGGTTTAATTTACCTTGAGCTTAACCCACAGCCAAACCAAAGAAACTAGGATGTCTAATGCCGGAGATAAACTTGATTTTACTTACATGTACACATCATGGCTGTCTCATGTATTGTGTGTTCGTTTAATGTGGCACTTTAGCTTATCCTCAGAAATGAACATTGTGTTAGCAAGATGTAGTATTTAAGGGTAAAGGTAGGGGCAGTATGTGACCTCCAGTGTCACCATGTTTTTGATTCATAGAATGCAAATCCAAAAGTTCTATAAGTATATGAACAATTACATTCACGATGCATTGGGTCATGTCCACGAACGCCTGGCTAAGCAGTATGTATATGTATATACATATATATGCCTTAGAGACCAAAGGAATCGGAGGTGAATGGAGTTTTTTTTTTTTTTACCCTTTAGACTACTAATTCAAAGTGTGTTTGTTAACTTGAATGGCATTCTCATGGTGTTATATCTGTGAATGTACAGAGTTCAAGGAGGCGTTCTCACTGTTTGACAAGGATGGAGATGGCACAATCACAACCAAAGAGCTTGGGACTGTGATGCGCTCTCTGGGACAGAACCCCACTGAGGCTGAGCTGCAGGATATGATCAATGAGGTGGATGCTGATGGTGAGGACGAAAAATTTCAAATCACTGCAGTCATTTTCTTGTCAAATTTTCATGGAGTCTCACCAGTACATATTCGTATGAAGGGTATTTGAGTTAAGTCATGTCGATATTCTCCATTGCTTGCCATTGTCTACTAAATCACTATTCATCTGTGACATTTATCCTTCAGCAAATATAAACAATCCTTATATTTAGTGCTACTAAATGTTAAACTAGAAAATCTCAACTCAAATCCTCAAAATAGTTGGTAAAACAGACACTGTGGCATCAGTTAGCCCTGCAACATCACTATGTCCTTTCAATAAGTGGCCTCTTCTTAATCAATGACATTTTGCGTTAAAATCCTCTTGTATGTCACTTGAATATCACTTAAATGTCAAGCAAAGATATCTAATTCAATCTTTTTGTGTTCATAATGTTATATGTTGATTTAAATTAAATAACCAAGGCCATAATGAGCACACTTTGCACTCTGAGCAAAATCTGATTTTGATACTTGAGAGCAACAATAAGCTTCTTCTCATTTGGTTTTTAATTAACCAAATGTAAATTTAAGGTTGTTATTAATTTTGATCCAGTTTCATACTGTTCAGCACAGATTCACTGGAAACTTTTCAGTACTCTGGTGGCCGAGATATGTAGTGTTGCACATCTGTTTTTGGTGATGAATAAATCAATAAACCTTTTTCTGTTTGTATGGTTGTGTAGGTAATGGCACAATTGACTTTCCTGAGTTCCTGACCATGATGGCCAGGAAGATGAAAGATACAGACAGTGAGGAAGAGATCAGAGAAGCCTTCAGAGTCTTCGACAAGGTTCGTTAGGACTGAGCAGAATGAGATTATAGCAACAAAAAGAGAAGCTCTGTGTTCACCATAGATTAGTTGTATCCTTGCGATGAGAAGCAACAAGTTCACTCTGGTCCATTAAAAGGAGGTGTCTTCATTTGGTGTTAGCTCTCTCGTTGAAATGTAAAAGACAGTAACACAAGCTCCTGTGTTGGATTGTAATGTCTGCAGGACGGTAACGGCTACATCAGTGCAGCAGAGCTACGGCATGTCATGACCAACCTAGGGGAGAAGCTCACAGACGAGGAGGTGGATGAAATGATCCGTGAGGCCGACATTGATGGCGACGGGCAGGTCAACTATGAGGGTGAGATATCCTTTTCTTTCACGTTTTTCTTTTTTGGGTGCTGCTAATGAAAATGCGTCATTCCTTTTTTTTTAATTTACAGGTGTTAAAAGTAACAGCTATGCACTTATTACAAACATGCACCTCCTACTTGTTTTTATCAAACCTATGAGTGTTTATAATGAATGTTTATTAGAAAAAGGAGCACATGTATTGTTTTTTTAGTAAGAAAGAAAATAGGAAATATTTAAATTGATCAATCACAATTAATTTTTATAGCCCATATTCACAATTTGTCTTAGGGCTTAACAAGGTGCAACATTCTCTATTTGCCTTAATCCTCAGTAATTGTAAGGAAAAAGTACTCCAGAAAATCTTTTACATGAGAAATAAAAACCCAGAGAGCCTCATGGACAGACGTGCAGTAGATGCCATGTGTATTTACAACATTGATGAGAAAAGATGGTCTACATGTGTATCCGCGTTTAAAGTATTTATACAAAGGAAAAGTCATTCAGAGATGAAGGGAGCAGTAATGACAGTTGTACGGATAGAGTAATTGCCTGTTGCATAATTAAGGTGTATATTTAAGCTATGTAGTTGTAATTATAATCTATGATCAGCTGCTACCACAATCAAGATCCTAAATTTAATTTCTTGTATCAAAAGTAAACAGATTCCAGAATTTTACCTTTGAATCTGTCAATGAAATCCCTTTTTGTGCTGTTTTTACAGAGTTTGTCCAGATGATGACTGCCAAGTGAAGAGAACACTGACATCTCTCTCAACATCACTTGTCCTCCTCAGATCACTGTCTTCAAGAACCAAAAAAATGAACAATTATCAAATGAGAAACTAACTTCCCTCCTCAGAATCACTTACCTGTAGAATTTTGCAATTTGTGCTTCAGTACATCCAACTACTTCAAAAGGTATCTGTTTAGCAAACACCAACAGAACAATACTTTAGAGAAGTTAATGGACCAAGCTTTAGGGGACCGAGGCCCCCGTACAACCGACCAAGATTCTGCAGAGTTACCCAGCTCCTGATTAATTTAGAGGAAAGAGGAATCACTGAGAAGGCAGAGGTGTATGAACCCACGCCACAGTTCTTAAAGTGAAGTTAAATTTTTCCAAATATTTCCTTCCGAGACGATTTGACTTTTTTCGCACCAGTGGCGACTCCAAACACTGAATTGAGTACTCTTGCATGCAGCCTTTCTGTGACGCTCTCTAGTCACAACGAGGAGGCTCTGATTCCATCAGAGGTAGCAGTCAGATCGTGTACACACTGGAGGTATATACATAAATATATAGCTATATATATATGTACAAATTTGTGTCACTATTGATTATTGCAAGAGCCAGTAGTTGCATTGTAGGGTGGTCAGTTTTCAGATGAGATTTCTAATACCTTGAAGAGTTCGGACAAGAACGAGAGACAGGAAAGAGCTGAGGTTTTTTTTCCTCTCTTGAGGATGTTATTGTCATGTGTTGAGTCGCGGGCTCTGCCTGCAGCACTGACTGGAGACAGTGGTACGTTGTATTGCTTCAGGATGACTGTCGTGAAAACACAACTCGAGGACTGCAGTAAATACATTTGTTCTGCAAACAGATATCCTGTTGATACAATATTGATGTAATGCTTTATAAATGTGTTCTCAAATATTAATATATTGATGACAAACTTTGGTCACCAAATATGGCTCTCTATATATCAGTGTATCGTAAACTTTGCATTGCCTATTGTAGTAAATGACCTGTGACATGTTTTCTCTTTGGTTTTGAAATGTGCCATAATACTCTTAAAAACGCCTCAACCTTCTTGCAAGACTTGTAGTTCATTAGAATATAATCAATCTATTTAATAAAACCACATAATACATGCAGTTGAACATATATAAACTTAAACCATGTGGATGTTACAAAGGTTTTGATCAAAAAGAAAAAGAAACCAAATGTCACTGTTGCTGCTGCTATAACGACTCATACGTTTCACACATCTCGTCCTTGTTGGTGTCTGATCTTCAACTTGTAGTTCGGTAAATCTTCAATCTTCTTGCTGTTTTAATGAACATGAAAACATACACTCTATGTTCACACATAACTAGTTGTGATGGGGCGTCAAAAGGGACGTTCAGGTGGGGATAAAATGGAGTTGTAGCAAATATATCAGCTTTAGGTGTGAGATCAGATTCAGAAATTTGCGAAGCATGTCAGCAGAGGTGTCTTTGATTCCTGGATCTTTGACACGTAGAGCCTCCTCTGTTTGAGGCGTTAAAATCGCCACCTTCGGTTCAGATGTTTGGAAGGAAACAGTGAATGGACTGTTAACTCCTGAAGATATCTCAAACAATGTAAAGATGTGATATATTTTCCATAAATCAATAAATTGACTGAGCTTTACTTCACCTATTTTTTGCTGTCATGTTTAATCCAACGAAAGTTGATTGTAAATAAACCAAAGATTTAAATAGAAATGTACTAATGCTGCTCTGTGTTACTGCTCTATATCCTTTCTCTGCCAGTGTCCCTGTGCCAGAACAAGAGCGCTAATCTCATCCCGACTGGGTCAGGGCAGGTCACACTGTAGCCTCCGCTGGAGAAACTATCCCAGGCACAGCCTATGTTTAGCAGCTCATGGGATTGCCACAGGAGCCGGTAGTATTCCAGGTCAGCGAGGGTCACGACCTCTCGCCCACACATGCTAAAGGCAAACAAGGTGTGCTGGCCCTTCTGCTGACAGGCAATAACGGGAGCCAGTGGGGTGAGGTTTTAACTGTAGAAGGCACATGTGATTGGAAGAATGTGTCCACATGACAGTCGTGTGGTTAAGTAGATAAAGTAACTTAGGAAACCGGAGCACACTCAGTGGGGCAATAAGAGTGGCAGCATCGCAGGCACAGGCAGGTGTGATTATCCCTCTGTGGTTGTGTAATGATTCACAGTCTTCAAACTATGTTCACTGTTAATGATTTTGAGATGACACAAAAATATTTTATCTTTTTTTAGTTTCATCTCCAGTATTGGAAAGAATGAAGTTAATTTACTCAAGTACTGACCTGGAATAGGATTTTAACGTACTTTGAATACTTCTACTTAATTTTTCACAGCTGCATATAACTGCTTTTCACATAACAATTTTACAAACAAAATATATGATGACTTTAGAAAGTAAAATTTAACATAGATTAAAATACCTAAATAAATTAAAGATAATGTAAATTTGTCAAAAACTAATTAATATAATGATTTAACTTCTACTTCAAATTAACTTTATCCTTTCACATACTGATGTGTCAGTAATACTTTTGCTTGTATGGTGTTGCTAGTTAATATTAATACTAACTTTCAAAGAGCCTTTACAGACGAAGACAAGAATACATGTCAAAGACAATAAGTACAATAATACAACAGCATTTAAAATCAAAGACAGCTAATGATGTACAAAATCTGAAATAAAAGACAGCACATTAAATAATACGAAAGCATTTAAAAGCAATGGCAAGAAAGAATAAAATAAATAGAGTAATAGCAAAAGAAATATCAAGTAAGTGCCTTTAAAATTATGTTGAATGAATGCAGTAAATGTTTTGCGAGATGATTTAAAAACAGACAAGTTTCAAGTCTGAGTTCTTCAGATAAACTATCACAGAGGGAAACTATAAATGGAATAAATAGTATATTTCCCTCTGAAATATAGTGAAATAAAAGCAGTTGCTGAGTTTGGATATTCACATACTTCAAAATTGTATCGACCTATTATTTTATTACCAACCTTCTAGTCCACACTGTATGTTTCCTCTGACATGTTACATCAAGTTGGCCTAAAAACATAGACATGGCGTCAACACTAGGTGGCGTTGTTTCATCCAGTTCTATCTGAGCTGTCTGTGTGTAATGAGGGTTAAGAGCAGCACAGACAACAGATCGTCTGTCTCGAGAAGGAGATAAGACACCGAAACTGAAAATAGCTAAGAAAAGATTAAGTGGAACTGATACAAGCAGCCTGTGTAGAGCAGCATGGTTCTCTCAGAGTGTGTGTTTGTGATAGAGTTTGCTTGGGTGCTCCACACCCACCACTGACACCCATAACTGTCTATGTTCTACTTCTCATTTTCCCTGGGAATGGACGGTGGTGTAAACTCTGCAGTAGAATGTAGACACCAGAATATTGTAGCTATTTTAAGTTCGTATTGTGAATTCACTCAAGATGCAAAGTCCCTCCACTTTCAGAAAATGTGTCCGATATCAACAGAATTTCTCTTTTTTTCATTCATCATCTTTCAGCTCCATCATATGCTTCCTTCCACTCTTTCTCAATTCACATGTGACCAAACTAACGTTGTGATCACTTTTGCTTTTTCCTGCACACGTCCTTTTTGCCTCTCCAGAAGTTAGTGGTTGGGACATGGACCAAACTGAAGAGTCAAAGTACATGTCAAATACATTTTTTAAAATAATGTTTCTGTAATTTTTAGCATGTTCTTTTCACTATGAAGTATTTTCAAGTGTTCATTTTCAATCTCCTGATTGCTACTGCGTAGACTCTGGCTACAACTTTGCAAGCTGGAAGAGATGAAACCCAAAATCTTGACGAATGTAATTTAACATAGAGTTGTTGAAACTGCATGTTGCAGCTGAACACCCCTCACCCTCCCCTTCCAAACGTGAAAAATAACCTGTAGAATCCATCAGTTGTCATAAAAACTCAAAAGGAGTTTAGTTTGTCCAGTCTGGACTAATGTAAAAAACATGGCGGCCTCCGTAGAGAGGGTCCCCTCGATGTAAATATAAAGTATTTATATATAAAAGGCCTTTTCTGGGGTAAAGAAAACTACAATTCATACAATTTACATGAAAGGAACTAGTGAAAACATCATGAGGATTATTCTACATTAAATCTCTGACAATAGTTACCTTTTACCTAAATCTTACACACTGCACCTTCAAATTAAAAAATTAATAACACACAGTCAACTTGAATCCAATCAAGCTGTGCCAAATTAGAAAGCAGTTACCTAAATAGGCCTGAGCTTGATTTTTTTCATGAATTAAAAAAATATATATCCCCAAAAAAAAGGCCTTATCTCACAATATTAAAGCATAGGATTAAAAAGCATCCTGGATCAGCCCCTAGGACCAGATCCATGCCAAAGTTTAATGGGCCCATGTCCAATACTTCCACCAAATTTCAAGGAAATCTGTGGTGGGTAGTTTTTCACATAAGGCTGCTGAGAAAAACAAATACAACAAACAAACCAGAAACAGAAGTAATGAAACTGGGAAAATTCCGGGGAGCTGCAACAGCTGAGACATGTTACAAAGCCAGGCACGGAATGAAGGGGAGTAGGTGACTGAAACAGCAGGGGATGGGTCAGATTCAGGTCACAGAAGTGCGGTGGCTGAGAGAGCTAAATGCACTGCAAATGAAGAAAACACATGCAAACAGAAAGAACACGTGCAAATTAGGAAAAAAACGTGATAAATGTGTTGACACATGCAAATACAGAACTGTGTCGTCTTTGTCTTGATTAGAAATAATCTTCATGTTCTTGTCAGGAATTGTACCAAGAGATATCAAGATAAAGTATGATATCACTCTCTAATCAGAATCAGAAATATTTTATTCATCCTCGCAGTCAAATAAGTCAAATTTCTCCTGCATAAAATTTTTTTAATCATGTTTGTGTGATTGGATTTCACTCTAACATTAAATTCTCCCATCAGTTCTCAGAACATCATGCCAATAAAACATAGTGTCACTGTTTACACAATGATGATTGGTGCTGAAAGTGAGATCACCGATGAGTCGGCCCTGGAGGACTGTACGCTTTCGATTAAAATAAATTGATGTGGGATGCTCAAAGAAATCATAAGTTCTAAGGAAATCCTCTCTAGGCCTCAAATGGTTGGTTCTCAGTACTTTATCATGATAAATAATTAATGGTTTTATCACTGGAATCAATTTCTCATTTCACAATGTTGCTCTTTTTTTCACTGTGGTGTTTTGTCTGTCCAGGAAAAAGCGACCAGACATATTTTAGAAGAAAAAAGTTGACACTGAAAACTGTAGAGGTTGTCTGGTGTTTGTTCTAAATTCAAGTTTCCTCAATATAATAATAATAATCACTCTATGAAACATTATAGACTCATGCAGACATTGTTTTTTGGTTTAGTGCCAACAAATCATACCATGTTGACTTTAAGATTAGTGACCTCAGGGACAGTTGTGTTGTAAGAACACATCTGATTGTTCATTCTGATGTTACAAAGAATATTTGAGAGATTTCTTTAAACTGTCGTGCATCCATCACAAAGACTGTACATTAGGATGGATGACTTGTCTGGATCGCCACCTGGCGGCTTGCTGCAGTATGGGTTTTAAATCCTGCCTCCTCCAAGTAAGAGCACGTGATATGCATTTTCCACAAATATGGATTCAATCATTTTAGGTTGTTCTTATCACATTGATGTTTGTTCAAGTGTTCATTTTTGCCGATAGGTTTTGTTGCAATTCTTTATTCAATGCCTTTCTGTTATGGCTCCACCCCCAGATCATTACTGCACAAAGTCTGGCTCTGAATGTGCAACATGGCAGCCTTACTATCCAGGATATTATTTCTCGATAGTGGGACAAAGTAGAGACGTGTCGTCCATTATCAGTTTATGCTCCGTCATCACAAGGCCGAAAACTGTAACACATGCAAGCATGACTGAGACAAGTAAAATCATCAGAAAGCAGCAGTCAGGACAGAGCCTCCGCTAAGTCCATGAAACTTCAGTAACATTTACTGGTCACATTAAGTAACAGAGAGAAGTGAAACCTTCCTACTTCCACACAAGTCGAAAGGGGAACGACAGCACACACAACCTTTCTTTTTCCTGACTTGGAGAGCGAGCAGGGCTGCAGAGATATTTCACTTTAGACTGCGTGCTGACACTTTCACTGTGTGGTTCATAATGTGATTCCCATTCACAGCACGTGTCTTCAGAGGTGGTCTCCACTCTCCTCTCGTCATCTCTGGTATTTCAGTTTTCATTGCTTGGGCTTGGTCTCACTACACCTGGAAACTGAATAGGTTTATTTGCTGCACAAAAAGGCTCAAGTGTTGATGCTCTAAGTGCTCTAAATGTGCACACCCTCTCATCACTATTATCTGTTTCTGAGTATCAGGTGTCTTCTGTGTGTCTTGGCACATCTCTCTGCTGTGTTTGTCGTATTTTTGTTTCACGATGTTACGAAAACCGTCAGACGCAGTCCCCCGAATCCCCTAGTTTTTTGCTGTTTCATATATGGTACAATGACATGATTTTGTTTAAACATCTGTAAAGTTGATGTGTTTGGCAATGGACTTTAAGGAGAGCAAATCTCAAAGTTTTTACATTTCTGTATACATTGTTAGGTGAGGTGGACATCGTGATTCTCCCTCGGTGTGTGAGATCCCAGGCCCGACATGAAGTCTCAACGAGCTGAGGCCTGTTTGGACACAGAATGCAGCAGGTGAAGCAGCTCCTGAAAAACAAGCTCTGTTAGCAAAGAAAACATCTTCGAATTCCATTATGATTTGAATAACATCCAAGCAGATGAACCAAACCAGACTCGGCTCATTATTTGTGTGTAATAGGTGCCTGCTTATTGTCTGCAGGACTGGAAATACCCAGTCTGTTTTCCTCTCTTCCATAACTGAATCTGTGGGTGTGTTCCTGCCTGTCACACGTTTGTCAGCACCCTACAGTTTACACATAATGAACTGGGACAAACTTGAATGAAGCGTTTGTATTTTTAAATGTCTTTTTTTTTTAACATAAACCACATTTGTCATACCTGCATTGGATTTAATTAAGTGTAAGTGTTTGAGGAATACATTTGTTTAAAATGTGTATTTATGAACAAGTAAGCATGAATGTGAATATGTGTACTGTGGTGTTTATGTATCTTTCGTGTATTTCATACTGTAGAGGAGTCAAATAATACATCAATAAATTGGTGTCACTGGATATTATGCTCAAATCAGGAGCTGTAAGCTTTAACAGTATTTCTACGGTGCTTTTTTAAATGTGGTAACAAAAACATTTGGGAGAGTTGGTGAAATAATGTTTTTTGTTAAAGTTATCAATTGTATTAATATAAGCTCTTGATTAATTTGTGTGTTGAAGTCATTGTTTTAAGTTGGCAAACAATTTTCACAATAAATCTAACACCAAGAATTAGACTATAGTATCTGCCTACCTCACCTTGTTTTTAATATTGCGTATCTTATATACTGTATTATACAAATACATGTGCTGTACAAACTCCCACTTTAGCCTACCTACATATACAGCTTTGCACCACTGTTGCACAATGGACCATAGAGTTTTTACCATACATCATTTTACAAACCTTTTCTTCCGTCTTTTCTGTTCCTTTTCTTCTTCTTTGGGGGGGAGGCAGTTTGGCTTGTTTATCTTTCTGATAAAACTCATTAGTGACTTTATAGGTTTGGTATGGCGCTCAGTTGAAGCCTAGTCAAGTGAACAAATAAAATAAATACAGCATATTATAAGATAACGTGAACATGAACAATACTCTTAACAGTCCCCTCAGCTCTGTGCTCCGTGTGTTTACCATTGCGGATGTTAAAACCAGTTTTATGTCACTGCTCATGTCAGTGTAAAAACAAACACGAAAGAGGGAATCATAAACCTGAGCCTTCCACATCCTCATGACGTGCACAATTGAAGATATGCCGGCTAATTAATTTGGTTATTAACATTTCCTTGACTTAGACATTTGATACTTAGCAGTCAATGAAAACACACACGGTGCTAATTACACAGACCAGGCTAGACAAATAATGTACAGGCATTAATTAAAAAAAGAAAAAAAAAAGTAAAGTTGTGGAAACCTCTATTCTCTTTCTCTCTCACACACACACAAACATGCTGCTATCCTTCTCCTCTGGGACGGGTTTCATTGTGGGGTTGGACCTTTTATGAAATATGATAACATACGCACACAAAGACATACACACATTACATGTCAAATGTGACCTTTTCCCTAATTTAGTCAGAACTAACATTGTGGGAGCTTTGTGCAAACCTCAACTCTATCTTCAACTCTCTCACCAACATCAGAATTCCCTGAGCCTCTCTCTGGTTTTTCTGTTCCGACCTTACATTCCTGTGAGTTATGACTTATGATTAATGCTCATATGTTTTTTGACACAACGTTGGTCCTTTCCTAAAAAACTACCCCTTCGAGTCATTTACTTCCATCTTTGCTGCAGTCCTCATGGGATTGTCATCATCCATGTTCATGTTCAACATCAGTGAGCAAATGCCGAAACCCGAGGTTAGGGTTAGGGTTACATGTGTCACCTCACTGATGTTCCAGTGACCACGTTGACATTTTACAGTAAAGCAGCTTCTACTCATTATTCAGATCTTCAGTGTACCCTTCAGTAGCTCTGTTATTGTTCAAGTGTCTCAAGCCTCAATGTCTATTCTGTGAGATCGTGAGTGGGCGGAGAGATTCACCTGTCAGTGCACGGGGAAGGAGATTAGAGAAGGGGAGGTTATATAAGGGCTGGGTGTGTCCTGTCAAATCCCTTTGTCTGAGACCGTGCTGCCACACCACTAAGTTTGGCTGTTTGTTTTACATGATTTTGAGTATGCCTACATGCTGTGGATCCTAATTTAATTTGTGTCTCTGTTCTTAACAGACCGTCAAATATTGTTTCCGAGCAGGCAGAATTATATAAAAGAATCTGTAAGTAATCTGTTATAATCTATAGGAGAAATGGTTTATTTTGTTATTCTGTATTTAATTATATCTCTATAGATAGGACCAGAGGAAAGCTTGAATGATCTCTTCTCAACCTTAGCGGATGCGTTACAGGTCCAGTGTGTAAGATTTAGGTGAAAGGGATCTATTGGCAGATATTTAATGGAGAATAATCCTCATGATGTTGTCAGCTGCAACATGCAATTTCAACACTAGATATCACAAAATTCTACACACTGTACCTTTAATATATAAGCCAACTTATGTACCTTTATTATACTTATTTATGGTTTGCATAGAAAGATATTGATTTGTGTTTTTTTATTGTACAGAAAAATTATCCATTCTACCATTCCTCCATCCTTATATCAACCTTACCCAATAAATGGTTAAATGGCTCCTGGATATTTGTGTTTAAATGTGCACACTAGAGGCACTGTGGTCCAGTAACCATTGCACTGCTGAATCAAGTATAGAGTCTGTTCCCATCAAGCTATTATCCATATTTCCATCCAACCATCAATTTCTTTATCAACCAGTGATAATCAACCCCACTCTTTCATTTATCTGTCCATTCAACCATTCCATCCATCGATCCATTTCAGAAAAACTACACCACACTTACAAACTCAATAATTAAATACACACACACACACACACACTGTCTGCAGTGCTCTCAGTTACAAGTGTGCACAACACAAGGGGCCAGGTGGCAGAGGGGTGCGACATTCCCATACACGATCGGCTGCCACATCACAAAATGTCCATCGATGCACACACTGCATCTCCCAGAATGCCTCACCACTCACCCAGGTGTAGGTATTTAAGCCACCTAATTAAAGCAGGACTGAAGAGCTGCACAGAGGAGAGGGGCAGCAGGACAGAGAGGGGCAGCAGGACAGAGAGGGGCAGCAGGACAGAGAGGGGCAGCAGGACAGAGAGGGGCAGCAGGACAGAGAGGGGCAGCAGGACAGAGAGGGGCAGCAGGACAGAGAGGGGCAGCAGGACAGAGAGGGGCAGCAGGACAGAGAGCACACGGCTGGAAAGAGCTCGTCAAACAAAGTCTGACTGGCCAACATGCAGGAAAGTACAGAAACAGACTGAGAACTACTAAGAGACATGCTAACCAGAGTTTTAATTTTATTTTATTCTGTTGAGTTTGAAGAACATTTTTCTCTGGGATGTTTGTTGCTGGATTTTGATTAAGATAATTACCTGAGTAGCCTGTTTATCGAAGAATAAAACTTCACCTTCCTTTTTGAACCTTTGATTGTTTTGTTTTTTTGTTATATTGCACTACCCCACCCTGGCCTGCCCTATTGACCTCTCATGACATTCACACACACACACACAGGCAATTTAATCATTGCTTGTAATAGACTTGTGTAAATTTACAGAGTGAACAATGTCTAACTTGGTATTTCCACAGACTAGACTACTGCTTTGGAAAAAGTGCAATTATGTGTTTGTTTGAGTCTGCTGTTTATTTAAACCCGCCTGGTTTGTTTAATGGGCAGTGCAACTGTAAACAGCGTGAATGCCACCAATGTCTCATGGTTCTTCAGGGTGGCTGAAAATAAATTGGAGCATTGTTTGTCAGTGAGGGAGTGATAGCTGCGGAGATGGAGAGAGACTGAGGAGGTTAAAAAACAAACACTTGCATGTCTTTGTTTAACAATATCACTGCGACTCATGTCAGCAAACTACCAGCCGCTACCGGCCTACATGCACATCAACACCTTCAGTGACGTGGTGCAAAAAATTACTCCACCCAGAATTCAACAGTGGTGCTATACAGTCAAATATAATTTACAGGAACAGCAAGAGGAAGTAGGTAAGAAGAATTACTGAGAGCATCATATATATATATATGAGATGTATTAACTGCAGGAGGTTGTATTCATGGCTATTTTCTCGGTTGCGAGGGTTTTTAGTGTTGCATCCTATTGTCATAGAAATCTCTCAAAAGGTGTGACAGACATTTAGGGCAGTATCAAACCTTTTCCACTGGGAAAAAAATGAAAAATTGAGCTGTAATTGCTTGCACACGTGGGTTGCTATGCATTCTCTGTGGTTGCTTGAGCCCAGGAGCAGGCACGGAGTCAATGTTTATGGGTTGTAGCTGCTGAAAAGAACACAATGTTACACAGGGAAGGTTTGCACACGCAGAGCAGAAAAGAGGCCTAATCAGAAACAGTGAAAACCTCTGTGTAACAGTGGTCTTTAAAGGGATAGGTCACCCCCCCAAAAAAATGAAATGTCCACAAAACACTTTTGGATCTTCAGGGGTAAACTGGGTTTCAACCAAATTCAATACAATTGGGGGGAAAAAAACAAAAAAAATGGTGAGCACTTCTTCAAACAAAAAACAGCAGCAGTAACGAGGTGGACAACAACTGACATTTTGGCTAAAAATAAAGCTGTTCTGAGTTGGATTTGACTCTTATGCTTACAAACACTTTGACACCACAGCAGCAGTATAGAGGCATTTTTTAATTTTTGGGTGAACTATCCCTTTAACATCCACAATGCTGCCTCATGGTACAAATTATTACAATGTGAATCAGATATAATCTACACAAACCTAGAAATCAACATTGGTCTGTAACAGCAGCATCTTTACTGTATCAATCAGCTCCATTAAAACAACCAGTAAAAACATCAGTGGTGTTTCTGAGGTCACATCGCACATGGTTGGACAAATGAACGATGGCCCCTTGAGGCCAAACGAATCAATTTGGAACACAGGAATGCACCAGGTTGTCCCGCTGATGGAAAGCACATTTTGTCAAGCACAGTACTTCAGAACAGCTTTGTTTGTTGAAATGTTTACTTCCCCACATTTAGAGTGAAAACTATAGATGACCAACATTTATTTTCCCCTTCTACATTGACACAGGTTGTAATCCAGCTGGCGTGGAGCGCACGGATCTTTGTGGAAGTTGGATCTTATCAGTGGTGTTCTGGTGATGGGGGGGTCGTCCTCCAGGATCTCTCTGGCTTGTTTGAATTCTGCAGCTCACTTCACCATACTGTAAGAAGGGGCCATATGTCCTCAAAGACCTCACAGCAAATGACTGCATGAAGGCTGCTGCTGTTCATTGTCTCAGACTGTGCTGTTTCGCTATTTCCAGTTACCCTCGAGAAATACCTCAAAAGATGTTCATGTCTAGTGTCTCCTACTCTTGGCCTAGAACTTGTCAATCTCTCATATTTGTATCCGACTTTACTTTTGGTACAAATCTTCCCTGCTCCTTCTCCCCCTGTCATGCTTCATAATTATAATTTAAGGCTCTAGGTTTGATTAGCAAGGTCAAATTTTGATCCCAAGGAATTGTTTTTACAGAGGAATTTTGATGGGAACTTTCATGAACAGGTTTTGTCTGGTTCCAGTTTGGTCAAACAAAGTTGTTCAAATACAGCATTTTCAGTTTTCTTCTGAACGCTGAGGGATAATTTGAAGCACAATCCTTTTCAGAGCGCACTGATACTGTCAGGGGATTAACTTTCCTCTCCTACTTCAGAAACACAACAGAGAGTCAAAGCTCCAGAAGCAGGGGAATTCGCACTTTCATGAAATTAATGTTCAGTGAAAGTGACCTTGGTCTCCCTCTCCATGGAGCTGGAGGATATGTAAACGGGCTGAGAGGATTTTCATAACAAGTTTCTCAAAACCAAGAAGAGAAGCCAAACCAAACACTTAAACAAAAGACTAATTGGATTACATACTTTTCTGAGCGCACACAAGGGACAAGCCAATACTGAACAAACCCTGTCAGTGCAGCTACAGCCCCTTTGAAAGCTTATTTTCACCCCTGTCCATTTATTTGCTTATTTATTAATGTTTGTTCGTCAGTAGGATCACACAAAAACTACTGAACAGATTTTTAGAAAACCTGCTAGAATGATTGGACATTGGCCAAGAAAGAACCCATTAAATATTTATATGGATCCATTTTTTTTTTTTTTTAATCTTTGTCTTTACAATTTTGACATTTTCACCAATTTTTCAGAGAATAATTTATGGATCCTGATAAAAAGAGGAGGGGGATTGATATGAGTTTATGTTATTTGCTGCAGCTTGATTTAATGGAAGGTTGGTGCCTTTGACGGAGGTATTGATTTCTAAAACTGAATACGTTTCTTAAAGGGTCAACAGTCAAAGCTTACTGTTGGAAAGTTTGATTTGAAACAGTAAGCTGTAGTATTTCACAATTTTATAAACACATATGGCAGCGTACATGCTAGCAGAAAGAATCAGAGTTCACAATCGAGAACAGTTTTTAATTAGTCAAAATATTTCCTTGAACATAAAATATATCAACTGAATCATTAATCAGACACAGGACTGTGATGAATGTATATGTTGCACGTCTTAAAAAAGAAAAAGAAGCACTAAATTACTTTCTATTCTTACTTTATTTCGGACTCATGGATTTATATCTGTACAAAAATATGATAAAGTTCAGAACAACAACAAAGAAAAACAATCTTCACACTTTACAAATCTACTGAATATAGATTTAGACCTTTAAAGATACATTTTCCTCATGACCTGGGTTCTGAATTCACCTTTGGCTTTTTATTTTCATTCTTTAGCCTATTTTTATTATATGACTCTGAACTTACAGAACTTGAAAAGAAAATACTTTTTTCTCTTTTCTAACATCTGATCTTGGTCAGTCATTTCGTTAGTTTGTGGGTTAATTGACCCAGAAAGGGGAAATTCAGTTTCACAGCGCAATAACCCACACAAACCATATCCTTAGAAACAAACACTGGAGCGAAAACTGATGGCTCTCAACTCTGTTCTTCCTTCTTTAATAGTTTCCAATTGCTTGCTTTCAGCTCTTCACTTTTAACTTGTATTATTATTAGTATTGTTATTATTAGTATTAGTAATGTGTTGTTTGTTCAAGCCCTTACTCGAATAGTAGACAGTATAAATAGTATAAGTTTAGTATAATTCACTTTTAGTTAAGTTATGTGGTTTGAGTTTTTGTCTCAGATAGATAGATATTTATACCCAGCGTTGACACATGGTTCTTTTTACCTCTGCAGATGATATCAGTGTTTCTGTGAGTCAGCTCAGTGGGCGGGACCTGAGAGAGAGAGAGAGAGGGAGAGACTATAAAAGTGTCTGTCTCTCTCAGTGTGCTCACTGTGAGTCTCAGCCGACACCACGTTGTACTCAGACAGCGGTACGTTCAAACTTCCATAAACCTGCACAGGAAACGACTCATTTATATATATCTGTGTGTTTTTTTGTTTTTTTTACAAACGAGGGGGAAGAAATTAAAAACATCTTAGACAGTAGTAGTCGCACGTTGCTTCCCGACAGAGCCACTGAAAGGTGAGTGGGTGTTTCTCTGTATACCTGATGCTGAGAGTTTCCCTATGTATGACTACATCGTTTATCTATGACCAAGAAAGTTTTTCAACAATCAATGAATTTGCTTTGGTGTTTGGTGCAAACAAACAATATGTAGTACAAATATAACAAATTTAAAGATATTTAAAACATTGGAAAAAAAGAAGAAAAACTATCAAATCTGTATAGTCTATAAAATAAAGGTAAAATGTATGG
This sequence comes from Paralichthys olivaceus, assembly GCF_024713975.1. Taxonomy (NCBI): domain Eukaryota; kingdom Metazoa; phylum Chordata; class Actinopteri; order Pleuronectiformes; family Paralichthyidae; genus Paralichthys; species Paralichthys olivaceus. Next base: position 16,540,606 of record NC_091103.1, on the reverse strand, counting down.
GGATAAGTAAAGTGTGTTACAGATTGTGAGTGTTAACTGGCTTTTTTTCTCTTATTAATTTCACAGATTTAAGACTGTCTCCAGGGAAGAGGCAGAGAGACAGGGGAAGAAACCATGTTGTAAGGCAACGCCTCATCATGGGTCTCACCATGCGTCCCTACTGTCTGTGTTACCATATGATGGTATTAAGTCAGGATTCCCCCCTGCTGTCTGTGAGTTCTTTATAAATTCCACACTGAGCTGGCATCATTTCCTCTTAAGTTGGTTGGACATGAATAAAAGCATGAATTCAAGCGAGTCATGGCACCACACCACCTGCAATGACACTCTCACCGTGAACGGCGATGGCAAGCCAGCGACGAGCATCATCATGTTTCTGGCCGGCGTGGTGGGAAACCTCCTGGCTCTGTTCATCCTCGGCGTGCACCAGAGAGAGCATCGCTCCCGGTCGTCTGTCTTCTGCATCCTGGTGACAGGCCTGGTTCTCACCGATCTGCTGGGCACCTGCATCCTCAGCCCGGCTGTGTTCATCTGCTATGCCCGGAACATATCACTGATCAGACTGGGGGGAGAAAGCCTGTGCAACCTCTTTGGCTTTGCCATGAGTTTCTTCGGCCTGGCGCCCACGCTCGTCCTGTGTGCCATGGCCGTGGAGCGCTGCCTGGCCATCAGCCACCCTTACTTCTACTCTGTGCACATTCGCCCCAACTTTGCAAAATTCACTCTTGTCTTTATTTACCTCTTCTCGTTGGCCTTCTGCCTCCTGCCGTTCACCGGCTACGGCAAATTCAGACAGTATTGTCCTGGGACGTGGTGCTTCATCGACATGGACGCCAAAGGGGACCATGGCCACCCGGACCGCTTGTTGCTGGCCTTCTCTCTGTCCTACTCTTCCCTCATGGCACTGCTGATCTTTGCAGTGTTTGTGTGCAACGGTTCGGTGATCGTCAGCTTGTGCCAGATGCACCGGAGCCACAAGACACGGCGCGGCTCACTTGGGTTTACGGGGAGGAGGAAGAGGCCGAGCCTGGCCTGGTTCGGACAGGGCGAAGAGGAGATGGACCACCTGGTGCTACTGGCGCTCATCACCGTCATCTTCGTGGTCTGCTCGCTTCCGCTTACTGTAAGTTCACATTTGACCTTCCCTCAGTCTGAGTCTGTTATTTGTCACTTTCACATCATCACGTTTTTGGTTAACTTTCCAACATTTTCCACTGAATCAGAGTTGACACCCTAATGTGTCATTTGAGTTATTGAATCATGAACCAGACTTTCTCAGTGTATTTTAAAGAAGTTAAAACAAATGTGTGCTAAAGGTGGAAACAGAAAGAAAAGGACTTTGGTGCAGAAAGGTTTACTGTCATGTAGTGCAGACCCTCCTGATCTCTGTGCTATATTAACATTAGCTCCTTCCTATCATTCACTATAATAATGATGTACATAAAAAACTTAGCTGGCTTAATGACCGTTAAGGGTTTGCTGTGGTATGTGTTTTTGTGCCATGTTGGAGTCAACATGAGTGGTGTCGGCTTCACTAATAAAAGGTGTGTCTGAAAGAGCAGCCTTTGCTACACAAAGCATGCTGTCGCAGTGTGTGTGTGTGTGTGTGTGTGTGTGTGTGTGTGTGTGTGTGTGTGTGTGTGTGTGTGTGTGTGTGTGTGTGTTGGTCTTTTGTATATTATATCTCCATATATGTGTTAGGGGAGTGTACCAAACCTGACAACCCTGGAGGACTGGTCCAGCCCTGCCTCTCCTGGAGGGCATGAGCTGCTCTGACAAGGGACCACGGTTAAACTGCCTCACATCTGAGCCCTTAAATGTCTGCCAGAGGAAAGTCAGGTTTTTATAATGAGAACCATGTGGATGTGATAAGTGTGACTTGTATTTTAAAGGTATGAAGGCTTTGATATATTCGTGTAAGGAACTGCAGTGTTCTGAGGAGTGGTACAGTCTTACGGGAAACAATAAAAAGTCCGTGGTAACGCTTGGCTTGAAGGTTTGAATAAACAGCGATGCATGGCGATGGTATTTGCCCCGAGTTGTGGCTCAGAGTGACTGGGGAATGCACATGGTGATGAAAGAGGCCTGTCACCACTCTGAGTAAGACTTCGGGAAACCAAAACCTCAACTTCTGAGCTCATGTCTAAGTGTCTGAGCACTGCAGTTCACCTTGGTTACCTCGGGGGTCACATCATTTGTAAACAAAAATGACTTGGCAATTTTTCCTTTTGGAACTTCCTCTTTGCTCTTATAAGATAAACCTTTGCCCTGCAAATTGAGTTGATCATTTTTACAACTCAGATTCATCAATATTCATGATTTAATTATCTCTGTCAAATATTCTAGAGTTACAAGCCTCATCTGATCATTTTGAATAATTCAAGGCCCTCTATTGCGTGATTAATGATTCATGCATCATCTTAGCAGATGTGTGTGTGTGTGTGTGCTCGCTTGTTTGCACATGTGCACACTTGTAACTGAGAGCACTGCAGACTGTGTGTGTGTGTCTGTGTCTGTGTGTGTGTGTGTGTGTCTCTGTGTGTGTCTCTGTGTGTGTGTGTGTGTGTGTGTGTGTGTGTGTGTGTGTGAGAGAGTGTGTGAGTGTGTGAGAGAGAGAGAGAGAGAGAGTGTGTGAGAGTGTGTGAGAGAGAGAGTGTGAGAGAGAGTGTGAGAGAGTGAGTGTGTACACACACATATGTCTGCAGACCTCACATGGTTCCAGACAGATGTTTCATGATTAACATAACTCTCAGTTTCCCCGAAGCGCAACGGATAGCGGTGGAGGGGGAAAAAGGAATTTGGGTTTTACATGGAAGATACATGTTTCATTGTGTGTGTGAAGCAGTTCACTCCTTCACATACTCAATGTACACGCTGCCATACAGTCATAATGCAAGCACTTCAGCGCGTGTTTCCAGTTAGCTTTGATTCACTCGAAGCACTTTTCTTGTAACTATATCTACCTCAGAGAGCGTTGCTTTCATGTGCTGAAGAGCGCATTTGTATTCATCTGCAGGGTCTGACCGCTGGTGGATGTGTTGCATGTGCTGGATCAATGGCTCAATTTTCACTGTAAGTTTGACAGAGAATAAATAGGAAATGATAGAATCAGAAAACACACATTGCTGTCTGTGTTATTTGAAATAATGTTTATCACTTTTATTTAAACTGAAAGATCAGATATTTGCTTAGTGGGTTTTGCACAAAACCAGATGAGCAGGAGGAGGTGTCTTCAGTGCAGGAACAATCATTTCTGGTGTTGTGGCGGTGCAGTCACAAAAGTGTTCAAAGATTCTGGGTAGTTGCTTTTTTTCCCTAGGGGTGTGTGGGTGTGTGGTGTGTGTGTGTGTGTGTGTGTGTGTGTGTGTGTGTGTGTGTGTGTGTGTGTGTGTGTGTGTGTGTGTGTGTGTGTGTGTGTGTGTGTGTGTGTGTGTGTGTGTGTGTGTGTGTGTGTGTGTGTGTGTGTGTGTGTGTGAGGAGGGCCGATATCATTTTTCAGACAAATTCATTGGCTGTGAATGTTTGTCCAGTTCATTGTTACCTGAATCATACGTGCTTCCCAGGTCTGTCACACCACAGCCTTGACCTCAGATGATATATTGTTCGTCCCATTGATTTACACCTACTGTACAAAACTGTGCAAAAACAGTGGACTGCTGAGACAGATAAGGAGCCATTAGGCAGCAGAAGTTGGTGTGATGAATGATATCAGTGGAGCTGTTCTGTGAAAGAGCTTTTGTTTGTTGAGCATGAAACACAAGGTCATACTCGGATAGTTCTTGGACAAACTATCATACAATTTCAGCTTGTTAAAGGGATAGTTTACCCAGAAATAGGAATTCACTCACCATCTGCTCACCACTATGCCGATGGAGGGGTGGGTGAGGTGTTTGAGTCTACTAAACACTTTAAGAGTCTCAGGGGTAAACAGTGTTGCAGCAGAATCCAACACAATTGAAGAAATTAGTGACCAAAGCTTCAGATGTAATAAAACAGAAAAAACATAACATAACCATACTGCTCGTGTGGTGTTCTCCATGTGTCCGTTCATTCAAATTTGACTCGAAACAGCATCATTTACACTGTGTATTAAGCCTCAATGTCCGCTGATATCTTCCGACAAAGTGCATTCAATACTGTCAGAAATGCTAATGCCTGAAAATCCCGACCAAGCTTCCAGACCAGATTTCTCTTTGGATTCTCTGGGTTAGATCAGCCCAAAATTCCTGTTGCCTGAGCCCCGCTGAAGTCGACTGAAATATAGTCAAGTACAATTCAGAGACATTACCCCGGCTCTGACTCCATATGAAAAATCTATATTTAATAGATCAGTTTGGATTAAAGCTTGTAATCATTTGACTTGCTTTATGTGTTGCTCACATTGTCACGTGAGTCTGTAGGGTCAGTATGTCACAGGTCCCAAAAGGTTTCCCTCACTAAAGAGAAATCAGGCCTCCTCCATTAGACCTTATTCTTTTCTCTTTGTCTTGTCATGCTCAGTTTATAAATGGTCAGCTGTGGTCCTGTGGGGGACAGCTACAGACTGATAGCTTGTTTGTGACGATCAGCAATCATGGGAACCACAAAAGACGCCTGGAGCCTTTATGTTGTCGGTCAATATCTGGATCAATAAAGTGCTGCGGTCGTTATAAGTTTTTCACAAAATTGTAAGTGGTGTTAGTAATAAATGTCTCCAATATTGTTTTAAATGTCGTTGAAGACCAGGGGAAATATGTTTTAATGGAAAATCTCAATAATTCCACAGCAGATTCATAAGTGACGGTATAAGGACTTTAATCTGCAGCAGCACTGATGCTTTAACTGGATAATTAACAGTTTCCATTAGAAAACCTCCCATGTCTTGTTTCTTGGTCAGCAGTCTAATATTGACTCTTCTCTGTGAGGATACATGATGACAGAACAACAGAGATCCATAAACTAAATTATACTGCATTATTGAAAATATGACACATACTTGAGAGTAGTAGCTGATGAGATTTACACTTTGTGTTCAGAAACAATGTACCCAAAACAAATTCAAGTGCACAGGGTTAGATGATAGGTCAGAGAATTGGTCTTTATTCAGTGTTTCCCACCAAAACATCTCTCAACATTTCTCCCTGTTGCCTGACGGACTTGTTTGTATTTTCTTCCTTGTGAAACACCTTTGTTGTTTACATCCATGTTTGCTTGCAGAGATGTTAAGATACAGGAATCTGAAATGCCTCCTCTACTGCCCAACATGCTGGGTAACGAGTATGCAAACCGATACCACATCTTAAAAGTATAATACTTTCACCCAGATAAAACTACAATATCCTGATTCCTGAAATCACTTCTTCTTCATCGCTTCAAAGTACTGTTTATAGAGAGGCAAAGAAGAAGTGACACATCATGAAAGTTATTTTTTCAAAGGCACTGGTATCGGATCGGTGGAGGTATCGGTATCAGGAAGGGATAAAGGGTTTTGGTACATCCCCATTTGCTTGCAAGCTCCTCTTCTCTTTTGCTTTGGGATGACCTGAAACTTTTGGCATGACTTTGTATTGTGTAATGGAAAGCTGCATGAATGTCTTTGACATCAAGTGTCGACATTTTCAACTTCTCCATCCCAATTTCTTTCCACTGCAGTGACCGGGTGTCTTCTGTTTTAAGATAAAAATGTTGATTCCTCACCTGTGTATTTCAAAAGGAAGGAGCTTATATGAAGACAAATCCTGCCTTTTAAACAACTAAAACATAAAAACAAATGAGACACTTTACTGCCCTGTTTGACTTTAACCTTAAGCATTCAAATACAGCAAAATAAGAATAGTGCCAGAATAGCCAGGAGCTTTTTAAATCCCCTGACAGACCCGGTCAAAGCCCAGGCTTGAACACTATTGAAAATAAGCAGAATGACAGAATCATAGTTTGTCATTGACACTCCCAAAATTCAAAAGGATCCAGATTCAAATGTGTGGGTGAATTCCCCAAATCCAGATGTTAGCAGAATCACTGCTGTAATCCACGTAATTCCTGACAGACGAGTCTGCCTGTGCAACGAAATGTGGAGATGATGGTTGTATCCCGTCTGACAGCCGTGCATGTTCATGACCTTTGCATGAGAATGAAGCATCAGATGGGCCCACACGTCATGGGAGTGGTACAGTTACAGATGTGAAGATCCACATCGTGTGACAGAGGCAAGATAAGTGGCAGCTTTGTCTTCGGAACTGTATTCGCGCCCCAGGTGCTCCTGGGAGATAGATGTCATTGTCTACTTCGGCCCCGGCTTCTATGATGAAAGATGATGCTCTGCAATCAGCAGCAGGCTTTGTGGGCCGAACAATGAGGATTCCCTGTCTTAGTTGGATGGACACTTAATCCTGCTTCCAACATATACACAACACGCATTTGTGTACATGCACACAATTACTCTTATTACAGGAGTCACAAAGCTGCAGGCTTGTTAGTCCTGCCCTTTGATATCCTGCTTTTTATCCCAGTTTGTTGTTCTTCTGCACATTTGACTTGGTTTAAGGAGAAAGTGGGCAGGAAATGACACAAGACCCTCAAAGTATGAGGTTCAGATATTTTGCCCTTTGTTTGTGTCCCTGTGTGTGAAGGGGGGGGGGGCTCAGTCAGAGCACAATAATAGCAGCTGCTCCAGATTTTTAATCACTGAGGCACAGAATGGTGAAAAGTGAGTAAAGACAGATGTGCAACACCGGAGGTCATTGCCCCATGATGTGTTTTTAGTTAGACAGATTAGAAGTTGATGACCCAGAAAATGACTTTGCATGACTCTCGTGGATCAAGTGATTTTAATGGCTATTTGTGGGAAGCAAAAACAAACTGTTGATACCAACATATCATTAAATTTGTTAGCAAGCATTTTCTTTTTTATGTATCCATCTGATGTGGAGTAACATTAATGTTGGTTTTAAGTTGGCCCCAGGATGAATTTAAAGGAAACATCCTGTTATCTGTGTCATTGGTCGCCTCCAACTCCTGATGGAAATATCTGGCTTCTAATGCTTCACTTTGTTCATGATCTTGTATTTTAACACACCTGTGTTTTCTGGACAGGTCATCCAAAGGGAGTTCTCAAACCTCCATGTGGAGCAACATTAGCATTCGTTAGAAATGCTATTGAAATATTTTTCTAAGTTTTTGATCTCCACTAACTCACGATGAAAAAATCAGGCTCCTTAGCAGCTAAAGTTTCACCCCGTTCACTAATTTAATAGCTAAGCCGCAGTGAGTTTTCAGAGCTTTTCCCACTGTTAACAGCTGATTACAACTGAAAACAAGGCTATGAGAGTGAAACAACAGGAAAGCTGAGTTTTAGAATACTTAAATGTTCCTTTGGGCTGAAGCCATCTATTGTTAAGGTAAAAATATTGATTTTCTTCTGCTTTAAAAAAAATCAATCTCTAATGTTTAAAACTCTTCCCCTCCCCCACCTGTCTTGTTGTCTTATGTTTTGTTAACACTTGAGTTGCCATAACATGTCACAGCTTTACTGTAAATGTATTTCACAATAATTGTGGATTTGAAATCGATACAAACACCAAACCACATTCAGCCACATCCTGTTTACTTCTTCGTGTTTCTTCTTCTTTGTCCCTTGAATGTCCTCTCTCTGGCAGATGACTTGCCACATATTTTCCCTTGCGCTCCATATTGAAAACATTACAGTCTAATGGACCCTAAAACATTTCAGGTACTTAATTGTGCAGATATTGATAAAGTAGATACCGGTGTATATAATGGTTTCAGTCTAACATTTCTTGATAGAGTGCTCATGATGGAGCCATTCTGTTGGTCAGCATTGGAAGTATTGCATGTGGTCCAAAAAGTGATGACTGCCTGATTCAAAGAAATGAAAAAGAAATAGCCACAAGTATTTCTTTGATGTGCAGTCACAGTTTTGAAGTAAAGCCCAGCAGTGTGGCCAACAGATGTGAATTTTGCAACAGGAAACATTCACTAGACAGTTTTCAGAAGTCAGTTTCACGGTGAGGTTCACACTTTAAAGCAGGTTTAGGTTGATGTACAATAGAAAACACTGATTTTTCCGTTCATATTTAATAAAATTAATGAATTAATGACTGTTTTTCTTTTGATCCCAGTCTCAGATTTTGAAAACCCCTGATTTTTATTTAAATACAAATGGAAGAAACGTAATCAGCTAAGTTAGGACACAGTTATGGTAAATGAACATTGAATTTTTAAGCTCTGTGTACTTTTTTTATAGATGTAAACTCACATGTGCATTGATCTCACCAAACATTTACAGTTTACATGTGAAGCTGAACACAGCATCATGTTAGTGTTAGCGATGTCCTCAAAGGTTTAAGTTCCTGAGAAACATCCATGTGACATCAAAGAAGGAGAGAATGAAAGTTACTATGGCAACCTAGCATCCCACTATTCCCTGCAGAATCTTTCTCTCCAATGGTTTTACAGCCCACAATAAACAGCTCAAGATCTTATTGATCTCGGCAAATGGTATTACTTGTGGTCCTATTTTTTCTTTCAGGATATTAGGAACCATTAGCCCAGATTAAATCCATCTTCTCCAATCGATATCTGTCTCCACACTCACGTTTATCTTATGATGTAAATGAACACAGGCTGTCTGCAGCTGTGACACAGTAGGAGTTATTGTAGAGAGGCAGCCTTCCTTCAAATGCATCTATTTTAACACTTATATGTTATTAATTAATTAGGATGATTTTTGCTCTACTTTTCATGCAACCAATTGTCAACCCCACACTGCATTTTGGCTTTTTGGCTTTAACAGCTGAGATTTAAAATATGAACAAAGCTGTCATTTTTGTTTTCTCGTGTTCTTTTTAATGTTAAAATAAGTTTTTCTATATCATCTGCTGTCTCCTCCCCTTTCCTCCTTGTATTTCACTGTTGCATTTTATTTATTTATCATTTTTTAGTGCATCAGTAATTAAAACATTTAAATAGTCTTTTCAAGCAAGGCCATGCTAAACATATATTTTTAATGAGGTTTGTATTTGTTGACAGCAACAGAATGGAGATTTCCCTTCGATGCATTAGTGTGCGCAGTCAGAAGGAAGGAGGTTGGTTAAATTATTTGTGTGTGTACATCATTTTAGAATATAGGACAAGATGGTGAATGTCCCTTGTACCTTTTAAGGTCTCCTGCACAATTTCAGTTACCAAACTACCAGCGGATGTTAGCAGGTGTGAGCGGCTACCAGCGGATGTTAGGGAGAGAACTTCAGTTGTGCACCTTAGTGTCATCAAGAGTTTGTGCCATGTCTGTATACCACAGCCTTTTCCTCTTATTCAGACACTGGTGCAGACCAGATTTATTTCCTTGATTTTTTTGCCAGTTGTTTTCAGATCCATCCACACCTTCTTTGTTCACAAACCATTGCGTGATATGAGCTCCACACCCAAGTGTAGAGTTTCTCAACCTAAGGGTTGGGACCCCTCGGATAGTTACATGATATGACGACTGATATATTTATGTTTGTTTGTTACCATGGTATGTATGATGCATTTTTCAGGCGACTTTATTATTGATGCTTTTGGGACGTAAGGAGGATTTTAACAAGTAAGATAAAAAGTGTTTCAGAAACAAATTACCTCCATCATTAAATAGATTTTGATATACTTTTTAACCAATATCAAATCTGTTTGTCAAAACCAGTTATTATTTATAATCTTCAATGTTTTTAAGTCACTAAAAAAACTACAACAATTTTTTGCTTGTTGTAGAAACTCTTTTCATATGGTTTTGTCTTTCTATCACTTTAGATTCAACTTCAACTTAGTTCAATGTAGCTGTTATTTGTTGCTTGTGCATGTTCCCATTTTACAAGACAGGAAACACAATTCACTCTATGAATGTTTAAAGGGGAAATTGCAAAAACGTATCTGTGGATTCTGTGTGAGAGTTAGATTCATGAACATATGAATGACAAAACCCATCACTGCAATAGAGAGATGTAGACAGAGAGTTGAATCTGCTACTGGTTATGTTTTTAACCAGTGACATTGACAGTTGGTTAAAAAATGAGGAAATAGATGAGGATAGAAAGTGTTTGATAAGAAATCCATTGAGGTCTAAAGTTAAATTTAAGATAACAACAGCAATCCTGTCAATTGGACGAGAAGACAACAGATCCACAATTGAACCTGGTGTCCGAACCCTTCCCTGGGTGTCAGATTGATGAATGCATCTTCTAGGAAAATATAGATATAATAATATAACAACAGGATTCTTGTTTGATTCTCCACCTCGCCACCAGTCTCTGAAGATTTATGACCTAATAAAAGTTGGCAGAGACGCAGCAGGGAAATACAACACCCTCACTTCAAACAAACCCTAAGTGAAGCAGAATGTGCTTATGGTCTGTTGTTGCGCTGAGGGACCTGTGAGAGGGAAAGGGCTGATAACCAGCTTCAATAAAAAAATGACAAAACTCTCACAGCCAGCAAGAAGCCTAACCCTATGTGAATCATTAGGACGCAATATGGTGACTGTGTTTTGGTTTGTCCGAGAAGAAAACAGTGGAATAATAATCCGCCCACATGATTTCATACACAAAATTAAATCTTTAACAGCAGAGCGGATTCCTAAGGGAGAGGAAGTGTGGATGTTTTCGGGGTTTTCAGTGATGTTGAAAAATATCCCCCCTTTTCTCCTCCATGAGGTCAACTCCAGCTGGCATCAGAAAGGTTATGAATCATAATTTGATGACCAGTTGTTCCGTGCCGGGGCCTGGCTGGGTGTTTGCTGTTCTATCTTACGTAGAAAACAAATTTGTCAAAAACTGTTCCAGGTTATTGCATCTGGCAGCACTGGCTGAATCACCAGGTTTCTGTTTCAATCAATCCATGTTTTAACAACAGAAAACATTCAGCTTTTCCGTTTAATTATGTCCTCTGTTTGGGAAAGGGGCGTCATTAAATGGTCTTTGTTTTGTTTCCAACATGTTTTTTGTTCCTGCTGTGAATGAGACAAGTTGTGCCTTCAGAGAGCGTCTCATTTAGAGTTTGCAGACAACAGGGACTAAACAAATTCAACAAGATAATTGCAACCAGGCAGCGAGAGGAGATTGTGCAGTGTATGACGTTTGGGATCCAGTGAACCCTGGATGTTTACTGCAGCCTCAAATATGTGATGGGAATAAGTGCCCCTCTCTAAACTGCTCCTAGAGACTCCCTCATTGTCCTAGATTTATCGTCAGTCACATTGTCATGCTGCCACATATGGAATGAAACACAGATTGTTTGGTTTTGCGTAGTGACGATGATTTGATTTGTTTAATGATGCATATAAATACTACCATTTTACCATTTCCTGCTTAAGTTGCCCTATTTATAAAACTTCAATCAGAATAAACCTTTGGAATGTCTTTACTTTCTTTTGGTTTATTTCAAATTTTACTCTATATTAAAGGTATACAGCAGTATGTATAATATTAGAATTCTTTCTAACATAGGCATCTTGTGCTGTTATTTCGGACGGGCTAAATGTTTGGTAGGATAAAGAAAATAAAACACTGTAAATTATTTTATATTTTTAGTGTACAATTTACAGATTCACCTATTCCAAAGGATTTAGTCTATTTTAGGCACCAGTCATATATTATGCTTTGTTTTGTTCAGAAAGCAGATGAAAAAACCATCTGCCAACTGCCTGCTGTGTTGATGGTGTCAGTCAGTCTGGGAAAGTCCTAAAGCTGTAGGCGGGTGGTGTGTGTCAGGACTTGTGATGTCTAATGCAATGTTGATTGTTATATCCTGCCCCAGTATGTGTCTCGACATTTACACAACAGTAAACAGACCTACAGGTACAATCATTGTCAATGTGGTTTTATCAGTAATAATAAATGAATAAACCTTCATTTCTATAGCATTTATATGAAAATGGTCAATAAGTGCTTTGTAAAATACATATATAATAATAATATAATATATAAAGATAAGATTGTTTTTTTTCATATCTAATACCAGTTAAAACATTAAAAGGCTTTTGTTTTAAGCAGGTAAAGTGCTGGCAAACAGCTGTAGTTGACCTGCTAAGTAGTCAGGGCCAAAGATGATTTATGTTCAGACGTGAAAATACCAAAGCTGAATGAAGTTATTATGATATAAAAGCTGAAATCCAAATTGTCTGCACATTGATGCCTTGTTTGGCAGTGAGAAGTACATGTAAGCTGTTTATCATTTGCTAAAGTGCTGAAATTACACACTGACGTAGCCTGAGGTGACGAGCATCTTGTTATTTCTTCAGGTGTAATTTCAGCAGACTTTATTGGAGCAGTTGTAAATAGGGCAATACTGGCAACAGCAGTAAAGAGCAGAACCACAGTAAAACTGTCAGCCTTACCTTCTCACTTTACTACACAATGAAATGACTCTGTTTTCAATTACACAACTGCAGATTTTAGCTTGAAGTTCCTAAAGCACACCTCCAGCTTTGGGATTTGAGAATACATGGTAAGGATTATGGGTGAGGGTTATAGGGCAAGCGTTAGAGTTAATTGATACTCCTGCAAACTTTTACCTCAGGTAGGACACATTTCCGGCACACATTCTTCCTCAGACCAAACATTGTCCTTTCTGTGAGGTAAAATTAAAAGTTTGTGGTAGCAGCATCTGCTTTCTGTCGCCTCTGCCCAGCATTAATGAAGTTTGGTTGGGCCTGCTCTTGTATACTTTCTGAATCACCAGTTCAGCCAAATTTGATATACCCATCATTTTTAGAGCTGCACTTTTTTTTTTTACTGTTTTCTCTGTGGCAGATCTTGGATTTCCCTAAATCAGGGACCATAAAGGAGCCACAATTTACACCGATTATATGTCCAACATCTATGCACAATTCCTGATTTAGACTTGTGCACATTTGTGCATTCCGCGTTCACTGTTCGCTCTATAGCTTTGGGCAGAGCCACACATCATTGAATATATGGAAAATTGTTTCTTGTTCAAGCACATCGTGTCTTAGAAAAGTGTCCTATTTATTGTTCATATTGTTCGTGACAAGTTTCTTTTAGACAACTGACAGGACAGGGGTGCTTTAGATTGCAGCTGGGCCCAGTGCCCCCCTGTCCTGTCCCTGGAGCCACCCCTGCATTTTCTATACAGTGAACAACTTGAATGGGCATTTAAGGTGCAGTGTTGGTACTCTGGTGAGTTTCAATTTTGGTTCAGAGAAATGTAGAGATTATCTAGGAATTTCTTAATCTGGTTTACCCCTTGTAATGTTTTATTTCTGCTAACAATGTTATCACATCCAACAACTTGGTGGGGAAGCCAAAGCAGATTAGAATGATCGATTAATGTACAAAAATAGGGCCTAGGTTTAAAAAGCAACAGAAGTAGATGCTGCTCATTGCCAATGAAAATAAAAGCATGCACACAGCTGGGAATTAGAAAAGTTGAATGTGGCCGGCGTTCAAGTGCCTCTCAATGATTCAAATTCAATTAAAATTTTCTATTTCCACAAGATGAAGACCATGAATATAGTTCACCAGGAGCAGCATCTGAGGTTTATCTCTGTCAAAGAGGAACATGTTGAGTATGTGTGTTGCAACACCTGGGAGGCTTCCTCTCACTGACAAACTATTCGTATCATGCATTGACACACATCTAATTTCAATTACCAGCTTTTAAATCTTGTTTTTAATTAAAGCTGATTTTGTCTTTTACTGTTTTTTCTCTGCACTTCTTATCCCCCTGGTTTGCTTCCTTTTACCAAAACTGTAAAGCACTTTGGCTCAAGTCTTGTGGTTTCTAATGTGCTATAGAAACAAATCTGACTTGACTTGACATCAACTGTCTTCATATTTCCATTTGCCCCATTTGAAAGCGTGTTTTTCACTTGTTTCCACTTCCTCTTCACTGTTGCTTGTGTGAATGTTTTTCTTTTGTCAGCAGTTTTTTTTTAGTTGTCAGTGTGACAGAAACTTCTAACAGTTCCCCCCACACACACGTATCAACAATTTTAGTGCTTAGATGTGCACAGTGGTTGGATTAGGGTTGGACATGAATTGAGGTTAGGGTTAGGGTTGTGGACAACACAACTGATAGAAGTCAATGTTAAGTCCTAATGAGGATGCACAAACCTTTGTCTCTGTAGCCCTGTCCAGAGAATGTCCGGATGGAAATATTTTCCGGAATGCAGGAGGTGATTGTCCATGTCAGACGTGTTCATTACTACTGGAAAATGTCTGGAACATTCAAGCGAGCGGTGGTGTCTTGGTACAGCATGCAGGAGAAGATGAAGTATAAATTCCCCGGAGGAAGCTCTCCAATGTTGTTGTCTTTCCAAGTAGACAGCATCAGTGTGTTCGACGTATATGACTCCTCTTTTTCATCCTGAGATATTTGTATTCTTCCACTTCTCGTGTGCGTCTTGTGTTAGAAATGTCATCAACGCACCCACTCGCTTGCCGTTAATTCTCCTGCTGTAGTCTCACATGGGCTCACTCCAACATTTTCCGAACATTTCTCTTGGAGATCTGGCAGGCAAAAACAACTCCAGAGAATGTCCTGAGCAACTGACTCTTTTTTCATTCTCACATCCAGGCCATCTGGGTACTTTCAGGATGTCCGGACTTAGCCCACATACACGTCTGAAAGCAGCTTGTGTGTGTTTTTGTTATCTTGTTGTCGCTTTTCTCTCCACATTGTTGACTTGTTCAGTGTTTGAGTGACAACCGTGGAAGTCCATTGTGGGAAGGGCTGCCAAAAAATCTGATAATTGCAGCAGGTAACTCCACTTTGACAAGTGCTTCAGGCTGTGGTGAGACTCACTAATGGAGCGTGTACAGTTATTCCCCTAATGGAACTCAACTGCAGACACACACTCTGACTTCACTGCGTCATGCTGCTGCCACTCATTAACATTTAGTGTTTTCCTTTCTCCGCAGACGGAATACTTTTACATTTACGTGCCGTCTGTCTGTGATGCTTCCTAAACTAGCAGCTTTGTACTGATGCTCAGGAAGCATGAGATATGTTTTCTACAAAACACAAATCTAAATGTTGTACTAGATGGTACAAACTCTAACCCCTTCACCACACTCGTAACTGCATATTGTGTAACAGGGAAATACCCCTTCAGTGTGGAAACTGCAAATCTGTAGATGTATTGCGTCACTCACCACCCACATATCGTCAGGTGAGATGAGAAAATAGATCTTGGGCAAAAGTAAATGTGGTATATTTGATTCAGCGTCTCGCCAAAAAAAAGGGGGGGGGGGGGGGTTGACTACAAACCCACTGTAATGCACTTTATTGGACAGCTCCCCATCAAGCACTTTTAAAAGCAGGGTTTACGAAGAGCTTTGACCAACAAACCAGACAGAGGGTACTCAAAAATCCATTCACACTAAAAGAGACAATAAGAAATACAAGCAAGAAGAAAACACATCACGTAAAAGCAATTACATAAAAATAAAAAGAGAGAAAAAGGCTATATCACACAAAGGCAAGTGTGTAAAATGGGTTTTAAGAATAACTGTGCACATGTTCTCTCCTCAGGTTGTTCCAAATGCATCATTAGACTTAAGCTTTGACTTTGGAACCCAGAGGGTCCTCTCCTGAGGATCTAAGCCTGCCAGCTGGCTCAGATGGGGTCAACATTTTTTGCTATGAAGTTTGGGGATGGACCAATCATTAAAATCTTAAAGTCAATCCTAAACCGACCAGGAAGCCAGTGGAGCCATGGGGTGATGTGACATCATCTAGTAATTCCAGTAGACTGCCGAGCTTATTGAGGTGAAGACATTTTTTTTCCATCCCCCAGTTCACAGGCAGTTTTTTCTGTTGAACTACCTCCAAACCACATCCTCTGGCTGAATTTAAAAAAATGAAAAAGGATTGTACAGATAGAGTTGAGATTCAGTGGCAGCACTTTGCTGAGGTGTGAAATCAAATACAAGTTGAGTATTTAGAGTAATCAGTGGAAACTATCTGTCAACGTTATGTTAATGTCTATCAGCTCACATCGGGCTCAGAGCAGAGACACAAGCTGGTTCCTCACACCCTCAGTAATCTGTTCAGCTTTGGTAAATTCTTCATGTCACACTGCTTCTCATTTGAAAGGAATGCGTCAGTTTAATGGAAGGAGACTGTTTCCAGCCCTGATTAGTGTCAGCCGATCTTCCTCTCAGGACGGCTTGTATGTTTCCAGAAGGTAAATCCAGGCAAAAGAATTATGCAAACTCATTTACTGCGAGCTCATTATGGAGCAAATGTTGAGTGAGATGATAACTTCCTGTATGTTCCTGAAGATCATCTTTACTGCACCACAGTGTTTTCACATTGCAGGTTTGCACAAAAACCCCAGGATAGATTAATATGAAACTTGAGGGAAAGATGCAGTGTCAGGGAAGAATTCATTTAATTTTGTTGTTTTTTTCCACTTTTCATTAACATTGTTCAATATAGAAGAGGTATGATCTCTACTGCATGAGTGCTATTCTAGTTGTCAATGTTAAAGTTGGTTTAATCAATAGTTTGTGTGTGTATATATATATATATATATATATATATATATATATATATATATATATATATATATATATATATATATACACACACACACACACACACAAAAACAGTTATTGATCTGGTTAGTGATGTTGGACTGCTATTATTTTTAACACATTTTCTTTCCTTGTAGCCTGTTGTTACCTCCGCCAAGGATGTTATGCTGTCTGACTTTTGCAGTGGATTCGATTACGGAGGTGGTTCCTTTTTAACTTTGCGATATGTGGTGTTTTTACGTATTATTGTGACTTTCTCAAGAAATAATGCAGAGATTATTATGGAAATCAGACATATTTAGAGTAATATCTATGAACAGGTGAAATGTGGTGCAGATCCTGATATCGATTTGAATTACTTGACTCAAGTTTTGATTTTGCAGCCCTCAACTCTACGGTTATGTGAATCAGCTGATATTATCCATATCTGTTGTATGTGTAGTCAAGCAGCTGTTCTCAAGTGATGTTAATAAAATGTTTACAGCTCATTTCCACTGCCTCCAATTTGCAAGAACAATCAGTTGTTGCAGGTTTAGCAAACACACAAGAGACTGTTATCGATTTTCTCATTTCAGTGTCAGAAAGCTAGTAATGAAGCATATTTCTGAAAATGTTGAACTACTCCATTAAGAGTTGTGTAGCACTAAAGCGTTTCTCCCTCCCTCACTGCTGTAAACAGTCGTCTCTGAAAGGGCTGTAATCTCTGCACTGGCTCCTCTCATCCCCCCTGTAATGATCCTTCAGTGAAACAGGATCAGGAAGAAAGTGTTGGGAAGAGTCCTTCAGGACCGCGAGATGGAAAATAATGGGTCACAGCTCGCGTAGACATCCATTACACAGTTTGCTTCCTGAAAGACGCAGCATCATTAGCCCCCAAATAGCATCTGGTGTGTCACTGCCAGGATGTAGGTGTTTACAGCAGGCCAATGGGTCCAGGTACCTGAAGGCTCTGTCAGACAGGATGTTGCAGCACCCAGTATGATTGTCAAATAGATATGATAGTCAAATAGAAAAATAGCTAATTTTATATTCAATATTTGATATATTGATATTTGTCAAGTGAAGCCAAAGTGTCTGGATTGCCCCCTGTTAGCTGGCTGTTGTATAGATGACAAACTTTACTACCTCCAGGTTAGTGGATGGGACAGGGACTAAACTGACAGCTAAGGCAGCAAGTTGAGATGTGTCATCCATTTTTATATAAAGTCTATAGATCTTTAACTGTTCAGACAAAACAAGCAATATGTTCATGTTACTAGTCTAATGAGAATTGAGTGTATGTTTTATTCTTTTATTTTTATACAGTGCATATGTGGGCATACATGCTTTTGCTTGATTTATGTCCATAAGCATGGCCACAGTATATTCCTTCAGAGCTTTTATAAATAAGGACCTTGATCCTCGCCTGGCCTACAGCGCCTCTGCCCTGCTCTTTACACACAGACTGATACATTAACATGCTCTTGTTTAAGCAGAGCCTGACATCTCATCAGTTTTAGCTCTGTGGCCTGTGGTGCCAGTGGACAGCTAGTGATTTGTGTCCCCGTGCTGCAGGGCTGGAAGTCTGCTGAGAGGACCATAAGAGGCAGGGTGGCATACAGCACCAGAAGCAGGAGTGAGGGCGGTAATGTGGAGTGAGACAACAGGGGTGAGGATGATGACAGAGTGTATGGGAATGCACGTCTGTTTGAAATGTCTCTAGGCCAGCTGCATGATGAATAACGTGTAAAATAACTGCCTGTTGAGCACCAGAGACATTTGTTATATTGTGTTTGTCAGTGGGTTTTAGTCTAGTAAGGCCTAAAATTCATGTTTATCTTAAGTATTGAATTACATAACAAGCTGTTTTTTTTAAATCATAAGTGAGAACAGTTAGTGGTGATTTTATTGTGATTCTTGTCATTAAACTTGAGCTTGAGATCAACTGTCGTTTTGAAAGCTTTTAAACATTTATTAGATCCACTGCCTCTTCATTGTAGTGATATCATGCAGCATGTTGCACCAGTTCGATAATCTCCAACTGAACCAAGTAATACCTGCGTTTACTCTTTGAAGATTTATGCATGGCTGAATTAAATAATAAAGACTAGAGACAGAGGAATATGGACTTTTGGGGAGCGATCCCCAAAACTTCCGTAATATCAGCTGATTTCCGTACATTTGAATAAAGATTGGCAATGATTTACAAGATGTTGTTATCAAAACCCTTTGCGACAACACAAATACAACCAAATATATAGATTTTAAATTAAGAAAGTCAACTTTCAATGTTAACTGTGAAATGCACATCTTTTCTGCATTTTTTATTATGTTAAATAAAATATCAACCTCTATTTATCAATGATGGTACAGATGTTTTTGTGAAAGACTCATATCGACCAATATTATTGGCCGACCACTACATTTTTAAGCTCTACTAACTAAGATGTTAGTTGGTAGAGCTAATCACAAAGGTTAGGTCCTGAAAATTCATGTGGGTTGAGAGTTGGTGAAAATTTTTGTAGGCTAGTTTTTCATTTGCTGACATCAACACTTATAATTTTCCAATCAGCTCTAAACAGTAGCTTTTGTCACTTGCGAACTTGATATCCATCTCTCAGTGCAAATGCATGGCCAATACAAAAGTTTTATGATTAATCATTTAAATAACTTGCCCACTTGATCCTTTTTCTTTGCTCTTCATTTTAATGCAACTATTGAAAAGAGACGGTCATTTAAACACTTTAAATTGAGAAAATGGGATATTCTGAGGAGCTTGTAAAATGTGCAGCGTACCTTGATGTTTCGAAACAACAGATGTAGTCTTAAATGTTTGACATTTCTAATCTGTAAGAACTAAGCCTGCAATTTCAATACTGGATTAATGAAAAGAAGATGTAATAACTTGAGTATTAGTTAGTTTAGTGTGATGCCAAACATCATGCAGACCAGTACAGTGTCACATGGAGGAAATTTTAAACAGTTCGCATCAGGCCAAATTGTGAAATACAGCGTTTTTTGCAATCACTGTCACAATCAAGTGTTTTAAAAAAGAAGCATGTCAATCTGCACCACACCACCTCTGATGACTGTGTGGTTGTGTGAAATTATCATAAACCACAAATTCTTTATCCTTGACCCTTCTAGTTTTAGCTCAATGAACTCGGTGAAAATTCAACATTGATTCCAACAACATCTGTTGTGCAATTCAAGAAAAGTCACAAGTAACGAGAACTTCCTAAAAAGCTGTTTTGTTCCACTTTGCTCTGTAACCAGTTCTGACACGCCCAACATGACAACTGTCTTGCAAGGTTTTGAAGCTTAGTATGAGCTCAACATCTTTGAATATAGATATTTGCTGTTAGGTTTTGGCTTCACATACAGTCAGCAGCATCCAATTCTTCATCTTTCTCGAGACTGAATTTATCTGAGTGGCCACATCCGTATGAGTTTAGCCAGTTAACAAGCATGCAGAAGACATAGCCTCGTGTCTGGTACCTCTGGTAGTTTGGTTAAGCCTGGTTCTGGACTTGCTCCCTCTGGCCCCTGCTTAATGTCTCTCCAGCCTCTTCGTTTTCAGCCCTGGGCCTAGCAACAGGGAAACATTTACACCAATGCACAAAAGCACTCAGTCAGCACAAGGCATTAATTAGGCCACTGTTTGTTGGATATTTCATTAAGGAAATGGAGAATTGTTGATAGAGAAGATGAGCGAGGTGACAGAGATGCTTTCTGGGCCAGCTGCTCCTTCTTTCTCTGCCCAGGATGAATTTGCTGCCAACTGCCGCTGTCTGCACCAGCTCTCTGCACCAGCTCTCTGCAGTCTGTCATATCTTAAAGGTCATCACAGAAAAAAAGTTGTGGTTTTGTTGTGTGGTTTTGACTGCATTTGTACTCTGGACATTTTGTTCATCTGAAAACTAAAGGCTGCTACAGAGATGGATGTTGACATTTGCTTAATCTTATTACAAGATGAACCACACTTGACAAACAGTCTCGTGTTCTTATCTTGTTTTAAAACAACAGCATCCATCATGTTCTCCTTTTTTAAATTTGCTTTGATGCTCCATCCAGCAAACGCAATGTGTAATCTTGGTTTATGTTTAATCTACTGTTTGATCCATGAAATGATCAATATAATAGCAAATGTAGCAAACAGTCACCAAAAAGCTACAAATATCAGTAAATAGAGAATGTGATGCTTTGCTGCATCAATTATTTTTGTGATTATGACAGATGTTCCTTTCAAGCTTATTTTAAGCACAATATTAACCAGTAGCCAAAATACAGATTAAAACAGCAATCTCTTCCAGTAGCCTGTTTGCAGTTTAGGAGACAAACCAAAGGGTAAATTCCCAGGCCGCAGCGTGATAATAAACTTCAAGTGGGTCAAATGAGCACATTGAGATTTTCATCATTTGTTCTCCTCTCTTATTTCGGATGTGGGTGGCTGGGGACTGAAAAAGTTGGTAAAGTAAATAATTGAGAAAATAAATGCTCCATGCTTCCAAATTACAACGTTGGGCACAACTTTTCTAGTATTTACTTTATATTTGTAACCTAGTAATAGTAAAGACTAATCTTGACCCTCTCTTTCTTCAGATTGCAGGCTTCATCAACGCCATTCACCCGTTTCCCGGCGACAAGGAGAACCTCACGGCCTTCCGCTTCTACGCCCTCAACCCCATCGTGGATCCATGGGTCTTCATCATCTGCCGCAAGTCTGTGTTTCACCACCTTTGCTCACTGCTGAACTGCTGCTTCAGCAGAGGAGCCGTGAAGACAACAGCACACTGCGCTCTGTCTTTACCCCTTGACAATCACATACAGCACAACCCCCCAGATGTGACAGTTTCACAGTCCGCATACTCCAGTTTACCTCTGTGACAGAAATCCTCAGCTGGGGGGGACTTTCAAATTCGAAATACATCGGGGACAATTTTGTGAAATGGCATTTTCACAAGGAAGTTCATAAACGTTACAGTCTCTCCTTGTACTGACATTGGAGAAAATATTGCACAAGGTGTTCAATATTCCTCTGACTGATGAAAACTGTTTTAAAGTTGTTGGGACAGTTGTTCCATTAAACAAACAGCACTGTTACTTATCACTAAGGAACATGTCAAACCATATCATGCCTATGAATCATAAACTGTAAAATTAGCCTATATGCACTTGGGTAAAGCTCTCTGGGTAAAACATATGCATGCATACTGTCCTCTTTTTTCTCTCTATCAGTCAGCCTTTTCTTTAGGACAAAGCCAGGTGACTCCAGGATGATGGACTCACATCTACAGCATCTTTGATGACCAGCAGCTTATTTCAGTACCAGTCATCATGACATGTTAACCATTTCATCAGACCAGTCAGTAAAAATCCAGCCATTAGCATCCATTAGTATGTCTGAGCTAGACTAAACGTCTGCAGCAATGCTAGAGGCCCTTGTTAAGTTTTTACTTATTGATTAGCGTCTTAACATAATATGCTGATGTTGAGAAATAGACTGTACGATGGATGACATGTCTCCACTTCCTCCATTATTTCAAAAATGAAGCCAAAATATCCTGGATATGAACCATGCCATCTTGCACATTTTGAATCTAGAGTTGAGTAGCGAGGTAAAGCTGCTACTGTCTCAGCTGTTTTACACCATTTTACTGCATCAAATAACTAAATCAACTGCAAAATTAAATACAAACATCAGTGTGACGAAAACTACCTAAAATGAAACATTTATCTGATGTGTTCTTTGACTTTTTTGTTTGGTCCATGTCCACTCCACTCCCCTTACACTACTCCGCCCCTCCGCTCTCTTCACTGGTTACCAGTGGCTGCCCGCATCCGTTTCAAGACACTAGTACTTGCGTATCGTGCTGTGAACGGATTGGGCCCAGTCTACATCCAGGATATAGTCAAACCTTACACCCCAACCCATCCTCTCTGCATCCCCCAATCGACATGCTGCTCCCTCACTGCGAGGGACAGCTAGCCATTCAACAAAATCACAACTGTTTGCTGTCCTGGCTCCGTGGAACGAGCTCCCCATTGACATCAGGACATCAGAAAGTCTTCATATCTTCCGCCACAGACTAAAGACACATCTCTAACGACTACACCTTGGTTAAGAAGATGATGTTTAGTTGCACTTATGGCACTTACATGTAGCATGTGTAGTTTGGCTATTTGGAAACAAATTGTACTTCCTTGATTCTTGCTGTTCTGGGTTTGTGCCCTCATGGTTAAATGCACTTATTGTAACTCTATTTGGATAAAAGCATCAACTAAATGAAATGTAATGTAATTTATTAGTAGAAGAGGCTTTTTAAATCTATATTACAGCCAGCCACCAAGTGGCAATCCAGATTTGGCTTCACTTTGGGGGAATTTTCATGGCGTCCATCTCAAGAGTCTATGTATCTACCAGGTACGATGTTGACAATGCTCACCATTACTTTAGTGTGCTTACATACTAACAAATATTAATTAGCAGTAAACACAAGTATAGATGAGTCTGATGGGAATGTTGACCACTGGAGGTACGTTATGAACCAATGGAATGGATGCATGTAAATCCATTTAAACTGAGGATGGTGCTAAATGAAAGGTTATGAGGTTAAAGTTACCTCAATAAGTAGATCCCCATATCAATGTACCAGATCTCTGCGCATTATATGTTAAAACATTTCAGTCAAAATCCAAAATGTCAACCTCATGCATTTGATGCATTAGATGAAAGGTCAGGAGGTCACCAAGAGTCAGTGCTAATCTTCGTTTTCCCAGGAACATGAATATCAGGGGCCGTCAAACAGTCTTGACCCACATGGGTGAACTGACGGAGAAACACTGCCATCGCAAATTGCACCTGTGTTTGTATAAAGCATTTTTTATTAAATGCAGATCTTAATCTCTCCGAGTTTCGGTTCCAGCGGTGCTGATTGCTTTTTGCTGAAACAGACCAAATAATCAAGATTCACCCTGACAGACAGAATTAACCTTTTACTGCCCACACTTCCACCTGCAACACAGACTGCCACTATGAAAAACAAATGTGAATACATACAATCAATTATTGCCTGTCAATTATAAGGAGTTTATCTGTCTCAATTGAAAGATTCAGTCTCTGAAGATGTTGGCCTGTATCTTTTGAAATAATAACCTCTGTCCTTTAGTCCTTAATTCAGGACTTTATCAAATTGTGTCTGAGATTTGAGTTATTCAGGTTTAAATGATGACTTAAGTCTCAAACTAAATTCCTGTTTGTGTCCAGCTCATGATATTGTATTGCATGAACATTGGATTCCACCTCACTGATTTCTAAGCTACCTATGATGATAGTCTGTGAATGTTCTTTTAATAGCCACTTGCTTTCAAGAAAAAAGAAACTGCTGCTGCAAAATGCACTGAGAATGAATCTTTTGTTGTTGTGACCAATTCTGTAACTGCATTTAGATGTATGAATGTATTTATGCGTTTTCACCTTGCTGTTGTACATCCTCATGATTGTGTTTGTTTATTCAGTAGAGTGTCAAGATAATGGTGACCACAGATATGGTGATTTCACTTTTTCCAGATGTGTTGCGCTTATAGTCTTCGACGCTCAGTCACGCGTAACCCGGCATGAATCAGATATTTATCACTTGCACATTTTGTTCTCGGGGGTATACATTTTTGAGATTTGTATCCATTGAAATATTTAAAAAAATGCATTTTATTGAAAACAGTATAATACACATTTTTTTCATGTAAAATAAAATATTAAAAGAAAAACAGACTCACAACTTTTTATGACATTTACCAGAGTGTTGATGTTATTTCTATGAAACAGTTCTGAGTTCATCATGTTGCATCAAAACTATATTTGTTTCAGATGAAAGCAAAAGTTGTCAAAGTGAAAGAAAACTTAGAGAAAAATTTACTGTTGAATTACTTTGCAAATGACATTTTGACATACAAAGGGGAACGTACATTGGTTTGTGTTTTTATGCTCACCATTATGGAAATGAAAAACAGTAAACATAGTGTGTAATTGTTGAGTTTTGTTAGGTGAGCAAAATATTTTTTATTAAGAAATAATTCCTCGAACAACCGACACGATGGCAGCCAATGTCGTTCTTTGAGAAGTAGGATTGTTCATTTTAAAAACTTCACATGTTCAAATAATGACAGATGTGATTCATGGCATTAAAATGCTTAAGGGTTTAATACAGGTAAATATTTACAATTCAAATGACATGTTCGTGTGCGAAATATGGAGATCTATTCAAATAAAAATTATGTTGAATATTAGCAATTAAAAATTCAAGAGCTCAGTGATGACAGCTTATGTAGACTGTATAATTTTATGTATTGGTTTTGATTATTTAAATATTGACATCCTAGTCACAAGTTTAGAGCTTGTCAGAGCAACAGACCAGAGAGCATTGCTGTGGCGCCACTGTGTGGTAACCCAATGTACACCTACTAAAGTTACACCATAAGAATTACTCTTCAATAACAGTATGAAGGACAAAAAATGTATGTTTTAATAAATAAATATAGAAAGTATTTTCCATCGCAAGCTTTATTTTATTTTTTTCATTCATTTAAGTATTCCTATGCCATATCTTGTCAGTCATAAAAAAATCTGTAAATCACTCTTAAGGTTAATTTGCAGAGAAATGAGAACAAAACATTGCCCCAAGTAAGTGATTGCAGTACCACTGCAGAGGGTTTTCACTTTTTTACACAGGCCACATGTTAACAATAATGATTTTTAAAGCTTGACACAACCAAGCCCCTGTGAACATCAAGGGTTTCTTGACTCCCTGTCATGCGGCACGCCATCTTAGATTAGCTTTTCGTCTTCCGGTGCTTCCCAGAGCCTGATTGGCGACTGGGGACTTTCGTGCTTTTGCAGTGCAAGCCTGCAAACTGTGGAATGACTTACTAGTTGAGATCAGCTACATCTGTTACTGCTTTAAAAGTCCCTCTAAAAATCCCCCTAAAGAGTTTTTTTAAAGAAAGCCTTCCTCTCTGGGTGAATGTTTTTGTGTTTAAATGATATTTAATGACTAATTTAAGTTTGTTTAATTGTATTGTTTTTTGAAACCTTTTCAAGAAGTGCTGTCCAAAATAATGCTGTTATCATTGTTTTAAATTAACCATAACATTTTATAGTTTCTCAGATATTATACAGACAGCTATGGTGACTTAGGAGGAAAGTATTATAACCTCTGGAGTTGTGGCTTTGTCTTTACTACTGTGCTTAACAGATAGATATTGTGCCAGCACAAATGTGATCCATGCTGTGAATATAAGAAATAATGCAAAACACAGAATAGAAGTTCACTATTTTATTTTCATGTATCTCTGGCAATGAGAACCTATTTTGTAAAAAGAAAACTCCCAGCACCAATATCTCCACACACCCGCCAGAGATTTACGAGTAACTTCCTCCCTCAAACAGTTTGATGACGATGGCCTCGTGGGGCTGCAGTTCCAGCGTGTACAGCGACGTGGACCCCAGGCGGTTCATTCCTGTGCTGGACACAAACACTCCGGCCTCAGGCAGACTCGGGGCCCAGGCTGGATCCAGACCGTGAATCTCAGGCCCAAGGTTGAGCAGAACAAGGAAATGGACGCAGCCCCAGGAGCGCAGGAACGCCAGGATGGTGGGAGATGAAGGAGAGGCTAGAGTGGAGTTGGAGGAGGATGACGAGGAAGAGTTAATGGAGGTGTTGAAGGGGAGGAAGGTGAAGCTGCCGTACAGAAGAGCTTCCTCTCTGGCTCTGGAGTGACTGAGGGAAGTAAAGAGAGCCACAGCTGCACGCCTTGCCTTCTCCTTATCCTGAGAGAGAGATGGTAGAGACAAGTGTCAGAAAGTTAAATATTACCTCAACTAATCCTTTGTTTCTCCAAGTAGAGCTTTCTATGACTCATTTGTTTAACAAGTCCGAGCAGATAAGACTTATTTGGGTATTTGTAGAGGGAATGCTGGTTTTATTACTCACTGTATGGGTGTCTGATGGTTCATTCTTCTGTCCTTGTGATGAGCCAATGTTCAGAGACGTATTCTGTGGCAGAAAGCTTTGATTTGGTATCAGCAACTTTTAAAATGGTGTGTGTTTCTTTGTTTGTTTGTTTGTTTACCTGTGTTTGGTCAATGTCTTCATCATACTTGACTGTGGGTGATCCTGGCAGAGTCATCATCAACACCAGGAGTAAATTCTTCAGCTCATGAGACGCTTCTCCTCCAATCTGCAGAAATACATTGCAGTTTCAATTAAGTAATCAGATTATTCGATAATGAACTTAATCGCCATTATACTGTTTTGCAACATGTAAAGAGTTTAGCCTCCCTTCATTGATTTGGCTAGGTTGGACGGAATAATAGGAACTTCACATCATAGTGCAGTTCAACTTCACCTCAGAATACATCATTCAAAATGATCACCAATAATAACTCAACGTTAGACTATTGTATTCTTGTGTTGCGCTGCATTAGTATCAGCTAGGTGTACCTAATACACTGCACACTGACTGTATAATGCATATGTCTTACTGTCCAGCTCGGCCATGTATCCTCTTCTTTTGTTAGCAGATGTGTCTCTATAGCGTGGGCTACTTCCTGTGCAGAAAGGGGCTGAAGCGACAATGGCAGAATTGACCTCATGACCACATCTACCAATGTTGTGTTTCTCTGGTCGGAGTTGTTCAGAGCTGGCAGGATGTCTTGCGTTTGTTTCACCACCACAATCCTGCAGAGATGCACAGTTACAATTACCTCGTCATTTAAGCGTAACACATCTGTCCACATCTGCACACGCACAATACCTCTCCTCCTCTTCCTTCGTGCTAAACTGCCTGAGGACACCTCTCCACTCCAGCAGAATCTGAAATGTAAATATTTGATTGGAAATACTGCTGCTTGTAAGAAAGTCCAAAGACATTAATGAATCAGTTGACCTTTTCTGAATATGCTGCATCTGTATCACAGATGGCAAAACCTGCCACACCCTGCTCCAACCAGAACCGCAGTGAATTCTGTGGAAATAATGAGGTCATGTTTTAGAAATCCAGCATGTCTGAGAACTAAACATTTGTAGCCTGAGCAGAGAATGGGTTTCACCTCGACTGTGGCTGAGAGGTTTGGTGGTTTATTTCCTGCTCCATATAGATCCACTTTACAGAAGTCTAACACCACTTTGAGACCTGCAAATCCAGTAAGAAAAACAAAACATTAATCCTAAAATAAGGCAGGAAGAACGTTCTGAGTCAACATATGCACGTTGTTGCTTTGCTCACCTGCTTTGTTGCTCTCTATGAGCAGATGTTGGATCTGAGGCAACGTCCCTAAACTTCCATCGGTCGCAGTGATGTTTAAAGGAGACGCCTCTTTATGGAACAGGCCCTCCAGGATTAGAGCTCCTATACCCAGGGACCTGAGGTAAGGAAGCTGCTCACACAGTGCTTGAGACAGAAGACATTGCAGAGTTATTGATATTTACCCATGTATCCATTCAATTAGCTATATTGCTTATCTGTTAAGGGTTGTAGTGGGGGCTGGAGCCAGTCCCTACAGGTCACAAGCGTATCACAGGGCCCAACGTCAGAGACAAACATTTACACTCACATTCACACACATAGTTCTGCAGAACTGAGGTCAGAAAACACAAGCAGGTCATTTTATCTTACAAATCTGTGCTTCTGTAATGTCTTTAATCATTTGTTGCAATTGTGTGCCCATCACTTTGCAGTGTGATAATGTGATATTACACACCAGTGAAAACATCACAAGGACCTTTAAAGATGTAAGAAATGTAGCTGCACACGCTGCTTGTAGGCTTAAGCAAAAGTAAAATCTGAATGTTTTTTAATGATTCAAATGTTTCCTCAAATTGTGGCGTAACAGTTTATTGAAAGACGCAAATTCATGAATGCAATTAATTTTTCTATAAATTACATAAACAGAACTAAGATGTGTAAAAATAATATATGCCCTCTATTCTTTCTTTTAGTCTATTTTAATGTTTTGTCTGTCTTATGAAATTAACTTACTTATCATCTTGCTGCTGGAGGAACAAGTCTTTAAATGTTGATTGATCCCTGTGGATTTGTCATTTATTAATTTAATTTTTTTCCTAAATATATAAATATGAACCTGAGTCTGAACTAAACTACTCTTGTATTTTATATATTCATGTCTGATTTATATGCTGTCTTCGTAGTGACATCTTGAAATGTGCATTGACCAGTTTTTTTACTCTACATGAACTTTTTTTGAAACCTGGTCTCCTCACCGGTGATGCCCTCTGACCCCACCGCCTCCATGTTGGGCTGCAGCTGGTAGAACACACACTTCTGCCACCACTGCAGCGGAGTGGCCACAGGCCGGGGACTCGTCACTATGATGGCGATGGACGTGGCGAGTATGGCGAGCCAGGCCATCCAGAACAGAAAGACCAAGTAGCAGCGCAGCCTCCTCCACCACGGGCCACCTGCCGCGGCCTCCAGCTCCGCCTTGGTCAGGGGCTGCCACCGCACCGTCGGCTCCGGCTCCGGCTCCGGGATGAGCAGCGGCGCCGTCTCCGAGCCGCCCACACCGCCCGACAGGCCGGGGCCCATAACGCTGCCGTACCCGGTGTCTCCTGCGTCCAGCGGCATCCTGTCCGTCTGCAGATGAGACATGACAGAGGTGAGGTGGTTTTATTTGAGTTTGTGGAAGCAGGCAGAGAGTTGTGCGTGTACCAGGGCGTCTGTCTCCTCTGGGTGCTCCATGTTCAGGCCTACAGATGTGACCAGCTGCTGCCTCTCTCACTGAGCTGCTCTGCCATCACAGTGTCCTGACTCACACACGTGGTTACAGCACCTGATGCTCTGGCATGATACAGGTCAGCTGACTGCCTCATACTGGCCTCTGATTGGCTGATTGGTCTCAGGTTGGGCCTGAAATCATTTCAGTGTCTTTCAGACAGAAATACTGTGCAAGTAGAATGAGAGGAGCCAAGTGTATTATCTGAAATATCTCAATCATGTTATTCGATCGAAAGTTAAGTTCGCTCATGTGCTAATGCTTATTTACAAAAATATGTTTATAATGTTCACAGTGAAGCTATTGACATATTTAAATATTTACATCAGCATCATAAGAACAGTAAGGATGTGTGGAATCTGCCTCTGTAGTTCTTTCACACGCACCTTAGGCTGAGACCTGTCTGGCTTCTTATTGGTTAGTTCAGTGCCATGAGTGTGAGAAGCAGGAAGTGTGTGTTGTAGATGTAGATGACCATTGTGGAGAAGAGTAAAGTGCTGCTCAGAAAGTGATCCGTCACCAAGCTGTTGTTCCTTTACATTAAGAGTGATCCAACTACCCCACATCAAACCCTCATGCACGTCCGACATGGTGCTGATGAACCAGTGTGTGTAAATAAATGTATATATATATATATGAGTGACAGATCATCAGTATAGTAGTCCACCATGTCAGACTTATGCATCTTTTGTATCAAAGTTTTTTACAATCCTCATATGCATCTTTTCTGCATTGTTCATCTGCAAAATAAAAGATATCATCTCTGATATGTCTGTAAAAGGCTCATATGAGCCAATATGTCAGTTGGCAGCTAGTGTGTGTTTTCATATTCCTTATAATTTCATAATGATTACTTTCATTGTATTAAGCTCCTGTTAAAAAAGACTATTTCGGGAACATAATGAATTTAAAGTCTGGATTTGGATGTGTCAGTACATTAGACTCACAAAACATTAGATGAAAATGCCAAAACTGCCTCCATCAATGAACCAAAACAAAGTTATTTCTGTTAGTATTGTTCCTTTAAAAGGTTTGCAGGTTTTAAAAGGTTTTTAACCGACAGCAGTTGTTAGTTTAGGGGCCTTCTAACAACCACTGACAACTAAACAGCTCACAGGTTGCTTGCTCGTCTAAATTCTTCCCAAAGACAAACTTACTTTTTCTTGTCTTCGCCTCTCGTCCTTTTTTTCTTCTTCTTTTCCGACTCCACTTCTTCTTTAACTTTCTCCACAAGCGTTTCCAGAGCAGCGCTGTCTCCGTTGAATATTTGAGTGATCTGACTTGTCAAGAGTGAGGAGGTGAGAAGGACACCGTCCAATAAAAGCTCTGCTCTGAGAGTTAAGACAGAGGTGCTGAGCCTCACCATACACTCGCAACACATTCTGAAGAACCCATGACAAGAGCCCCATAAAGACCCTCATGTGGTAGTTTTGACTTTGAACTGTATTGACAGTGATGTGTTTGCATGTGCGTGTTTGAAGTTTGCATTTAAGTCATATTTTGGTTCCCCGTAAATGTCACACACACTTAATGGTGCTTTGAATGAAGTGCAGACTCTTACATTCAAATACATATGTGCAGATTTATAGAGAGCCAAACAATGATAGATCAAGTTTTTATCATTTTAGCTTTTTATTTAGCTTTATCATTATAAGCAAAACAACTGTTCATTAATTTCATAAAAAAACGAAACAAAGCTGAATCAAGACCTGAAATCATTTAAAAAAAATACATCTGCAAGTATTTTTTAATGACGAAAAACATAATCTCACAGCCATTTTACAGTTACTGTTGTGTAATGATCCAGTCCAGTATACATCTCAACAACACATATTCTTTTTTCCAAATAAGTGGCTCTAAATATCACAAACGTAATGTTGTAAAAAGAAAGATTGATGAAAAAAAACACTGGTGATGGCATAAAGGATTCATTTCAAGATCTATCTATTGTTTTAAATTATTATTTGTGGAACAAACGTATCAGTGAGCTTTATCCGGCTGAACAGATCTGCAGGGGAACAACGTTTAAATCACATGGCGATGCAGTACATCACACGTCCACTCTAAAGTGTCGTCGGGTGCAAGTTTAATGAGCTGTGGGTGCTAATTCCTGGGAATAACTCTTGCATTTCCCCTTATTACACCCTCACCCCCACTGGTATCTCCCTCTTCAACCCTCTCTACATTCTTTTGTGTCTCTCCCTCTGGCTTTCTTCTCTCATGGCAAACATTTATGTTTTTATAACACGTCATTGTCGTCCATGTCACCTTTGCTCCTTGGCAGCGTTGTGCAAACTAAATATTTACTGAGAGACCCTGTGTTCCATCATGAGACTCTGATACACATGAAGTCCACGTGTGGGCCACATAAAGCAAGACCAAGTTTTTTTTCTGATGCTATTTTGGTGTTTGCATGTTGCACAGGGAGTGTCAGCTCATTAGATTTTCATATTTACAGTTTGTATACAGTATCACACAGTAATGTCAAGGAGCTGCCTCATACAGAAAGCATGTAATAAATATCCATCTGTCTCTTTCTGTAATAGTAAACTATTATCAAAAACGACAACAGCAGGTTTTCACTTAAATCATACTTTAATTCATCAGAAAGCAAATACTCAAAGAAAATATATTACATGAAGACTTTGCATTTGCTTACTGCTCTTCTAAAATGAACATGGGGTCTAAACTGGTCTCCGGGAGATGGTGAAGCCGGTGATGAGTCTGTTTTCACGGTAGCGGACTTAGCTTGAGTCCTCCTCCGATCCTTCGATGTCCTGAAATATTACAAGACAACAAGACCCTATGTAGCTGTTATTAAAACTCCTGAACTTTCTTCATATAAGTTCATGTTTTAGGAGGATATAATATAATATAATAACATGTAGCATGTATGTTTAAAAAGCATGTTTAGGAAGTTTGGGTGCCACGTAATGTTAGTATACACTTACAAGAGGTAGAAGTTCTAAAAAGTGTAGAATTTAAATAAGAATGCCAAATATTAATTCTTCTGTCTCCTTAAATGTGTTGATTTGTAGCTTTGCTTCATCCTAAATATGTGGAACATATTTTTCATACATTTTAAAATGGTTTTAAAATTGTTCAGTCGATCAACCAATGTATCGTTTCAGCTCTAATGATAAATAATTGTTTAGTGAAGAAATTAATCAGCAGATAAAAGTTTAGTTATTTTCTAGAGATACATTATTTATCCCTTAAAACTCTGCCAAACAATTTGTGTTTAATAATAATAATTATTATTATTATATTGTGATTGAATGAAGTGTATCTTACCATAGGCTCCTGGGCTTTAACAGTCAGGATATGTTTCTGATACGCAGCGATAATACATTCTCGTCTGCAAAGAAAGAAACAGTGGCAGCACATTACACAGGGTTCGCCTTTGATTTCTCCATGATAAAACATCTGTGTATTTTTCGGGCGATTGATCAGACTCACTTGCTGGTGATGCCACCTCCTGGTGGAAGTCCTGGCATCTCCTCCGCTGCCAGGAATTTGATCACATAAAGAAGGTCAGGGTCCTCATCTCTGGACCTCATCATCCGGATAATTTCTGTGAAGACAGAGTCAAAACAATATCATTTTAGGGAATGGCATCAAACAGAGGGCAGTGTGTTTTGTGCTGGACATTTCAAATATCTTACCTTCCACTTTCATATCAATGTGTTGCTCGAGCGCTGCCTCCTGCTTCAGTGCCTCTTGTGACACCTGGGGGGCGCCAGGGAAACAGATGATGATGATGCTCATGTTGTCCAAGCTGCCCTGAGGAGGGAGACACAGGATCAGTCCTACAGGTTTCAATAGAAGTAGTGAGACTGCTGTTTTCCCTCACTTCCCTTCCCTTACTTTTCTTTACATAATGAGGGTATAAATTGCACATCATATATATTTAAATATAAAAAGTTTACATTTTCTGCACTCAACCAGTTGTTGCATTGAAATGTTGCCTCTAAGTTAAGTCAGTAATGACTGTGTATGTCAAGGATTAACTCCCTCATGACTCTGCCATGATGCTTCTTGTGAAGCACTATGTAACTTTTAAGAAAAATGCTCCACTTATTATTAATATTATTATTATTTTCCAACAATCTACTTATATTCAATGAATTAATATTAATAAATAATAATTGGGCTATTCTGCCTGAATAATAACTATTACTCTCGCACTAAAGCATTGGTACTTTAACTTCATATTTCTACTCCTGCATGAAATCACATGAAATAGACCTGTTAATTCTCAGCGCGCTGAGCTCTGTGGATGAGGTTGTATTTTGTTTGACTTTATAAGTGGATCATCTTGTGCTGAATCATATAAACAGAGTTTGTATGACGTAATAATCTCCTCTGACATCACAGTGAAGTATTTATAGAAGGTAATGACTGTCCAAATTTATAAAGACATTGTGGCTTTGGGAAAGTGCACCTGTGAAGTTGAGCCACATAATAAATACGTTTTCACAGATATATCTGTGTAAGTGTGTGTATGTCAGAGAGAAGTAGCAAAGAATTCCAATTTAAAAGTTTATCTGCTCTTGGCTATCAATATTAGCTTCAGTTTAAAAATCCAGCACTGTCCTATGGCCTTTAAGGAAGTCACTGCAGTGTTTCAACCATCAGTACATTGGTTATTACATCCCAAATGCGAACAGAGAGGTGCATCATGTACTGGGACATGCAGTCTTTCAGCAGAGGCTTTAAGCCTAGGTGAAATAAATAGCAGCCAGGTTAACACCTCTGAGCTGCTGTGTGTTGAGCTCACTCAGTCCTAATCCAAGCCATGTGTAGATGCACCTCCCTCACATCCCATGTCCCAGGATGCCTTAATACACTTATTTATAGACAGACGGTTCCCAACAAGCATTAAGAAGACAGGAGAGATCTTGCGTAACAACCTCAGTGTAATTCCTCCTCACGGAGACCCAGCCCTCTACACTCCCACTTTAATGTAAAGCTTCCCATTCATAAATCCACCGTGTCTGCTACAGCACAGTCCAATGAGCTGAGTCTGAAAACAGAGGGAGTTCTGCTGAGCTAAGACATGAAAACACGTGCACAGGAATTAAGTATCTCAATGTAAATTCACTGGACAGTAATCTGTGAGAATTAAGAACTAGAAGTTGCTTTAAAAATATTTAAGTATATTCACAAAGTATTCACAGGGGGCTTTTCTATTTGTTTCTCTATCAATCTGTACATACAATTAAGATAATATAGTTTCACCCTGCTTTCCCCACATTTGTTATGATTAGTAGTTGGGGTCGTCCCTAAATATTTGTTGTCATTATTGATAATTTACTGATTATTGTCTTGATTGACTGAAAAAGTTGACTGCTTTAAATCGCTAATCTCAACCCAAAATATGTATTATTATAGAAAAATTTGCAAATCTTTACATTTAAAAAGTTGGAACATGTTTCTGGAACCTGATTATATTAATTATTGATGATCAAAATTGCAGATCCAAATCACAAATTTGATTTAATTAATCAACAAATTATTAAACTCTGCTTTTTTGTTAGCAGCTTTATTATGTCTTAATTAAAAAGAATTGAAAACTGTTATAAAAGCTGGCATCAGAGTTATGTTTGGACTTCTTTGAGATATTCCTGATTTCTATAATGTGTTGTTGTTGGATGAAATTCTATAAATGCGCGTACCTAGACAAGAGTTATCATTCAAAAATTCAGTCTGTTGAAATGAATAACTATATGCAGGAATGGGAACAGAAGATTAGAACTTGGTCTAGAAAAGATATCCATGCCAACTCATGGTAATAATGAAACTCATTCAGTTGCCTTGATGCTGGAGGAACTGTGGTAAATCATAGGTTTCTGTCTGATGTTTTTCTTCCTCAACCATTTGCAGTTTTCCAATTTATTTTCAGTTTACTTTCCCTTTTTCCTGGTGCAACGTTGAAAAACCAAATCTGAGTGAATGTTTCTCTGTTTTTTAAATCATTAACCAAACCGATGTTTGAATGTATCTGTCAGTTTCAGATTGTTTTTATCAAAACCTTTGTCTTTTATTCCTGATAATTCTTATTCATGCACCTTATTTCATCAGCATTCTGTGGCCCAATGTCTCACCTTATAAAGGCAGAGGTCAATGACTTGGGTACAAATCTCTCTCAGGTCATCGCACACCTGCAGACGGTTGTGCACAAAGGCACACAATTCCTCATTACCGATGGCGTCCCACACGCCGTCACATGCCAGGATTAGGAACTCGTCTTCAGGCGTCCTCTCCAGCTCGTACACCTCCGGCTCCGGCGACACTAGCTGCTCAGTCTGCGGCCTCCAGTCCACCTCCTTGAAGTCAAAGTCCCCCAGTGCCCTGGAAACGGCCAGCGAGCCATTGACTCTCTGCAGGGTCACTGAGCCTCCGGCGTTCTGGATCCGCTCCTTTTCCCTGGGATTGAACGGCTTGTGGTCCTCTGTGTAGAAGACCACCTGACTGTTGCGGCAGAGCAGAGTGCGCGAGTCCCCACAGTTGATAAAGTAAACGAAACGTGGTGAGATCATGACGGCCGCCGCAGTGGAGCCGCTACGATCCCAGTTGTCCTGGCGAGCCAGTTTGTGCATGTGACGATCGATGTCCAGGAAGCCCTCACGGATCCCGTCCTTCACCTGCTCAGAGTCCTCGCTTGCTTTAACCCCACCTGTGGAACATGGGGGGCGGCATTCGGTTTTAAGACGGATTTTACACACATACTGTAGTTATTGGCACCGCCATGTTGGTTTTGTGGTCAATGTACATGGAAAATGTGATCTAGGGGTATTGTGCTGGGGTCAGATTGTTGGAGTAACTGTGGCTCAGTGCAATAACATGGCCGACACGTGTTAGAGAAACCCAAATGTTCCCTCAGTTAACATTTATTTATCTAAGAAAGCACGAACAGTGTCCCATGTTTATTTATCTGAATTTTAATTCTGTCTCTTTCCAGGATGTACCCTTCCTCTCGCCCAATGACAACCAGGGATCGGCTCCACACAACCCTTAAAAGGATGAGCAGTGTAGATAATGGACGGATGATTTTCAGCTCACTCCTGAATATGTCAAATGTGAAACCTGATGAATGAATCAATGTCAGCAGCTGAGTTCTGTTCTGATCCCGCCCCCCTGAGTCCTCTTAATCACGTTGCTCTCTGACGCACAATGCAACTCAATATTGTTTTCATTTAGAAAATGACTCTCATTGTAATCAACTGTTAGTTAATTATATAAACTGTGACATGATAAGTTTGTGTAGTAATTTCCTCTTTATATCAGTAGTGAGTTTATTTAATCTGCTCGTATTCAGACTTGTTCATCATGTATCAAGTCTGTTTCATGTGCTTAAAGCAGAGACATCTTTTTACTTCAATTAATTATAGTCAATCATTATTTGTTTCATTTTGAGTATAGCACATAAAATATTATTAGTAGCAAAACTTACAGTATTTATTGTTCAGTTTATTTTCTGCTTTTCATTTCAATTCATTCATTTCAGAGGTGATTCCCTCACAACTAATAACTAATAGCAAATCCAGTGCTCATCATTGATTACACTGATCTCATTGGTCCATTATTGTACCCTACCTGTTGCCAGGACGTGATCCAGCAGGTTTCTGGAGCAGTACTGTGCCACGGTGGTCCCGGCATGTCCGTCAAAAACAGCAAAGTACCCCCACTCTGTCAGGTCCCCCTTCAACTGGGGCATGCAGGTGTGTGCATCCTCCATCTGTGCCCTCCAGCCCTGCATGCTCGCCACAGCATAGTTCAACCCAGACTGTGATCCCCCCTCTGACACATGCTTCTCGAGGATGGGATGGTCCAGGTACGGGCTCGGCATGAAGTCCTCCTCGTCCAGACTGTCCTCCTCCCCAGACCCCGTCTCCCTGGACCCTCCTTTGAAGAAGAAGGTGACCATCTTCTCGGTCTCTTTGACCAGCTGCCGGAGGAAAGAGGGCACCTCCACATTGCTCGCCCGCCTGGCTGTCCTCATCGCTCCACGCAGCCTGTGCTCAAGCTTCCTGCTCGACCTGGCGGCCGCCCGTCTCTTCCTGGTGCCTCTCCTCCGGCCCTGTGTTTTCCTCAGCAGGTCCAGCGCAGCAGTTAAGCTGTGTCACTCCAGCAGGTAAACAGAGATAACTTAAACTAAGAATGATCCTGTTAAAGAAAAAACTTCAAACTTATTTTTCTGTTGAAAATGATCACAGCCATTTTAAATCTCTCAGCCTGCTTGTGGTGTCAGAGAATCCGTCCTCTGTCCTTTTTAGTTTTTGAGAATAAGAGGATAAGACGTCTTTCTCTGTCTAACTCTCTGATTATGTGTCTCCCTCCTTCTCTGCTGTTGCCCTCCTGTATCATCCCAGCTCTTCTATTGGTCTATCTATTTCTGTTGATTTATCCCTCTGCTCTGCCCCCACTTCCCTCTCTCCCTCTCTCTCTCACTCTCTCTGATTGTCCCTCTGTGCTACTCTGCTGGATAATCACCTGGCCTTCAAGGCTGCCTACATGACCTGTGTCTGCACACTTACTGGGATTATGACTTCAACACAGACACAGAGGGATCTCTCAGTCAGTGGACTCTATATAGACATACAGTATATACTGGTAAAGGTCCAGTGTGTAAGATTTAGGTGAAAGGGATATATTGGCAGAATTGTAATGTAGAATAATCCTGATGATGATTTCACTAGTTTGTTCCATCTAAATTGAATGATTTTTTTTTTTTTTTACCCTTTTTACCGCTTTTATTCAAATACCGCCATGTTTTTTACATTAGTCCACATTGGACAAACTAAACACCTTTTGAGTTTTTACGACAACTGAAGTCTACCACAGGTTCTTTTTCATGTTTGGAAGGGGAGGGTGAGGTGAGGGGTGTTCAGCTGCAACATGCAACTTCAACACTAGATGTCACAAACGTCTACACACTGTAACTTTGATATATATATATATTAAATCTAAAAAAGTAGGAATTATGATTGTTGATTTTCTTTTTATAAGAACATTTTAAGTGCTTTTAAAATATAAATAAGATAATAAAAGGGGCAAATTTAAAACGCACATACCAGCTTAATTAAAGACAAATAAATACAATAAAACATAAAAGCAAGCTTTAAGTGAATAGATCAAAGAAAAAAGTAAATTCTCTGAGTTAAATAAGGTTTGTTCTATAGTTGTCTCATGTGCCGGTGTGTGTCAGCTCAAAGATGCCTTGTACTGGTTCAGTGACTCGTAGGTTCCCTGTGGTCCCAGCATGCCTTGTCTTTATCCCATTAACTTCTGTGTATTTGAAGCCACTGACCTGGTTTGCATGCAGCCACTCTGATTTAATAGTGTTAAAGACTATATGTGTTATATTAAGTTTGTTCCCATCCAGCTATAGGAAGGTCTAAACCATTTATCAGCTGATGATGGTCTCTGCCAGAACTGTTTCACATGAACCATGTTTATTTATCCTGGTGCACACAGAAAGCAGTATGGTACAGGAAGGGCATTCCCCCAAGACTCTTGATTTATCATGAGTATAGAGTTGTTTGTGATACAGTGACCAGATGACTGGTAGAGTCTGTCTCTCTCTCACCACTTGTATGTGTAGTGAAAACTATAAATAGACTTATATAATTCCTAACAAATTAGACACAGACATGCTCAGTCATTCCTTCTCCCAGACCAACTCTGAAAAACGTCAACTTAAGTTATGGTGAAAAGAGAGGCCATGTTGTATGTTTTCAATATGTTTTGTTATTCCTTTTAATTAATTCTAGAACATGCCAGTGCCAAAAAAAAGCCTTATTGATTTATCAGTTGGCCAATATAACCTTTTCCAGAGATCTGTATCAGTGTTTATGTTTGCCAATATGAACTTTTATTTTAAAGTAAATGCACAAAAAAATATTTGTATTTGTTTTTTTAATATCTTTTATAATGTTTTTGTTTTATAAGTGTGGACACTTGAATGGTCAGTAGAATCATAGAACTGTGAGGCAGTGAGTTTAGATCATGAACCAGTGGAGCAGCATCAGTTTTACAGATGAACACTGCTGCCCCCTATGTTTCACTGCTGCACAGGACTCACTCCCTTTTTTTTTGTGAGTATTTTATTTAGATTTTTAAACCAGTGTACAACCCACATATTCTGCACATTGACAATAATAAAACCCTACTACACATTACACACATCACAACAATAAATGTACAGACGTGACCACAAGATATAACAGGCCTCACTTCCTGTGATTAATAAAGCTTTTAGTTGAGTCTACATTATTTATACTCCAACTTTTATCATCAATCTAATAATGAATTTGATATTGATTGTAATATTTATTATTAGTATTATTTTTATTATTATTAATATGTATTCAATAGAAATTTGGAGAATGAATTGTAAATCTAAAAGATATTAAAGCTGACAAACCTCACATGCGTGTAAGGATGGAATATATGTATGTATTTATATACTCATGTTCATATACATTATACATTATTAATGATAGCTACTTTTCTGACAGCCTGAGCCTATAGGGTCCAGAGATGAAATCACACGATGAGGGAGACAGACAAAGATAAACCATGAATGGATGATGACAACCGGCTCAGACAGACAGCGGGTACCCACTCATGCTTCTCTCTCTTTCTCTCTCCTGCTGTAGCGTACAGTACCGCCACCGCTGCAGTCATCACAACATACAAGCAGCTGAAGCGCAAGAGGAGGGGGGAGGATGCTGGAGCGAGGCAGGGCGGGGCTGCTGAGTGACAGAGCGGAGGGCAGGAGAGAGAGAGGAGGCTGCTCAACAGACGGCCAAGAAACAGAGGGAGGAGGAGGAGAGAGAGAAGGAGTGTGTGCATCCACAGGGTGTGATTGCCGGCAGCAGTGGAGGGAGGGGGGGGTCTTCCAGACTGGATGGGCCCAGCGATGCCTTGATGGAGTATGGGCCAGGTTTTAGGATTCTCCCACTGCCGTGAGTCTGCTTTTTTATTCTTCTTCCTGCTGTTTGCTACTGTGCATTGGTTTATCTCACTACACAAGCGTCATGCATGTTCCAGCTCATCATCTCTCCTTGCTAACTGCTGCTAGCCCACCCCCCTCTCTCCTCTTCCTGCCTGCTCTCCATCCCTCTCTCCTGCTTCAGCCTTTAATAAACACTTGGCTGAACGGACGGATGCAGAATCATCGGACCTGCTCGTTGATGATTTGCAGATTTTTCCGTGGATTTGTGCAAGCAGGCATTTATATGATGCAAGTTCTTCTAACCTCTAGGCTTCTGTTATTCTTTCATGCTTGTTTTTAATTGTATCTTTCTGCCTCAACATTCACCTGATATTCTCTACATTTGAATGACAGTGATATGAGTATTTGCATGTGTTCCTATTTATATACAGATAATGTAATGTACAGATAATGCTGCATTCATTGCTCAGCCTGGGTTGATGCATTAGCTAATATCATTTGGCTATCTAATATTGTGTAGGCCTTTACTCCTGCACTTTAGCTCTGGATGGAGATTCACTGACCTGTGTACAACTAAACATGTCCCGTTCCTGTGATCTGTAGTCCATATACTTTACTACTATAGTATATTATATTTACGATATATATTACTATTAAATACTAGTTTTATGTTTATGGCATGCCAAGTTATTTAGTTTTGAGGTGTAACTTTTCTTGATTTGGGTTATTGACAGTATTTACAATGATGCTTTTACTGTTTTCTGTGAGTTATTCAATCACATAAAGCTCAGTTCACGAATCTGAACAAGGTACTGCAGTGTTAGTTGGTGTTTTTATTGTATTACCTCTGCAAAGAAGGGCTGGCAAAGAGGTCATGTTTACACCCCTGTCCATTTGTTTGTGGCTTTGTGACAACTGAACGGATTTCCCAAAAACGTATTGAAAGGATGGGACGTGGGCCAAGGAGGCATCCATTTAATGATGGTGCAATAAAGTTCCAGATCTAGGAATTCTTTATCACTCTTGATAAAATATGAAGATGAGGCATTTTCAACGAATAATTCCGGGATTTTGATGAAGAAAACCAGGCATGTTAAGGAGATGGGTATTTATGAGTGTGTACAATTTGGTGCAGATCACAATGAAAATCCAGATCAAGTGAATTTAGATGTGGTTTCATAAGGAGACTGCTGGGTCTTGGCAGAGGTATGAGGGCTTTTCTAGTTAATGATATGAAACAGTATCTTGTATTGAGGTGTTACATTGGCTGATTTGTGCCATTGACAATATTTAAGTGACCACAGTTTTCTGTGACATATTCAGTCAGTTTGAAAATGATGAAGGTGATTTTGTCTTATTCATCATTTACTTTGAATGTTTTAAGTCACACTATTAAGATGAATGTGAGACAGTGGGAGGAAAGAGTTTGTTTTAAGTGGAAGCCGCAACAACACAAATACAATGTTCTTTCTTCCAGAGGAATATGGCTCTGTGGCGTCCACTCCAGACTCGACGCCTCCGTGCACCGATGGTATGAACACACACTCACAAAACACTTAAAAAACAAGAGATTCCTCGAAAGCTTTATGACACATCTTTGATTTCAAACTGTCTTTGAAATGAATCCAGCTAAACACTGTCCTCTGTCATTTAACTCCAGATCCACAGGTTTGAGAGGAACTGGCTGTTTTTTGTACTCAAATCAAAGAAGGTTTTTCTCTTTAGATGTCACACACCTTTTTCTCCAGACATCAAATAACACACGGGTGCTTTCAACTGACTTTCAACTATTTATTTATTAAAATCAAAATCCCAGGTTTACTTCCATTGAATGAACTGTGTTGTGAATTGCTTCCTGTGTTTACAGTTTTGTTTATTTACTCTCCACTTTTTTTCTGTCTTATTCCCAGGCGGAAACGAGGAGTCGGAGATGTACGAGCTGCAAACAGCCAGGGAGTGGTCTGAAGACGAGGAGGGTGAAGACGGATATCCAGATGATGATGAGGGACTGGCTTCATCCCCGTCCATCTGGGGCACGCCACGTCAGAACTCCAACGAGCTGACTTTCTCTTACATTGCCATTGCAGAGGCCGAGGCAGTGGGAGCCTCGCGACACCACCGCGACCGGCGCAGGGGCGGCTCACGGGGAAGCCGCACCCCT
Organism: Paralichthys olivaceus; assembly: GCF_024713975.1. Taxonomy (NCBI): domain Eukaryota; kingdom Metazoa; phylum Chordata; class Actinopteri; order Pleuronectiformes; family Paralichthyidae; genus Paralichthys; species Paralichthys olivaceus. The sequence goes on along the minus strand of NC_091103.1, from coordinate 16,498,181 downwards.
CTGTTCCGCACGGACACCTTGGAAACACTCCTGGACTCCCCGGATGTAGACTGGGACCCTCAAGTCTTCCTCAATCAAGAGGAGGAAGAGGTAGCATCAGAAAGTAGTGAGCAGGAGAGTGTGGAAACGAGGATGGCGAGTGCAGCTGGAAGGATGGAAAGGGAGCAGGATAGACAAACTGAGACTATTACAATTCAGCCCTATCCCCAAAATCTGGACACGGAGACTCAGGGGAGAGACACAGAAATCCAAAGAGATGAGATTGACAGCAGGATGACCCAGATCGTCCAGCCTCCTTCTCCGACCCTGTCTTCTCAGCAGCAGAGACCCACACAGCTACTTGAAGGTGAGTGTCTTTGCCTCCAAACAAATGATGCATCATTTCAAGTGGGCTGCATAGTCCCGTAGATTTAAAGTTCTCTCCCTCAAGTTCATTACTTTGCCCATCAGTCTGAAACACATTGAGTTGAGTATATTTTCAGAGGATGCTTCCCAACTGAGCTGATGTTCTCCTCCTCATAATTCCTCCCTCTTCTCAACCTGTAAGCATCAGTCCAGCCGATTATATAGTCTGAATTATGATGACCTTTGCTTGAGCTTCAAATTTAATTTAATTTGTTTATTAATGGATTTTTCAGGGTGACTATTCTGACCAATGATTTTCTTAAACTTAATTTATGTAGACACAATTAAACGCTCGTCTTTTTACGTGGATCTTTACTCTACCACAATACGTAGTTCATGGAAATTGTGCTAAATTAAAAAAATGGCCATTAAATTACAATGCCTTCAAACGAGACATTATAGATAAAAAAACTAAAGCATTATATAACTATTAATAAAAATGCACATTCCTTTTTGTAAGAAATGCTTCAAATAAGGAATATATATAAGAAATGTTTATTAAACTACAAAAAAGCTTTTTTTCAGTCTAAACACTTCTGATTTAACATCAAAGTTGTAGTTTAAGTTGAGGATACTCAACTCAGTAGTGCTGATGTCATCATAATGGTGACATCATTTTCTGTTTCCCAGCAGCGACAGCCTCGCCCACCCCTGAGCCCGAGTCCCCCGTCATTAGAGAAACCATCTCAGTCAAGCTGCTCACATCTGTACGACCCAGCGGCCCGGCCTCCTCGCCTCCTGCCGCCGTCAGTCTAAACTCTCAGGAACAGCTGGTCAGCGATCACTGGTTTTCAGCACTTAACCTATCAGAGGACCCGACAGTATGCATCCATATAGCAGGTACAAGACCTTTACATTCTCTTCATTCCTCACCTCTCCTTTGTCCTTCTACCTTTATCCTCCTTCCGCAGCTCATTGCTGAGTGGGATCCTCTCACTCAGCTCATTGATCAATACTTTAAATAAAGAAAATATCAGATTTCACTATGGACCTTCAAGAGCAAGGAGACAAATGTATCCCCTGATCCATCCCACCCCAAACCCGGAAGTGCTGCATTTCCATTTTGTCTCCACAGTAACCTGCTCACTGGATCTCAGTAATGACTGGCTAATTGTGGAGAGAGAATCCCTGTTATTGGCTGACTTTTTCCTACTCTCACTGCTGATAACAGTGTATTTCTCTCTGTGTGTGTGTGTGTGTGTCTGTGTGTGTGTGTGTGTGTCTGTATGTGTGTGTGTGTATGTGTGTGTGTGTGTGTGTGTGTGTGCGTGTGTGCGTGCAGGTTAATGGGACTTTGTTGACAATGTAGGAGTGTGTGAGACAAAGATAATATCCTGTCTTCCAGCTTGATGGCACTTTAAGTGGACTGTCAGTCAGAGTGGAGCTCGGTCTTATTTTAGTTGATGTGAGGGTGGGGGGCAGTAAACCCTCACACTGTTGATATATGTGGGGTAAACCTGATGACAGAGTTTAGGGGGCCCTGAATAAATAGCACACATGCATCTATCATGTTTTTGGTTAGTTTCAACACTTTTTTTTCTTTATATATTAATCTTATAATTTTAGCATTTGCATCAAAGTTTTTTAAATGATACCAAATACTGCTTGATGTTTTTTTATGTTACAAGCTAAATCCATTCATTTCAGCAGGTACTTGCATACTATTGTCTTATTGTCCAGGTAAACAGGTCAAGTAAGTCTCGTCCAAATCTACAGATAAATAAACATTTTGTTGTTTGACCTCAGATCTCCAAACAGATGAAGAAATCAGAAAGTCTAAATTGCAACTTGCAAGCATACAGATCTCCTCTTTTGACTTTTTATAGTGAAATAAGTTTAATTTACAGTAGCATTTAATTTTACATTTACAAAAACATCCAATGATGTTAAAACAGTCTATTTAACTTAATGCAAGTTAGTTTAAACACAATAGAACACACACAGTCAAAACTGCAGACTATAAACTGCTAGGACTGCTAACGTCTTATGTGAAATGATACAATCAAATGGATCACAACAAGCAGCAAAGGTCAATGTCATCCTCTTGAGAATAAAAAACAAATTAATGATCTATAGTTATGTATATTACTCCTTCCATCTGTTATCTAAACCGCTTATCCTTTGAGGGTCGGGTTCAAGATGCAAGGCACAGCCAGCATACGCAGGGCCAACATTCAGAGACAAGCAATGATTCATTCTCACATTCACACACACAGTCAATTTGAAGTCTCTAATTAACCTCACACCAATCTGCACGTCTTTGGACTGTGGGAAGAAGCTCCACAATCAAAGGCCCAGTTATGTGAATATATATTCTATTTATATTGGATGAATAGTTTTCATCACAGATTTCCTTTGGGAGGCCTCAGACCCTCCCTCCCAACCATGTAACTGTTGGCACCAAAGGATTTGTCTTGGTGACAGCAGAAAATAAATCTTGCTTCTCCTGTTTCAGTTGTTGGATGAGACATTAATATGCACACAGCTCTTTTATAACTTTTATAAAAGTTCAAAGCTATCCCACAAATTCATTCTGCTGAAGAGTGAATGCATCCTTTTAGGGACAAGGTTGAGTGGTTTTGAGATTTTTGTGTGTTTGCCGTGAATCATCTCAATGTGTGAGGTTCTTGGAGTCTTGAATTGAGGGGGGCGGTCCTGCAAACAAGATTATTTTTGGGCTGTAAGGCCTTTGGACTGCTGAGTGAGCAGGGGGTGGCCAAAAACAGCTCAGAGGGACGAGGGGAGCACAGCAGGACAGAGAGAGGGACAAGAGGGCGTGAGGGGGGAAACACTGGAGCGACGAACAAAATGGCCAGTAAAGGTGAGACAATGGGCTTTAAGAGAAAAGGGGATAGTTTGAGACAGCAGTGTGTATACGTCGATGATGTTTGAGTATTTTAAGACAGGCAGCTAATGCAAAGTGCTGCGGGTGAAAAGAAGAGAAAAACCAAAGATTGAAATGTGAATGGGTGGAAATCACTTGTAGTGTTTAGTCGTAAACTCTTCAGCTGTGTGAGTTTGTTGTAGCAGAGAGAAATTCAAGGCTGTCGGGGTTTCTCACTTTCCCTTTGATCAATTTCACGCAGGGTCTCTGGAGACAGCAGCTTCCGTCAGCTCGAGTCTCTGTATCAGTTGCCTTGATTTAAATTAGCACCAGCCATTCAAACGATGCAGACCTCTCATGTCGGGGTATGCCATTTGCAGATTATTGTCGTTGTGCTTAAGATCTTGGCCAGCTAGATTCTCTGACATTCCTTACTGCAGCACCACCAGATGACCTCACACAACCTGGGCCAAGTGAAATGGATATTGATGTTAAAGTGAAATTGTGTCACGGTCGGTTGGGAAAAAGTTTGATTTATTTCCTCATTGGCTGGTCAGCCCATTGCTTGATTGGATTATTGATTTCTTCATGCACTGCTCGAACAAAGTTAAGGATTCATGCACTGTAACTGTGGTATAGAGATTGGACAATGACCTGTGTTTTACGTGGTGAGCAGTCATTGCAGTGGAGAAGTAACTGCCTCCTTACTAGAGCCAAATACTTCTCTCATTTCTGAGTCATTTACTATGACTGCGATGAGGTCCACTTGAAGCAGAGTAATGTTAGTACAGCAGAACAAGTTGAAGTAAAGGTGGAAATAGAAAGATCCTGTCCACCCTGAGGGCACTTAAGGCTATGATATTTATTAAATCTAATAATAAACACGTGTTACAGAAATGCTGCAAACATTTGAGCTGCGTGTTAAATTGAGAAAAAGACAATTTAGGATTTGAATTTGATCATTTGTGTGGAGTTTAAAGAAAAACAGAAAAAAAATTATTGCCAAAAATACGCTGCTTAGCTCTTCATAGCTCATCTTAGCTTAGCTTTGCAAAAATAATACAGTACATGCCTCCTGCAGAGCTGTTGCATTGTTGCTCCACCCTATTGTGTTTGGTCTGTAGTTCAATGCAGTGTCCATGTCTCCGAATGTAGGAGTGTCCCCATATGTTTAACATAGGCATTGTCCCTTCCAGCACCAGTGTTCTTTTATTAGTCCATCACATGAGTCACCTCTCTTGGCTCCATGTGCTGAGTAACCACGTCCCAGAGTGACATCATCATGAATCATAGGCTGTAAAGATGGACGACGCGTCTCCATTTCACTCTACTTCCTCCCAAAACAACTAATTAAGACCAAACTTACCAGAAAGGTGAACTCTTGAACAAACATCAGTGGTAGGAACGTCCTAAAATGACAAAAACCATCATTGGGAAAAATTTATTTTATGTGTACTTTTACTTTTTAGATTAGTCCATGTCCCATTCATTAATAAAGAGGAGGCAGGGTTTACGACCTAAACTGCATCCATCCTCTAGAGGGCAAGAAAGATTGGCTTCACTTTTGTGGAGTTGTCATGTCATCTATCTTTACATTATGGTGTAAACATAGGTAACAGGTGTGTTCCAGGAGCATCATGGGTATTAATTGTACGCACAGATTTTTATACATAACCCACCTGCTGACATGTCTTTGTATGCAAAGCACAAAAAACGTATACCTGTCTGATTGTCCATCCCCAGACAACACAGAACTACTGTAAGGCTGTGTGCTATAGTTTATTTCATTGTCGTATAAAGAGAAAATTTTCATTTTTGAAAGAATTCAAGCATTATATAATTTTATATTATACTGTATATACTAAATTTATCCGCTCCAGTTGAGTGTGACTTTATGGACGCCTCTGTCTCCACAGCAGCTGTTGCTGGGTGACAGAGGGAGAGGGAAACCAACAGGGTGTGGAAAAGGGGCTGCTGAGGGTCTGACGTCTGTCAGCAGGTGCTGTGAAGGCCTGAGTCTAAATTATCCTCCACCTCTTTCATCCCAGGGCTAAATTTAGCCCGGGTCGCAGCCTGACGCGTGCTCATAGCTGCTGTGTGTCTGTCCTCATGCTAAATGCTGGAAATCCCTCACTGAACCAGTCCTCTCACCTCCCATCCACTTCCTATTCCACTCGTCTTCCCGCCTCTCATCCTTCCCTCAAGATGAAAAGGCTGTGGTCGGACAGAAGCTGAGGAGGCTGAGGTGTGATGTTGCTGCAGATGGTCTTGGAAGTTTGCAGTAATCCACAATGCTGTCAGATGTGGGCAGCTAGAAAATCAAATGCCTGAATTCACAACGCTACTTTTTAATTTGATTTTTTCATCTCAGCTAAGCAAGTTAGGTTTTCAGCCCGTTTGTTTGTTGGCAGGATTACGCAAAATCTACTGAACAGATTTCTACTGGACTGAGTGTTTTCTTTTTACTTAAGTGTGGTGAGGGATCTGGTGCCCTCAGTCTGTGAATAATTCAGTATGCTGTCTCTACCCTGGTTGATCTCTGCATTTCATTCATTCGCACTGAAATTCTCTCTCTTTCCTCTTCCACCTACCTTCCTTGTCTTTCAGTGATGGACCTGATCTACTGGAAGGACACAGAGCGAACAGGCATGGTGCTGACAGGGCTGGTGGTGGGCCTGCTGACCCTGTTCCAGCTCAGCATCATCACTGTATTCTCCACAGCCTCTCTGGCTGTTGTGTGCGTCACCATGTCAGTGCGCATCTACTACCAAGTCCTCCACGCCCTCAAGTGGGGCGATGGAGAGCACCCCTTCAAGTAAGATCAAGATGTTTTGATTTTATGTAGTCAAGTGCAAAAAAAAAGAAATCAAAGGGAACATTCACCAGACAGGGAGGAGAAAAAGGACATAACACATTTGGATCTACTTCATTAAGTCACAGTGCCTTAATGTTTTTTTCCAAACCCCAGTGCCTGAGTTAATTTAGCCAAAGGCTTTTTGCAGCACATTTAAAAATGCACCTGTTATAGTGACTGTTCATTTGCTGGATTATACAAAAACTACACAATCGATTTTTATGAAATTTTAAGGGAAGAACCCATTCAATTTATGTGCAGACCCTGGATCAGGGGGCTGATCAAGGAACCTTTTTTCCACTTTCTTAGTAGTGAATTTTAATGTAGTTTCAAAGGGAGACTGAGGTATGTGCACTACTGAGTGCCAGTTAGTTGATTTTATTGCTGTTACATACATATTTGTAGTTTTCCCGTTATACTTGCCTTGCAAATATTCTCGTTTCCCTGTGTATTTTTTCTATGTTCTGTTTTTATGTTTACACACCACTTTGTATTTCTGTTTTATAAAGTGCTACATAATTATAGATATTATTCTTTATTGTACTATTGTGAATTATTATTAGTCCAGTAATAATGGGTATTATTTGGTGGGGGTTTCTGTTTGCAAAGCTGAGGTTGTGTTGAAGTCCATGCAGTTAAATCAGTGTTTAAATAAGGTTCATAAGAAACATACTGTTTCACTGTCTGTGCTTGTGTTTTAATGCTTGTTTTGTTTTGTGTTCCTTAATAAATAGAACACATGAGAACAAACTAAAGGGAGAATAAAAAGCTGGTGGTGACCGAGCACAATGAAAAGCTTTGGACACTGAAGCAGCAACAGGAGGGGACTTATCTTTGGGTTTGAAGGATTGCAGCCAATGATCATGAATCAGTGTCCTTAAACATCATTATTTCTTAGTAAAGGAATGTAAAGGAAGAATGTGAACTCAATTCTACCGATAGACAGAAGAAACAATGTCTCTGTTCATTGTATATTCTTCAATCTTTGTCAGCCTCTCGTGTCGTCTCTTTGTTGTCTCGTTTTTCTCCCAGGTCTTACTTGGACCTGGACATCAGTTTCACTGGAGAACAGGCTGAACTCTATATGCAGAAAGCCATTGTCATGACGCTGTCGGCTGTTGATACTCTGAAGAGACTCGTTTTTGTGGGAAACCTTTTTGACTCCCTCAAGGTGAGCCAAGCCACTGTGTGTGTTCGAGTGTGTGTTAGTGTGTGCAGGCCGCCCAGTCACTTGTTTACTCGCTTAATCATCTGTCCTCAAAGATTTGCCTTCCTCTGTCCAGAGCCTCTCATTAACTCAAGCATCAGTCCATCTTTGCTTTCTTTCATTTCTCTCCATCATCTGTCATCTTCCTCCCTCCATCATCTCAGCTGCCCCCATCACTGGGGATGACAGCATCGCCATGCCCACTGTCTCTCTCATTACACTAACTCAGAGTTGAAGACTCTGCTCCTAAATAATGGCAATGACAGACTGTCTAAAAACATATTTTGGGTGATCATGTGGAAGTACTCAGTTATCATGGGGGGGAAACAATTATTTTAAAATTAATTTTAATTGGTACGAACATCATTCACTCTTCTTATCTATGTTTTTTGTTTTTATTGTTTGCATTTAGACAATCCTTGATGTTATTTCCCTAAAATCTAATTCCTACAGACTATAATTGTCAAATAACTTCTGATGACACAACAACTGCACAATTTTATTTTCAATCACATGAAATGGAGGCTGTAGTTCAGGGGGTTTAGAAGCAGCCATAAATTGTAGCAGTAGCATTTTGAAGTAGATTTAATGGCAAATTGTACAAATGATCATAATTCCATGATACTGACCATTGACTTCAATGTGTACATTTGTTCTAGTTATATACTATACAATTTATTTGTTGCATTTAATTTGTGTTTGTTATTGACTTTAAAGTACAATACATGCCTGAGTGTTTAAAGTTATAAAGTAGTACATCTATACTGTTCAGTCATTGTTATAATATGCTGGGTATCATTTAACAATGAGATCTGTTTAAATGTGAAATTATTTGCCAGTTTTGTAATGGTGTGTGATCAAATGAAGAGGATAGAAGAGGATATGCATATGCATTTTTGTATTGTAATAATGTAATGTCAAAATGATGGCAGTTGGTTGGTTAATCTAAAAAAGTTGTAATTAAAGTCATGTCCATGATAATAATGATAATAATACACTTCATATAGCAAGAAAAAGACAACATTATTTAATATACTTTTTAAATGTCAAGCAATCATTAATTAAATGCAACACAAGAAAAGTCCAATAGGGTGCAGTAGTATCTGGAAAAGGTATTTTTGAACTTTGCAGGGTCAATTTCTCATATGTGAAATATTTGAAGGATCCTCGTGTGTCCAACCTGTAAAATCAATTATTATTTGTGTTGTCATTTTTACCTTTGAGTTCATTTGAAATGTGATGTAGAATATATGTATATTTATACATTATCATATTAATGACTGCACATCATATTCCAGCAGAAGGCCTGTCATATATTCACAGTGTTTCAGTACTGAGCAGACAGACAGTTCACAGTAAATGGTGAGTCAGTGTGAGGTAACTGAGCCCCTGAATCTCAGGACCCTCCAGTCTCAACCCTGACCTGTCCGGTATGTGACATGACACACTGGACACTGTGCACAGAAACGCCTGGGATGACCTGGAGTCTTTTTCCATCAGATTCAGGGGTGTCCCATATCAGGGCAACATTGGATCCCACACACAGCAAGCCAGCCACTGATATAAAACTATATTGGGAGTCATACACTTGGAGCAACTTTCCATCATCAAAAATCAGCGTGGCTGTTTTTTTATTGAGTGTTGTATTAGACAGCATGACACAGTGCAGTTACATGAGGAACACTGCGAATGATTTACTGTTTCCTGAAAGAATGAGAACCACATGTCGCCGGGCTGCAGGGTTTTCTTGATCTTTAGGAGTTAAACTAACTCTCTGCAGCTGTGTCTCTGTTTTTCTTGGTCGTAGTTCCTGGTCCTGATGTACCTCGTGACGTACCTGGGAGACCTGTGCAATGGCCTTACTCTGTTCATCATCTGTAAGGAACACATTATCTGCTGGAAATCTGGAGTCTGCTAACCCGAGGTGTTTCTATCATTTGTAACTTCTTTTCTTTCTCCTCCAGGTGTGATTGCTCTCTTTTCCCTGCCACTTTTCTACAGACAACGCCAGGTGATAACTGTCACGTCATCGTTTTTAACATAACTTTAATTATTCCTTCATTTACAATTTGTGAACATTTATTTCATTCTGTTTCTGTTCTGTCACAGGAGCAAGTTGACAAGTTCATTGTGAATATCCAGGCCAAGATTGACAACATCAAGGACATGTGAGTATGGCTCCATCTTCTGGTAAAACGGTGCCATCAACAGGATCTGTCTGAAAACCCACACTTGTATAGAGTGTAAAGGAATGCATTTAATAAAGACATCAAACTATTTAAAAGCATGGAGACCTACTGTAGATAATGGTGTCTTCCTCTAATCATTCATTCATTTCAATCACTGGACAAATCACACATGTGGGATGTGAGCTGGATGTCTGCAACCAGGTTGACATATAAGATGTTATCATGAATGCAGTATATTCATGTAGTGATAATACTTCATTTGATGGTGTTGTATGCAATTTTATTCTCACCAATAATGATCTCTGGAGCTTTTACTATCCACTGTGTACTGTTTAGACATTATAATAATATTCATGCAGATTCCAAACACCAGTTTATAAACTCATTACTGCCAACTATTGGGATATGGCTGTGGAGGAGGTGAATTTTTAGATGCATTTTCACATAGTTAATGTACTGAACTCTCCTCTATTTCTCCTCCACAGCTTTGTAAGACTTGCCCAGGGCGGTGGCCCTCCTCCTGACCCAACTCCTGGTGGCGCCAAACCCAAAATCCAATAAACACTGATGAACAAGAACTTTCAGACAAGCTCCAAGAGTTACAGGCTGTCACTCAGATGTCTTACCCAGCAGTCTGTGCTCAGGGCTCAGAGAACAGAGCCTAAGAGACTGGGGGAAGGGATGTTACTTAAACGGACGATGAAGATGAGCATGGTACTTTACACTCTAACTGTATTTAAGTTATTGGGTCGTAGGTTGGGGTTGGGTTAAAATGAATCAAGGTGAAATCAAGATGAATGAATCCCTGATGAGACTCTTGCTGCTGATGTCAGAGACGATACAGCTCGTCCTGTGTGACCGTCTTTGGAAACACTCGTTTTTAAAATGTAAAACTGACTAATAAGTGTCTTAGATTGAGCTTTAGTCCAAATGAGATACTAAGACCAGAAACAGGGAGTTCTCACACTGACGCCTAAGAAAAGGGACGTCAGTTTTCAAGGGTTGAGGTAAAATAACAGAAATCATTATTATTCATGGCAGCATAAAACTGGCAAATAAGAATGCATGTGTCGGCACATGTACTTTTCTAGATGCATATTCGTTCTCATGAGAGTTTATCTGTGTGTATGTAAGTATGAGTGTGTTTGGGTGCGTGGAATTCCTGACATACCGCTTGCTGAAATATTACCCACAAGCAATTAAAGTCGCATTTCTTCTTTATTTTCTAAAACTTTTACTTTCTTCTCATCCGCACCAACATTCACTTTCATTCACGTGATCATTTTCTTTTTCTACTGGTTGTGTTTTCTCACATTTCTCCATTGACTGTCTTCACACAGCGGCCATTTTCCTCGGACCTCACGCTCAGGGTGGGAAGCAGTGAAATGAAAACAGTCAGATTCTCTTTATTTAAATGACGTATAAAACTGGATCACAGCAGTACAACATTCTGTATATTCTGTTCATAACAATGTTTGACCCTCCCAACCAGAAGTCAGGGGAAAATGGTCATAGTGTGAATCTGGTCTAAGCTCGACAGTTTGGTTACTGAAGTAATTTACTGAACAGAGATTTTAATAATCAACCATAATATTTTAACCGTCCAAGGTAGACTAACTAGAAGTTACGAGATTGCGAAATGGTGTTATATGCTCTGGTAGAAGCCACAGGTCACTATGATTTGACTACATTTTGAGAAAAACATGTTTTATCTGGTGTTTTATTCGTCAAAAAGAAGTACTACACTACCCACAATCCCCTGATGGGTTGAGTTTTCTGTTACCATGGAAATGTTAATCACAAGCAAGAAAATGAGTGTCCAATGAGCGGAAAATCATTTCTACAAGAGTAAATTCAAGAAAGACAGAGGAAGTCATTGGAAAAGTAATTTCCAATAGTTTATTGGATAGTTTCTTCACTCTTTAAACAATTATGTTCACAATCTTCAACCCTTATTCTCAGTTTTCCAATATAATTCTTTGCTCCTAATCAAATGTTTTATTGTCACGATTCATCTCGTAGCTGGTCGGCCTGGTTTTAGGCTTAAAACCATTCTCTTAAGGATTTTCTGAAATGTCTGTGGAGAAAATGAATTAGAAATTTACTTCTGGAACCAGAGCCCCTCTGAAAGTGGGTGGTCACTGTTATGCTCTGTTGTTCACACTTACACCGAGTGCAAAGTGTAAATTGAAAGTTGAAGCATGAACACTCAGAAAAATAAGTGAGTTCTTTTCACAAATTCAAAACTTAAACATGGAATGAGGTGACATGACAGGACGCTCATCTCTGACGGAGCATCGAAGGTTGCAGAGTAAATGGATGGTTGCTTCTGTGTTAAAATGACGGATGTTCCTCTTGACGTGTTGATCCACAGCCTCGGAGGAAAACTTGTGAAGGAATGTGGGAGTGAAACACAGCAGGTGCCTTTTTAACTGCAGGTTCCAGAGCATGATGTGATTCACAGTATTTACAGCTGCTGACAGCAACTTCCCCTCCCATAACCACTTCTCACATTCACCTGAACATCCACTCCCTGACAACGCTGTTTTTTGTACGTATACAATACTTGTGTGAAAGTACATGACGAGGGTATCTTATACAGAATTGTAAGTAGTTACATTTTAGGATTAATAAAAATTATTCAGGATATATATTTCCCTTTTAGCGGTTGCTTTTAATGTTCTCTCCACAATGTATCTGTTCTAATGCCTTATTATCATTGTTCGATTCCCCCATGAACTGCAGTGAAAGCCTTGTTATGTTAGCAGACGTGATCGTTGACATCCTAACATGTGACATGTGCTGCTAAGTGTTGGACCTACAGTAGCTGCTCGCACACCAGGCTCCTATCGCACATTTCCCTACTAATACAAATTATTTTTTTGTCTTCCTTCCTAAGGGAACTTCAGTGATGTGAATGAAGATAGCGGTGAAATTAAATTCCCTTGTCTACCCACACAGCTTGGAACATAGACAAGGTTCATTCACTGACTTTCTGTCACTGTCTTGTGAAATTATATTTCAACTGAACGGCTGTTTTTATCAAAGTCAAACTCATCACTTCAGTAGAACTAAATCTAGATTGCCTTGTGCTTCTGTTTTTTTATATTTCTTGTGTGAATAAAATTAAATCCAAACACTTAACATTTAAAATCCATCAAAAGGCACAGCAGATAGTTGCACTGTATAAATGTACTGTTTGTGTAAATGGGAGAATAAGACTTGTAGTGTTCACTAAGACTAGAAAAGCACTTTATAAATGCAGTCAATTTAAACAAAGAATCTGATTTAACGCAAACGAAATTCAAGATGAATCTGTGGTGATTATTTATTATGAATTGGCCTAATCACAGCTGCTTTTGTGTTGCGGTAATGTTGCCTTTTGTTGTAGGGTTAGGTTTAGCAAGGTTTTTCTGGGCTTTGTCTCAAACAGGTATACACAGTATATCTTGGTGGAGCTGGACTGGAGGTGATATAGAAAAAGCTATTTCTTATTTATAACTTTTTGTTTTTGTTTCTTTCTTTCTGTCTCCACAGTGAGGTGAAACTTGCCAGACAAATTTATTGACTCATTATATTGGTTTGACAATTTTGAAATGAACACCTTGTGAAACTTAGATATTTAGAATTTCTCTGGGTGGTTTGATATCCAACCTGATGGAGCCCTGCCCCCAGGAAAGCAGCTGCATATTTGACATTCAGAAACTATTTAACTATTTAAAATCAATCACAAGTCCTTACACACATTATAGCAGTAGTCTGATTATTTTGTATACTTTAAAAGAACTAGAGTTTAATCTTGGACAAATAAACACACTGAAAAGATAAAACAAGAGTAGCGTGAATTAATTTTTTTAGATTGATAGACACTCAACAAGTACTTTGATAGAAATACCTGTACAAATATTTTTTCATTAGAATAAATAGTTTATTGCCACACAACTTAGTTTTTTGGAAGCTGCCCACAATGAGACAACAATCACAACATAACACATAACAAGAAAAGAAACAAAAGACATACATCTGTTGATGTAAAATACAGAATAAAATTAAAAACAGTAAAGAAGAGTGCAGTTAGAGTAGGATGGTGCTTAAAAATACACTAAAATACAAAGAAAATCAGTTAGTTATTGCTTTGTGGTTGTAAAGTGATCTGGAATTCTCACACTAATCTGTCTCTACAGTTTCTATCCCAAATGGTTTGAAAAACAAAAAAAACCTCCACTGAGCTGAACTTCTACAGACAGAAATACCTTGTTGATGAATCACAGGGGTCAGAGGAGAATGTCCAAACTTGTTGGAGCTGACAGAAAGGTCACGGTAACTAGAGAACCTCTCCTTTCAAATGTGGTGAGCAGAAGAACACGTCGACACGTTGAAGCTTGAGGTGAAGAAGCTATAACAGCACAAGACAACGCCTGCTCCTGTTCCTGCTCCTGTTGGCCAACAACAGAAATCTGAGGCTGAGGTGAACACAGGATCAAAAACACCTGATGGAAGCTGACTGAAAGTTGGACCTAACATAGGCCCAACCTGCTTTGTGTCCACAGTCCACTCTGGTGATAGCGTTGGCAAACTCTGGCCCCCGTACTACTAATCAATAATGCCCGTCTGAATGTTGCTGCTTATATATGTAAGCATATCACACAGAAAATGTAATTGGCTTCATAAACATAAGTTCAGTGACCTCCACAGAGGTAGTCTGTGAATCCAATAGACTTCCTCTATGATGTGTTAGAACAGGACATTGGTAACATGAGCATGTGTCTGACAGATCTGATGTAATCATCTCAACATGAAGCAGAATCTGAAAGGAAACTCTCCAACATCTTGTGGATGAACTGAGGCTGTATTCAGAGCAATGGGAGGCCCTGCCCATTATTAACATGGTGTTCCTAAGTGCTTAATAAATGGAAAAGCAACTAGGCTGAAATGAAGGTTGAGTTGAAATCGAATTACTGCATTATTTTTAAAATCCCTACGTTAAAGGTAGATAAGTAAAAGCTATAATTCAATCAGCCTGCATTGTCCAAAGATGCTGCCTGTAGGTTTCAAAATTGTAATCATATATTTATTCCCCAGTGATTTTCCTCATGATGTGGGGTCATACCAGGAAAATGTATTTCCCACCAACAAGGAACAAGTTATTTAAAACATACAAGAAGGGGTTAATTGTTATTTTATAACTCTGTGTATACATACTCAGATTTAAAGTAAAGCTCACACAAATGCATTTACACAATAAATCTGTTTAACTGTAGATTCTGGGGCTCTTTATAGGCCTCACTTGCTAACTCTTTGCTCTTGCTCTTGGCCATAAGGGGGCGACAACAGTCAAGACATCACCTCGTTCCCATTTTCCAGCTGTTAACTCCATCTGATTTTTCTGAGAGACATCTCCCTGGTCACTGGTCAGTTTGAAAAACTACCCCATCAGGAGGAAAGTTATGTTTGAGTCAGTCTCATAGAAACATCTCAAGACTGACTGTCCTGCAGCTCCAGTTCGGCTGCTCCTTCCAGACTCAGCTGGCTACAGAATAAAGTAGGTCAGGTGGTCTGACTGAGTTTGAAATTTCAATGCTTTATGTGTCATGTTCAAAATGGACGACAAGGTTGTCTCCTCCTGTCTGGTGAGGATAAGTCTGGACTCGCTGGCACAGGGTCAAACACACATGAGAAAATTTAGAAAGCAGCAGAAAAATTAATTAAAATAATGCTAATAACAGGCAGTAATGAATGGAACAATATCATTCATACTACATTATAATTCCTCTAAAGAGTAAAGCTCAAGTTATCTCACATAGATAAAAGAACAACTTTTTGGCACTCATTGCCCAACTTCGACCTGTGCTCAGCCCTCCTCTGCTGGGAGGTGAAGTGGGTGGGATTAGTCAAATCAATCTGCACATATATCCCCTTTAAGATCCGCCCTCACATCGTGAAGCGCTCAGCTCGGGTGGTAGTCGGGTCGCTGTCGGGATGGTTATAGGAGACACTGGATTTGACAGCGCGCACGGCAAGAGGAGCAACTTTACGCACGAACAACTTTTGGCCGCGTCAGAGAAGGAGCCCGGGTCTCATGGTGGGTGCTTGCTCCGCCGGTGAAGCGCTGGCCGATTGAATGTCACCTCCGCTCTCTATGGATTACGGAAAGGCTATGGCCCCTCCGGTCCCCCCGCACAACCCTCAGCCCGCCCGGCCGGGGCAGGCGCAGGAGCGGCTGCTGAAGTGCGTCCTGCTCGGCGATGGAGCGGTGGGCAAAACAAGCCTGGTGGTCAGCTACACGACGAACGGATACCCAACCAAATATGTCCCCACTGCGTTTGACGACTTCTCGGGTAAATTATCTCCATCTACCGCTATTGTTCATTATAAATTCTGTATTCTACGCGTATTGTTTCATTGCAAGCAGAGACACCTTTATGTGTATAAACGTGTTTTTCAGAGGTAAATCACTTTTTTCCTACCTGCCTGACTCATGTCCCATTGACATAAGTTGCAGAAGAATTCATGCCTGGGCTGCACTCGTCTGTTCTGCCAACCCCTCCTATTATTCCACTGTTGCTGTAGATTTGTTTGTGTTTCCTATATTATCTCTCTCCCATCAGTGTTGATGGACATCTGGGTTATCCTCCCTGGAAGTAGCCATGGTTTCCATTGGGCACGGTTCCACTTTTCCAAACGGTCTCACTTGTCCCAGCAGGTTTTGTTCCATGAAACATAGGTAGAGTGAATAGAATCCTTCCAATGGGGGCACATGTTTTAAACTTATCAGAGCTGGCTGAAGAAAAAATACACCTGTGACCTGCTGATGACCGTCATTGCTTCATGATCATATCTCTTTAGAAAACTCTGAAGAGACTCTATGATGTATAAGAGAAGAGTATAAGATATTAACTTTACACAGAGGATAGATTCTTATTCTTATCTAGAATTAAAGAAACAATACTTGGCATTGTCTCCTGCACACTTAAGTGTTGGTGTGATTAATCTTAGTTAATTCTCTGACATTACACTGAAATCCAGTAAAACACAAATCTGGTAAAACACTGGGAAAACACACACACACACACACACACACACACACACACACACACACACCGCCCTCAGAACAAACCCTGGCGCAACCCTCCCATTCAGGCCGGCCTCTGGTTCAGGGGTTTTGGATTGCACAACTCTGTCTATTGTTGTCAGCCTTGACCCGCGAGCCCTCTCCTCTACACTGGAATGGGCACATCTGTCGCAGTGGCTCTGAGGCAGAGATTGTCTTTCGCCGTGGCCTGACAGAGAGCGATTGTGCAGTTGGGGCCCTCACTGGTGATGTCATCTCTCTGTGCCCGGGATCAGAGTGTCCTCTTGAGAAAGCTGACTTCTGAGCAGTTACGCAATGCCACAGGTGGCAGAGACGCAGAGGAGCGGGAGGCTGGGAGAGGGGATGATGAGAGGGGAGTTTTGGTCCTGGAAATCAAAGAGCTATCATATGTCAGGGATTAAAAGCTGATTACACACTGACAGCTCTCGCTTTCTCTCTCTCTTTCTCTTTTTCCTTTCTTTCTCTCCTCCTGCTCTTTCTCTTTCTTTTGTAAAAGCATTGTGCCAAGATGCCTGTCTTCTTACATGAACAGTTCCAGCAGGCTCTTTGATCAGGTGCTATGGCCGACCACTCCAGGCGTACTGTAAATGTTTCCATGTGCCTGCTGCTCTGCATTGTGCAGAGGGGAATAAATGGCCCTATAATGAAACTGGCTGTAAGGTGACTCATCCACTTCTCCAATCTAGAAGTGAGGCTGATTGGAAAAGAGTCACAGAGCAAACAAAATCTTTTTTTTTTTCTTAAACTCCTCTGTTAGTCAGCCTCGGAATGGGCCTCTGTCAAAACACAACAGAGAACAAAGCTCAGCAACAGTAAAGTGTTATGGTCTCGACAGTAACTGGC
Source organism: Paralichthys olivaceus (assembly GCF_024713975.1). Classification (NCBI taxonomy): domain Eukaryota; kingdom Metazoa; phylum Chordata; class Actinopteri; order Pleuronectiformes; family Paralichthyidae; genus Paralichthys; species Paralichthys olivaceus. The sequence goes on along the minus strand of NC_091103.1, from coordinate 16,480,766 downwards.
AGAGTGGGTGGGCGAGACGGAGCGGGCCGTCTGTGAGCTGCAGGAGCAGAGCAGGGGGTCTTTGTGTTTGCAACTGGCTGGCTTTTGTTTATTCCAGAGAATATTGTGGTGGGTGGTTGTGTGTGTGTTAACTACTGAAGTGGCAGGTGGAGGCTGTTGTACAGAGTTTAGAGTTTAATGTTTTCTCTCTGTCTGTTTCTATGTCGACAGCTGTGGTTCAGGTGGATGGAAACCCGGTGAGACTACAGCTGTGTGACACTGCAGGACAGGTGAGTTAGTACACACACACACACACACACACACACACACACACACACACACACACACAGTGTATGGCCCACATGTCTCTCAACCTTTGCTCCACATACAGTAAATGTCACATTTTATCAATGACAGTGTATCATCCATATCTCTGGCTGACAATGAAATACGTTGAATACTACTGGATGAATTCTCATGAAGTTTTGTACCATTTATTTCCAACCTCTCACGTGTGGAATTTCTCTCTCTTTATGTATTTTCAAATCAAACAACCTACTGTTATTTGATCAAACATGGCATCTGAGCAGGAGACCTCCAGTCCTAGGAGTATTTCAGGGTCATTTCAACTGTTTGTGGTTATGGTAAATGGGTTCGATCCCTAAATCCTCCAGTCCACATGTAGAAGTTAGTCAAGATACTAAATCCCCAGACTAGAAAAGTGCTTTCTAAATGCAATCAATTTAAACAAATAATCTGATTTAACTGAAAAAGAAAGAAAAGTTGAATCTGTAGTGATTTTTTATAATGAATCGGCCTAATTGCAGCTGCTGTTAGGTTTAGCAAGGTTCTTCTGGGCTTTATCTCAAACAGGTATACACAGTATCTCTAGGTGGAGACAGGACTGGAGGTGATATAGAAAAAACTGTTTCTTTCTGTCCACTGTTAAGGTTGAACTTGCCAGGCGAATTTATTGACTCATTATATTGATGGGGCAATTTTGAAATGAACAGCTTGTGAAAGTTGTGTTTGAATTTCTCTGGGGCATGGGTGGTTAGATATCCAACCTAATGGAGCCCTGCCCCCGGGAGCAGCAGCATATTTGACATTCACAAACACTGCAAAGGCACTGCCAGTTCTACGCACAATCAAAGACACTTTGGCAGTAAAGTGGAATGAGGCATTTGTACAAGCCCATAATACATGTAAAACCTCACAGCATGTTGCAAGCTGTGCTCACACACACACACACACACACACACACACACACACACACACACACACTCCGACAAGCTTGGGCAAATATGGGAGGATAAAAGTCCACAAACACTTAGTGTACTGATGCAATTTCATAAGAGGGGAGCTTGTGCCAGAAATAGGTCGGGGTGTGCCAAAAAAAAAAAAGACAGAAAAGATGACAAAGAAAGAGAGAGGTAGAGAGCAATAGAGCCAGTGAGGCAACACAGACAAGACGGAGAAAGTCTGGAGAAAGACGATAACAGCTGCCGCCAGAGCTGATAAACAAAGCTGCTCCGTAAGCAGAGATGTTGATACGTCTGTATGTGCTACAGATGGGTCGACGTCATGGGATCACAAAGCAAAGCCAAAGTTTGTGTTGGGAAATGAACAAGTTGATAAGTGTTGAGCGTCAACAGTTTTCCACATGTTGAATGTTTGAGTAACTGGTTGTTTCTGTAGACTTGAGTTGTGTTTTTGAATTAAGAAGGTGCCAGCACAGAGCATTGTGTTGGGATTAGGAGATGTGCTCTAGGAAGGAAAGTGTTAAGAGAGAGAAGGAGAGGTTTGTGTCAAGTTTCTACCTCTGCCAACTATAATCTGTGTACCCAAGGATGTGGGAGGCCCTTGTTTGTCAAAGCTGTGTGGCTCCAAACTGTTAATTTAAGACATTTACTGTAGATGATATAAAATACAGGGGCAGGGCTTTGTATTGTGTGAATTTGCCCAATATAAACACTGTCTGAAAGTTTGTCATCAAACAGTTTCTGGCACCGCAATTCTTTCTGTGGTGTCCTGGTGCTTGAGTGTGTTGACCAGTGAAGTGATTACTGGGTTGTGTGTGTGTGGTCTGTCTGGGTGAGAAGGTGAGGGACATAATTAATCAAAGTAAAGACTTTGATCAGAGCCAAATGGAAAATATCAGGACCTGGAACATCTCCACATTTCTAACTTTCCGTTTCTATCTCCATCAGGACGAGTTTGACAAACTCCGGCACTTCTGCTACAGTCGGACCGATGCCTTGCTGCTGTGCTTCAGCGTGGTCAGCCCTGCTTCCTTTCAAAACGTCTGGGAGAAGTGGGTGCCCGAGATCCGACGGCGCTGCCCTCTCACGCCTGTCCTCCTCGTAGGCACGCAGTGCGACCTGCGACAGGACGTCAAGGTGCTGATTGAGCTGGCGAGGCGGAGGGAGACGCCGGTGCTGGAGGAAGACGCCAGAGCGCTGGCGGAAAAAATAGGGGCTGTGACGTACATTGAGTGTTCAGCACTGACGCAAAAGAATCTGAAGGAGGTGTTTGATGCGGCCATCGCCGTGGGGCTGCGGCACTCTGACAGGAGAGCGCGACGGGAGAGGAAGGTCCGAAGCACAGCTGATAAGATGAAGATGCTCTCCAAGTCCTGGTGGAAAAAGTATGTGTGCGTCCAATAGGGACGGAGGAGATTCATTTTCCTGTGACCGATACGAAACTGGAACTGCTGACTTGTCTGGAGGAGCTAACATGGATGTACGAACTTATATTTTTACATACAACTGGTCTGGACGACCCCAGATGTGCTGGCCAGAGTGACTTTAATTCAGTGGAACAACAGATCAGTAGAGGCAGAGCGTGCCTCTCTGAGCTGCAGAGTGGTTTCAGGTCTGGCATGGTTTCACTCTGACCATTAAAATCCAGTTGATGCCTGAAAGACAGAGACCATGAGGCTGTAACCACTGTCTGCTGCTCAGAGCCAGACTCAACTGTTAAATGACTGTGACCAGCGCTCAACCAAAAATTATGGAGCTAATAAACGTTTAGGGCACATGGACTGCACATCGTACTGATCTTGTCCAAAGGAAACGCTAGCTTGACTTGGAGGGGAAGGTGTTCAGGTGGCGATGTTATATACTAAAAGTATACTCCTCCTTTTATTCTGATTTGATGCCATACTTTAAAAAAAGTATATTACTTTATGTTCTACACTGTAATTCCGCACCAAACACTTCTGATAGATGCTCATCTTAAATCAGAGATACTGAAAATTAAAATGCACATTTTCAAATTCAGAGCCGTCAGTTTGAGAAGAATCAGATCAGAATTATTTTAACTCATTCACTGTTGAATTACAATCAAATGTACATGAGTATGAATTGAGGTGAAATCAATGAGTTATTGAGGAAATGAACGACTGGTTTCACATCAGGCCGTTCACGTTGAACTACAACCTATCGCAGGGGTTTCTCCACACCGGCTTGTGTCTGTGCCACATGTTGATACAGCTGTTGCACTGTTGGTCAACCACACAGTCAGGGGTCTGTAAGCTCCTCACCAATACACAAACTGCAGCTTATAACATGCATCTGCTGTAGGTCTTAGAAGCTTCAGTTCACTTTGACTGAAAAGCTTCACCTGAAAACAGTTTCTTCGTTTTTAGGCCTTTTGGTTTCTGTTCTTGCAGCAATACGTTGAGTAGTGCCGCTGTACATTGTCCTTATCAAACAGAGTCCAAACATATCACTGAAGTCTTGCCATGCAATGGCCTTTGTACCCGTGGTGTGGATACTTGTGCTGCTTGAGACGTAAATCAGAAATGGCTGACCAGCATTACACACCACTGGTTTAGACGATCACAGTCTTTCCTTGTCCTTGTAGTCGCGCCTTAAACAGATCAAGATCTGTCTTTGTTTCCCTAATCATACAGTGAAATAGGTGAAATCACCAAAGTGACTGACTCTTATGTTTTGCTTCTTATTTTTCAGAAGCCCGTCAACTCAGCTCTGTCTACTTATCTGTTCCTTCTGGGCTAATAAGCGATCAACAGCGATTCAGAGCAGATGTATGAAAACACGATATGTCATTATGTATGTTACATAGTAATCACTTAAGATGTTTTGTAATGTCACCGTGGGCTGAGCTGTCCGACTCTAAACGGTACATTTAATGGTTTGAGCGTCTCAGCTGATGTCTGATTCTGGCGTGAAATGATTTTGTTGAGCTGTATGAGCGGAACAAAATAAAATGTGAAATATTTAACCTGTTTTTGTTTACTGTTGATGCTTCCATGGAGATTTTATCTCCACTGTCACACTGTAGAGGATATGAAGATAAGAGGGAGGGGGGGCTTATTCATGCATTGTCTAAGGTCAAAGGTTATGAGGGAATGAATAGGTGTTTTGACAGATAACAGGATCACTTATCTCAGCTGGGAAGGCTTTTTGCAAACTGATAAGCAAAAGGGGCAGGTTCTTTCAAAGAATACTTGCAAGGTGATTGGATGGCTGTTGTTACACACAAATAGGTCATCATGGCATGTTCACTAATTTTCTTCTCGGAGTGCCTCCTAATAATTATTATACTCTATATAGTTTGCTCCACTTAATTTATAATACAGGATAAAAGGTATCATACAACACAAAAAACACACAAAAGTTAAGTTAAGTAATTTTGCCATGCGTTATACTACACCTACAACTAGTATTGACACTTTTAGCCAAAGAATTACATTTTATAAAGTTGATAAAGAGTTAAATCCAACTTTAGCCTCAGAGGTTTTGTCGGCACCAAGACTTCTAACTATGCTGGATCAGATGGTTGTAATTGCCTAAAATAGGCTTTTCCTCCTATTCATAGCAATGTGTCTACACCGCAGTTTACAACAATGAGCCGAGAATGACAGTCAGCTAGGTATCCTGTGCTTGTTTAGAAGCACTAATGATAGGGTAAGCAGCTGAAAGGGAGTTTGTGTCGTCTGGCAGACTGCAGATGAGCACGTTGTCCAGCCTCAGAGTGGCTGAACCTAATTAAGGAGCGGTGCCAACATGGTCTAATTATGATAGTCGAGGCAGCTCCACTTTCCACCGATATTTTAGAAGGAAATAACCCATTGTTGAGTCTCAGCAAAGCAGCCATCTTGTGAGACGTCCTCTGATTTAGCTTTGCGGCTTGTGTGTTAGACTATAATATCTACCTGTCAGCCAGGAGTACAGCTTATTGTCTGCGGCAAGAATTTGGAGCTGTCAGTCAAGAGTCAGGAGATTTATCAGGGATGAGGTTGACGCAGCTCTCAAATTTCATGGAGAGAGTCTTTGTCCATGAGCTAGTCTCTCTGTACTCATTTAAACAATTTAATCCAAATAGCAATACTGTCTCTGAGGTAGATACATATATATATTATATTATAGGCTACATATAAAACAGAGGAGCTCAGTTTTGACTAAAAATATACATGGGGTATTTGTGTAACCATATGTAAATATAAAACACATCAATCTGCCAACAAAATCAAACCCTTTAAGACTATGGAGTGTGTGTAGATCATGTGGTTATCTAACTACTCTTTATGCATTGGAGCCATTTCATGGTTGTTGAGGCAATAAACCAAAGTTTACATGACCTTTGTGGTGCAATCGGATGCTTCCACTATAATGGCCTATAGAGCTGCTCAGTCTGTCTCCAGGTCTGCAGATCTGCAGATCTAATATCTGTCCCTAGCTTAAAGGGGAAAACTAGTATTGTAGAAATGTTGAGGTCATGAGTCCAAATCCCGAAAGCCAAAATTATGTACACATTTTTTTAATTCAACGTCTAAAATGTTTTGGTTTTTTTTATTTTGATCTCACAGTATCGTGTAAGTGTTTTTCCATAGTATTCACTTTTGCCTAAAATACTCTTAGAGTAAGTTGCCACTTTCATAGCATCTGTCCATTCAACATGAAGTTAGAACTAGCAGCTGTTTTGCATAGACTGTAAACTGGAGGGAAATAGTTAGCTTCCATCTACCCTGCGCCTAATACCCTTTAAAAACAACAAATTAATTTTGAATTAAACCTCCAAACAAGTTATGACCCAGGAATGTAGGTTGGTGCTTTAGTGGGAATGTCACTATGGGTCTGTGGTTCCAAGTAATTAATTTTCTGTTGACCACAAACGTTTATAGATAGAAAGTTCCTATCAGGAGCTACAGTGTAGAGCTGATTGTGAAATTATGTTATTGGTTTAGAAAGCGATGACGTCACCAACCCTGCAACTTGTTAACCAAAACCTTCCCCGACTTTGGAGAGATGGTGGTCAGGGGAATTTCTCCCAGGCGGGAACTCATTTTTTAGATTATTCTGACACCACATGAACACACAATCTGGCTAAAATAAAAGCAGCATGTGTAACGTGTGTGTTATTGTAGAATATTATAAACTCTTCCTGTCACGCAAACTCCTCAGACTGTTAGGTAAAGTATCCCTGGCAGCTACAGCCCTGGATGAATCATGGTTGAAGAGAACCTTTTTAAATGAATGCTAGGTGAGATAATGGTGTGAAATGGGTGGCCTTGACAACTGAAGCCTGTTTAAACTCAAGTGGTCGTTGAACTTTTCAGTCCTGTAAACTCTCTTCCTTACGTAACTTCTGAGAATCATTTGGGTAACAACTGAACTCTGACTCCACATGAAAGAGCAGCTCCATAATCAGTTTTGATGTCTTAAAGTTGCTGAAGGATTTCTCTGCCCCCCTCAGATAATTGCCAACGCTGGAGCTTAGCCCATTGGGCGGGATTACTGAGGAACATAAATCATGTCAAGCAGGTCTGTGGGGTGCGAAGGGATCCAACCAGCAGACTGAGGTCCACTTTGTACATTGTCTTTAGGATTAACTCATGCCCAAGCTCTTGTAATGCAATGCAATACGTCTGAGGCCCTGATTAAACGACACAGATTTAAGCTGTAATTTAGTACAGTCCATTATTCTTGTGAAAATTAGCTTTCAAAGAATATTTAAGACCCTGTCCTTTCTCTTACAACAGTTCTTTTGCTCTCCTCTGTAGACTGGATCGTGTTAAGTGTGTTAGGACCTCAATGTGATTATGACACATCGGTTTACTGAGAGGCGAGAATAGTGTAAAGATGAATCATGGTCATGTGCCGAGTTTAAAATAAAATCCTGAGTGCATTTGGGCATCACTTTAGGTTTGCTTTGAATTCTATTCTCGAGTATGATCTCATATTTTTTTCTCTATTTCTCCTATTTATGAAAACAAATGTTCAAGTCAAATTATTCCTTTCAGTGAAAGCGAAGTGATCTCTTTAAAAAAAATCCCATTATCACCAAACCCACTGAGCCTCAGTTTCAGAGTCTTCTCTGTGTGTGTTTTGGTTTTTACAGCAAGTAACTGTTTTCAGAGAAGAAACTAATGGATAGACAAAGTTCTCCACTGGCTGGCCATGATAGGGGACGAATCAACCTGAAATTTGGTGAAGACAAAAAACTGATCTTAGAAGAATTATTCACCAGGTTTCCAGAAACAGAGAGTAGAGAGTATATCATGTGACATCAAGTATCTGCTGAACAGACGATGGTTGGCACAAGGTCATTTGTTTCCAATTCTCCTGACACTCATCTGCTTTGAACAGAAATTCTGTATTAAAGTAAAAAGCACAACTAAATGAATGTTAAGCATATGTAGTCATTTGTGAAAAGTGAAGGGAAGTCAGTTTGAAAATGTTTCTAAGGTGAAGAGAGATCTGAAGAATGAAGTTTATCCCCAAAAGACCTGCTGTGATGTTTATATTTGTGGACTTATGAATAAAACTATTTTCATCCATGGTCTCTCTTTACTTCTGACGAGTGAAGCCACCAACCTGCTGTTGGCTAACACACTTGTTGCATGCTACAGTATAGCGTTGCTCGCAGGATTATGTTTTAATAAGCTTATGTAAACACCCCCCAAAGCGCAGTCTCATTATGTGAAGCTAATTGAGTCGCTCAGTCTCGGGGTCAGCAGGGTCTCTTTGAGCAACTCAGTGTTTTGCTATGCAGAGGCCCAGCTCAGCCTTGAGAACATCTGTCCTGTGGTCTGTGTAACACGTGTCTTTCCTGCAGGCACACTGTTTAGATGTGCACATCTTTACATTGTTGCACATGTGCATTGTTTTTATGTGTATTGTAGGTGGTTTCATTGTAGCCTTAAGGAAGAGGTATCTGTAAAAGTTACAGTAAATTACAAGGTAAAGCAAATTATTAGCACTAGCAATTTTGCCATTTGTCAACCTGATGTACCTCAGTCCTTTGTCCTTTTCCTCCACCATGCTCTTCTTAGTGTCCTGGAGCCTTGCTTATGTTGTATTCTATCTGTATGTGCTTGTCTTTAATTTTCTCTCTTATTATTTTCAGTGACACACATTCCCATGAAATAAATAGAGTTGATGGAGATATTCATGCTCTCAGATGATAAAAGGGATAGTTCACACAAAAATGAAAATTCACTCATTATCTACTCCCCACTATCTCAGCTAGATCAGCAGTAACTATAGGAGGAGGATCAAAGTGGACATTTAGGCTAAAGACATGGTGTAAATGAAGCTGTTTCAAGTCAGATTTAAATGTCGAGGCTGCCGGACACTTGGATGATGCCACAGGAGCAGTATGGAGACATTTTTTCTTTATTGTTTTATTCTGTTTTTTTACATTTTAAGAAGTGGTGGCCATTTACTTCAGTCGTTTGGATTTGGCTGCACCGCTGTTTCCCCCTAAAACTCCAAAAGTATTTTGTGGACTCAAACACTTCACCCATCCCTCCATCGGAAAAGTGGTGAATGGATGAATTTTCATTTTTTGGTGAACTATCACTTTAAGCGGTTCCCAGATTTTTCCAACCTTGATATTTTCATATAGCACCAGCTGTTTGTCACACTTTTCACAAATGCAGTAAAGTAACTCCACATCGGGCACAGGATTTTGTTTTGAGAGTCATGGTTACCAGAGGATAAGTCATGCTGAATTTGTGTTCATGCTCATCTTGGGGTGAATTTAAATTACTTCGTGGTCATCATCAGGTCAAAACATTTTTTATCCTGTAACCACAGTGGATTAGGGAGAAGAATATGAAGTTTTTTTCCTACCTTTAATCAAGAGCGTTGTCTTTCAGTTCAAACACACAATTTATGTTCAGATTGCGCATTACTTTTCATCAAAACCCTGCCGTTGCCACTTAAATTTGCTCTGCTTCTGCTCAAACTGTGTGCTTGCACTCAGATTTATTGTTCCTCGCACGGCTCCAGCTTCAGCCCTTCTCCGTACTTGGGCTGCTTTCTGTGCGACTACGCTCTTGAAAAAAGATAGGAAAAAACCTCCACAGAGAAAGAGACTGTACACTAACGCCACCGGACCAATACTTTGATTTATATACAAACCACAACAAGTGCTGGCTAACCAGTGCTAGCAGTAAAATCAGCATATTAGTCTTGTCATCATGAACATGTTGGCATGGAAACATTAGCACTTAGCTCCAAGCACTGGACGGATATGATTCACATGACTCATGTTTAGATGCGTAGCTCCAAGAGTTTTGTACCTCAGCCTTATCTGTCAATGATTGATTGGGACAAAAATATTTGCAAAAAGTCCACTATTGATCTAAATTGTTTACCTGAAAACTCTGCAACACCACTGTGATCCCAGTGGGCATTTATCCAAATCAAAGTCTGTCAAAAGGCTTGTTTTTGCCAGAGACACACAAATTACCACACTACCACTTGCAGATCTTCTGGTTCTGGCTCATCCATAAATACCGTGTGATCCCTTGGTCGTCTGTGGTGAGTTCTGCTCTGTCTGGGCTGTTTCCTGTTTTATTGTGTTTTCACTCACTCTGTTCATGGACTCCAGCTTAATTTCCTCCCATTGTTCAGTTTCCCGCCATTGTAATCATCTCACCTTCACCTCATCACAGATCACACACCCAGTATAAATATAAATACACCTGCTCACGCACAATGTCCCAGCCAGATTGTCTCTGTAGCTACTTCATGTCGAGCTGTCCAGCGTTCACTCCTCCCACCACAGTGTTTGAGTTTCTGAGACGGCCTCTGCTCTGTAAGTTTGCTACCTTGTTCTGGTTTTTGACTTTTTGCTTCTTGTTTTTGGATTTTGTGATATCTGCCAGAACATTCCCTGAAACCTTTGCATCGCACACTGGCGTCCCGTGTATGACCTTTGCTTGCATTCAAAGTGAGTCTCTTGGTGTCTCGTTCTTGGTGCAATCATCACATCAGTATTAGAAATGTCGGCTTCAGTACAACTCTTTCACACATATTGTAATTAAACTGCCTGAGCCTCATCAGTGGTTCAGCAGAAATGTCTTTAATGCACTGTAAGCTGTTGACCAATCAAAACCTAGTGGTCCAGTTGGCCAATCAGAGCAGACAATCGCTGAGGGGAACCTTAAAGAGACAGAAAGTTAAAACCAACCATTTCAAACACAAATGAGGAGCTGCAGTAATGCCAGTATGAGGAAAGTGATCTTCACTCAACATTAGACCATGTAAACATTTATGAACCTGAATATGAGCATTTTATGTCATGTAGTTTGCCTTCAACACAATTACTCTGAGATGGAATGTAAACATTTTGTCCAAAAATTTAAAAATTCTGTGATCCAACAAGTTAATTTCATTTGCGTTTGTTTGTCTGTCCATCTGTAGCAAAATTACGCAAAAACTGCTGGATGGTTTATTGCAAAATTGGTCAAAAGAATATGTTATGGGTCCGCAGAGAATCTATTAAATTTTGTTCTGGATCAAGGGGATGCGAAGTCATTTCTTTTTACTATTATGAAATAGGGCCTTTTACGACCTTTTTTTTGATTTCTCAGCAAATAATTCGCGGATCTTGATGAAAAGAAAACAAACACTGAGGCTTATTCTATTTACATGTGTGTGCAATATGGTGCAGATCCAAACAGATATCCAGATCTAGTGAATTAAAATGTGGTTTCATAAGGGGACAGTTGGCAGAGGTATGTTCTCTGAGTGCCCCTCAAGTTGTGAAAGTAGAGGATTAAGTAAACTTGTCAACAATTCATCCCATTGGTTGCTTCATGCACTAATAGACACACATACCTGTGTGCGCCTGTCACTTGTAGCTTTTACAATATATTGTTTTTTAAAGAAGTAAACAAGGAAGGAGGTTGTGTAACTTCACTGTGTTTATGGTTGAGCACACAGCTGACAAGATAATTAAACTGTTTCAGATGGAAAGAGTTGACAGACATGGCTCCATACCTGCTCCTTATCTGCACCACTGCAGCACAATAGAAACTCCACTCCATTGAGGATTGCTGTTAATAATTAGCTCTACTTATGTCAGGACTTCACATGTTGTCTCTGAGGCTTGAGCCGTAAATATTTTGGGATTTATGCACTCTGGATCTCAGCAGACACTAACCAGATGCTGCATGTGTCTTGATAAGGAGAGAGCATCTGCTGCTTGCGTAACGTCTCAAGTTGCCGGCACTTTACTCGGTTTCACCGTTTAGTGCCAAGTTGAATCTAGGACATGAAAAGCAGTCCGTCTCTGACTCTAAAGCAAGCGATATCACTGATGAAACTGGATCACAGGGGTAGAGGCTGCAGGGTCAAACTCAATAAGGATGTGATTTCTGTCTTTTTTTCAAAAGTTTTTCTTCCCTCTGCAGATCGTATTCTCTCCGGTTTGAATCCAACTATACATCTGATGTCACTGGTGGAGACTGTGATTGGCTCACAGCTGCAGCCCACTTGGCTGATGTTATCTGATTGGCCTCCTGAGACATGCATTGTTCTCTGTGTAGCAATGGCTCATGTAGTGACCTCATTTACTCTGGGACATATGTTTTTCTCCCCCCCCGTCGCTCTTGTTTATATCCATCGCTCGACCCCTCTTTCTGCTGCCGTTATCACATAAACTCTCTGTTTATCAGTTGATTTTGTTGGTGTTCTCTCCATCTTCTGTTTGATTGCTGACAGCCGGAGATGCTTTGATCCCTGGCACGGAACAGATAAGGGTTCAGGGTGAGTGTGTGTTCTTTTATCCATACACCCTCATTGATGCCCTGTTTTTCCGCTGGCCTTCATGTATTGCGTAGTTTACCTCTGTTTGGACTGCAAATCCAATAGCCTTCGGTTTAACTGATTTACAAAGGACAAAAGCACCTTAGATAACATCTGAGTGACTCACAGGTTTTTGATCAATTACTCACACTGACTTTCAAACATCCACAGAGGATCCACACAGCATTATCAACAAAAGTACAATTCTATTCCTAAAGTAAACAAACAGCTATGAAATCAATCCACAGTTGGGACTGATAATGTCGGAGCTGATTATTTACTCGCCCCTGTGACTCATGAGAGCCCTCAGCTCAACAGGACACATGGACCAGAGCATTGCTTGTTGGGAAAGTAAAGGTGGATCATTTTGTTCCACACATGTAAGACTGACTGAGCCTTGTGGTTCAGATCAGTTTGGCAGAGAAATATTAAGACTCCAGATATTTCAAATCACAAAGCCATCTAGAGGTTGTAGCATTCAGACTTTTGTGCATCAGGTGCAAACAAGGAAATGGTGTGACTTTATAATGGAGTCGTAAAGTCTGCATGAGAGAAAGTGGAAAGAGTGCGAGAAACGATTTTACTGGTTTAATGGCGAAAACATGTCAACATTTTAAATTATCACTTAAAATGACTCAACATCTATTTCTTGGATGTGCACAAACTTGTATGCTGATATTCATTACAAGCAGGAAATCTTTTATAATGACGTCAATGATGACCTGATTTTTCCAGTAGCGCCACCATGAGGTTTTGAGTGAAAAATCCTGACAAATATAAATTTGGTAACTGTCAGCTGTTACTCTCTCTCCAAAATAGAGGGGATCACCACCTGGTGGCTGAAAGAAGTATAGATCACAAACCCTGGCTCCTCCGTCTTAAAGGATGGAACATGAGCCAAGCTCAAAAGTCAAATTACACATTAGGTACATTATTCTCAAAGATGGTTCTGTCATTTTTGGTAGTTCTTATCAAACTCATAATTTATCATAATTAACATATCTCTTTTCATTTAACACCATCAAACATTTACCTTTGTCCAATACTTTGGACTATGACACCGGTTTTGATTGACCAGGATGATAATGGTCTTCTAACCAAACCTTGATGTTTCCTTAACCTTGACCCTAGTGGTAGTAGCAGTAATTATAACCCAAACCACGATCTTCCCCTGGTCCTTACCCAAGTGTTATCTGCCTAAACCTAACCAAACCCTAACTGTAGCAGTATCCGATCTTATGTGTTGGTCTGGAGCACAAAATACATTCATTTACGCTGTTTGTAGCTGAAACTTAATATCTGGTGGAAACTCTTGTTCTTTATTGTAGGTTTGATGGAATCATTTTTCCTTTCCTCAGGTTTCCTTGAATCCTAATTTCTTCATCTTTCAAAGATGCAGTGAAGATGCATGATTCATTCATTTTAATAACCTGAACCTGAGAAGTGTTTTGTCACCTTGTTATTTGTTTTAAACTGTTTGAAATGACTGAGTGGATCAGTGGCTGTGTGTGTCTCAGATTTAGTTCTTGGCTCCAGATCAACACATATGCTCACCTGCTCAGACTGAGCAGACTCATCTTTACAGGAAACAGAACCACGTCTCTCCTCTCCACTCGAATTCAGGCTACTTAACCGGTGGACACATAAAATCTGGAGGACACATGAAATCTGGATCTGAGCCCCGTTGAGGCTTTAAACGCAGTATAAGCCCAGACCAAGCCAGCTGTTGACAGTTACAGGGACAGTTATGTAAGCACGTCCTTCTCTCCCTATGAGACCCGGCTACTCGCCTCACGCCACGCTGTGCATAAACCTCTTTATCGGTAACTGAGATAACACCTGCAGACGTGTTCCACTTCACTGTCCCTGTGCAGTGGAGCACATTTACATCCCGCTTATTAAACAGCAAGATTCAACTTGTGCTTTTGACGCACTTCCATGTCTTCCTCTCTTTTTCTTTTGCACAATTTGTTGCAGGCTCTTTGATTTGTGTACTCGTGCACTCTCTCTCACCCTCTTTATCCTCCTCACACTTGGCAGTCGTTCCCCTGTCCTCTTCTGTTGCTTCCACAGCCACACTCACTCCCGTCTAACACTCTGCTCTTTCAAATGTTGCACTTCATCCCACTTCTGAATATCTGCATCCACTTCCCCAATCGAACGAGAAAAAAACAATGACTTATTCTTTGGGCCCCCGGCCAACAGAGTCGCCATTACTCTCTCCGTCCATTTATTTTCTGTCTCTTTTTGTTTGCTCTCCACCTCCAAGTTTCTTCGAGTTTCAGGGTTTGTTATCTCCACCAAAGAAGTAATGTTTTCATTGCTGTTTGTTAGCAGAATAAAGCATAAACTACTGGCCCAATTTTCTTGAAACTTGGTGAAGGGATGACATGGAAAGAACAAATTCACTTTTGCCATGGATCTGGACAAAAGGATGGATCCAGAATACTTTTTAATCACTTTTGATAACATAGATTTTTACATTTTCCCAGGGAGAAATGCATGGATGTTGATGAAAAGAATAAGACATACTGTAGTTAGAGGTCTGATATGAGTGTGTGTAATTTGGTGCAGCTTGATTGAATTTAAGAGGATGTTGGGCCTCAGTGGAGGCAGGCGCTCAGTACATTTCACAAATGTTCTTCCTTGTCACACTTTTTAAATCTACAATAGTAATGATCAATCCATCCTCAATCACCATCAGCAAAACCACTAACACACGTGCACCCACTCCTGAATCTGCCAGACCCCTTTTATTCCAAACAGTGAACTCACACTGAGACTGTGTTTGTCCACTGAAGTCAAAAGCAGAGCTGCCCTCCATGATTGATTGCTCTGTAATTCCATAGCAACAACACAGCGCACACTCAAGCCACTGTGGTGGGGTGTTCTGCTCTGCACAGCAGGTAAGGAACCCCCAGAGACAGATCACCTGATTGTCCGAAACAGCAGTTTGACAATCATCACCAGAGAATATAAATGCTTCATTTTCTTTTGAGTTTGATTGCAAAAGCCTTTACTGGGATTCACAAAGACGCAGCGGCCCTAACTAGAGCTGAACTGCCCAGCGTGACCCTGTGACCTCAGCTCCCAACAAGCTTTTGAAACTTGAGAAAGCAACCCCGACCTCCGACCTCCAGCCTCCCTCCTCCCACGGTAAGAGGAGCCCTCTCTCTCTCCCCCTTCGGACAGGATGTGACCTAGAAGAGGAGCTCTGTAGGAGGGCCTTGACCCCAGACACTGTCCAGACTAAGTGTCTGGACCAACCTGATCTGAGAGCGTCAGGGTGAAGTCACAAACTGACAATAAGATGCAAGAGGTTCAGATAAGTGAAAAGAACCATCTTTTTTTTGTCTTGTGCAACTGAATCAATCACTTGATTGATTAGCTATGAGTCATAATCAGTAACTCTTTTTTTTTAGAATCGATTGATTGATGTGTAATTTTCTCAGCATAAACGCAACATTTTCTCCAGTTTCAGCTTGTCTGTGTCTTATGACAGGGATTGCTAACCTGGGGGTTGAGACCTTCCACTGGGTCACATGATAAACCTGGTGGGTTCATGAGACACATAACGATTTGGTTAAAGTATAAAAAAAAACATGTTTTATAAAATATAATTCTGGCTCCATTCTTTGCTTTCGCCTCTTTGGGCCTTGAAAATGTTTAAATGAGGCACTAGAATGTCTCAGTAGAGCGCATAAAAAGACCCAGGGCTAACAATCTTCTATGAAACAACATTTAAATTTACAACATCCACATTTTTATTCAGATCTGCACCAAATTGCACACACGCATTATTATCAGTCTCCTAAATATACCAGATTTTCATCAAGATCTATGAATTAACAATCAAGTCCAGGCATTTTCCAGAGTACATGTCTGAAAAGGTCTTATGCCTCATTCAATCGACCGCTCACCACCTGATAGATGCAAATTTTTGTATTTTCTCTCTGATAAATTTACAAGCAAATGAAGCCAAATCACTGCATAAGTGACTTTGGCAAATGTTGCGGTCATAGAATCAGGATGTAATTTGAGCAGAGCAGCAGCTTCGACATGACTGCTGGTTAGCATGTTGTCTTAATGGGCCATGAGTGATTATTTCATACCTGATCCGATGTGAACAACTTCACCAGGACTTTAATTATACTAAATACTGTATAAGCCCCTCTCAGCGTAAGGGCATTAACTATATGTGGAACACATCTAAACTGTATAGTAAGTTTTGACCTAATAAACGTTCATCATCTTTGTGTTTTATACTCTCACACTCACATTGTTTTCTATTCTTTTCAGTGTCGTCTTCCACCCACTCTTTGCCCTTTCCCATCCTCCACATTATGAATGTAGCCAGTCACTGCCTGTAAAGTTTATAAGAACAAACTCTCTTTGTGATGCCACTGTTCAATGCAAATCCACACCATCCATTTGCCTTTGTCTCTCTATTTAGCCAAGGCTTTCCTCGGAGTGCACCACCGACATGTTGTCAAACCCACATCCAAGCTTTTCTATTCAGCTCAGAAAACGGCTTTGATGCCTTTGACGGAGATGTTTTTGTCCGGTTGCATTTCAGGTTGGACTGTTGATCCTTTTCTTTGTTGGGCTGCAGAGCATCAGCCGGCAAACGATCAGGAAGAGCTGAGTTGTTGTGAACAGGAAGAGGGCTGGGACATGTTGGGAACGTGGTCTGGTGTGTGTCAGCATTAAAGCTGCTTTCACCACCAGAAGAATGAGGACAAAGACCTGCTGCAGGATTTCACTGAGTCCATACAGTTAAATAACTTCATGTGTTGCTCTGGTAATGGAAGAATTACCAGTTCACTGGATTAGCTTAGGTCCAGATGCTGCTATTGTGAAATCTTTGGATTAGGTTCTTTTTAGTTCTCTGCTTTAGTTTAAAAGGAGAGTCGAGTTTACGTCACTGAATCTCCAGGATGAATTGAGGACAGTTGTGGAAAGGGAATTGATCATGTTTACTCTGGTATAACTGAACTTTCAACATAGTGTAAATAGTCTGCAAGTGATGTTCAGGGATCATTTGTTGCTAGCTTTTTTAACCCGGCTATTAATTGTATTTTTTTCAATATAATGTTCTATTTATCTTTGTTTACCTGCCTTTGGTGTTTCTGCATCACAAATGTATGAGATTTTTAGTCAGCTTTTTACAAAAGCTGATCATGTGTTAAAGGATTAGTTTAACACTTGGAAATGTTTTTTACTGAGTGTTAGATGAGATGACTGGAGACTCAGCAGTTTACTGAAAAGACAAGACTTCAGGAAGTTACAGCAACCCAACACCTAACCCAAACAGTCAATGGATAATTGGATAATAAATGGACAATTACCCAAAGTTGTTGCTTTTACACTTGGTATTTGTACAGATCAATATCTTGGCAGAAAAGTGAAAAATCTTTCATGAAATATACATATATATATATATATATATAAATATTTCTAATGAATCAATAACAAATCATTTTAAATAAAGTGTGTGTGTGTGTGTGTGTGTGTGTGTGTGTGTGTGTGTGTGTGTGTGTCTGTCTGTGTGTGTGTCTGTGTGTGTGTCTGTGTGTGTGTCACATGGGACACTGAGCTGATGGGAGTGAACCACAGAGAGACAAGGACAGGGGGAGGTGAGGGGAAGGAGAGGCAGAGCCGACAGTGAGGGAGTGTGATGTTAGTAAAAATTAGAGAGTGAATGGAGAGCAGTGCCATTTTGCCCGGCTGTGGGAAAAGAGTCACATGACAACCACAGCTAAACTTCAAGGAGAAGCTGTATTTATTGTTTTTAGGGTTTTAGTAAAAATGTGGATAATTTGCGAGGACAAAGTGGGGCTTTATTCCTGGTGGGATTTGAGCGAGGGATGGAGACAGAGAGGGTGAGACGGAGGAGGATAGAGATTGAATACCTCCTTGCAGCAGCCTCCTAATTGCTCTCATTACTCTGTAACTTCCTGGTGAATGCGGGCTGCTCTGACCTTGGCCTTTGAAATATAGAACCATGGCGTCTCAGAGCTGCGGGCCAAGGGAGGACATGGAGGAACAACCATGCTCTCTGTCAACCAATGTGTTCATTGTGCTTTGGGTTTCTGTAGACGTTTTCAGACATGAACTTTGTAAAATGGAGTCTGGACTTTTTCCGGGATTGCCTTTCACATATGTGTTTACAACAGGAAAATGTCCACAACCATCAGGTGAGGGGCGGAACATGAGTAGAGCAGCCGGTGTAGAGGAGTTGGACATGATGTATAAATTCCACTGTGGAGATCACATGTTTCTGTTTACATCACATCAACAATGCCGTTGACCCTTATTGTCAAACGCTCGTCTTTCCAGTTTAACATCTTCACCTGCGTCGTGTATGGTTCCTCTTTTTTATCGTAAGATATTTGTTTATTTTTTTTCAGTTTTGCGTCTGAAACTTGACCAACTGAAAGAAGGTTATGTGTTTGCCTGTGTGCCCGACAAAGACTGTGGGAGTTGGAGATGATCCATCTACCGCTGACCTGGTTCACTGACACAGAATCTACTTCTGTGTCCAGTGTGTTTCTGAAAATGAAAACTACATGTCATGAAGTCTGAGCCCTGAATTAGAAAACTGGATTAAACATCAGTATGTCTCCCAGATGGACTGAGGCTAAGGACTGTTCTTATATCTCATGCTCGGGCCTGTAACCCTACAGATGCACATTCCTCCTCACCACAGCAGCTCTAAGAGGAACACAGTGTGCACGATGCAGTTTTACAGTGTTTTCCTCTGCTGTCACACACACTGACTGGGTGCTTGTCACTTGCTTGAGTGAAGCGCAGGGAAAAGTCCCTGAGGCCGGTCACCAATCTCCAGCTCACACACAACTCTGCCTGTTTCAACCCAGCATGAACAACTGCTCTGCAATCATACATCATTCACAACATTCCTGGCAATCACAAAATCCATCCATCTTTCTTCATCTTTGTTCAGTGCTTTCTCTTCACCTTTCTTCTCTCTCTCTATCTCTGTCTTTTTATCTCTCCAGTTCTTTCTGTCTATCTTTATGGATTTCAGTCCTTCTGTGTTCTCACTGTCAACTCACCATTACCTTTGTCCTTGAACATAGTTTCTGTGTGAGGTTTATCAGTCAACATTTACCATAGGATAGCTCACCCAGTCTCTTATAATTGTATGTACTCCATATATACAGTATATTAATATATCTATATCTTTATTTGTTTACTTTTGTCAGTGATGTATTGAGGTAAATGTATTTTTTTTGTCTGCATTATGTTCTGTGGCAATATTTTACAAGGCATAGTTGAGCTTCCATACTGCACAAAACTTGGCTCGATGATAATTATGCAGAGATTTCTCATAACTATATCAAGAACACCATGTCCCCTACTTTAAGCCACCTTTGAATTGTTATTATTTTATTTAACAAAAGCAACAATCGTGCCTTTACATTAACCAAGTGCTTTGAATGCTTTATAATGCTTTACTTTCTGTATAGGGAACAAAATTAACATAATGTCAATAAGCACTGCAAATACATGATATAAAATTCTATAGTGCAGTGCCGGTTTGCCCGTTTGCCCATTTGTTTGTTTATATGGTTAATTGGGTTGGTTTGATTGTTGTTTGTCAGCACAATTACACAAGATCTATTGACCAGATTTCCTTGAATCTTAGTGGAAGTATGGGCCAGGCCATTTCATTTGTCATGGATGGATCCAGCAATATTTTTATCACATTCTTTAATATTACAAGATACGGCATTGTTTAACATTTTCACTGATTTCCCAGGAAATAATTCAAGGATCTTGATGAAAATAAACAGGAACTGATATCTATGAGTGAGTGAAATTTGGTGCAGTTTGATTGCATTTAAGGCGACTGTTGGGCCTTGGTGGAGGAAGTATGTTCTAGCTGAAACACTGAAATCTTAAGACTTATAACCTGAAATGTTTCCTTATTGTGTTGACTAAAACAATCTCTCAGTCAAAGAAGATCACTGCATGAACGGTATTGTTAGGGGCTGCTTCAGTAGTGCTTTATGATTGTTCACTGTGCTGCTTCACCTCCCTTTAATTTAAATTTTCCTTTATTTATCACTGTGCATTTCTTAACTAAAGTTCAACACACCTCCTGTCATTGTCTTCACCCATTGAGATGGATTAATTATATTGAATTATCTCATTTGTGGCTCATTCTCCATCTCATTCATTTCCCTGTTTGCCTTAACAGTAGGTTTTACCTCTCCGCACATATCAAGTCTCCCCCAGTCAGAACAATATCCTGTCTACTCCTTCTCTCTCATTTGGACGCCCTGCCATCTGCTCCCTAAAATGAATGTTTGCCTGGTGACCCGCAGGCCGATCTCAGCGTCTGGCTACACACAGTAGAAATGTTGCACAGTCAGAGGTTATACTACATAGGACGGCGTCAAAAACATGAGTGCATCCTTCCATGGCCTGTCACTTGATCCTTTATAACTCTACAGCCAGAGTCATGCATGAAGTCAGATTTTATTTCACTGTATCGGATGCCATAGTAACCTGATTGTTGTCATTAATATCAGGTTGCCGCTGAGTGAGTTATTGTTGAGCTGGAGTTCTGTTCGTTGTGGAAAACCTGAGTCCAAGTGACACCTGACATCTGTTTAAACAGTGTTGTCATCACAGTAACTGTCTGCCGCTTCAGTCAGGTCTGTGTGACTAACAGTGTCTCTATTCAAGCAAACTGGCTCATAATCTCTTATCTAAAATTATACAGGCAGGCAGTTGAACATGTGAGAGTTTGTGGAACAGAAACCATAGAAAAACAGGACCCTCCTACGTGTTACGGGTGGGACGCTATTTACAAAAAATATTATTCTCAGTATGCGCGGGTTTGAGAATGGACATTTTGTCTCGTTTAATGGAGGTGGGACGCGCTCCGGGTGCAGGGGTCAGTGGTAGGAGTGAGCGGCAGGTTGACGAACGACACACAGCGTATCTGTGTCTCTGTCAAAGAGCTTTACTGATGACTTGTGGAGCAAGATAAACAACAGGCAGCATTATCTCATCCAAACATGTCGCTGCATGGAAAGACGGCATTCAGTCTGCCCTTATGCATTACTCTGTCCTTCCATCACCCCCATTATATAACCCGACCCAAACTCATCCACACACTCACTCTAGTGAACAATGGACTGACTGAACTGCAAACAACCCACACTTTTTTGCAGACAAAAGCAGACGTGCTGTACATACTGTGCTCTACTTGTTTTTAGCAACTTTTGCACATAATGTTGCCCATATTGCAAAATGTCCTCAGTATCTTCTTTATCTATTAACAGCGTTCACAGCTGCTTCGGCCTCCGCAACCTCGAGAGTGAATCAGGCTCCAGGAACAACCTGCAAAACATAAATATAGTGTTATAAACAGAGCTGACAAGCTGCTGGATGACGCTGTGCTTTATATAAAGCCAACGGCCTATTCAAAACTTGCTGGCTGATGCAAATGATGCCTCATTTCTTTACCCGAAATTAGACTGCAGAAACGTACAACTTACTACTCAAAAACAGGTCCGAAAAACAGCGTGATGACCCTGTGTGCCCATGAGCAGATGGAAAGTGGGCCGGGTCGGATGAGTGCTGCTTTATGGCCCGTTGACTGATGGAAGCCCCGGAGCTACAGACAGAGGGTATATGACATAACAAGGGGGATGTAGAAAAAGTAAATGATGTGCACAGTGGTGCAAGACACCCAGAGCTCGAGGGGAAAAAGGGGTGTGACAGAGAGGAGGTAGAGGAGGATCGGATACAAGGGGGGAGGTGAAGGAGAGGAGGCAGAGACGACAGATAAGGGAGGGAGGTGAGATAGAGTTAAAAAAACAGTGTGGAAAGTTGGGAAGAGCAGTGAGCGAGGGAGAGATCTGAACATAAATCTTGTGTTAGTGAAACAGATACAGGCTGTAAAAACTGTCCCCAGAGTGAAATGCCGTGAAATAAACACTTCAGCCTTGTCAGTGTCTCAGCAGCTCTGACGTCAGAGTCTCTCATTAAGAGGTTTGTGAGGATTAGGCCGAACAAAGGACACCTGCTTATCATAGCTGCCGCTGCTGTGAAGCGCTCTATGGTCATTTACTGGAAGTCCAAGCACTCTCTCTCTCACACACACACACACACACACACACACACACTCTTTCCCTCGGAAGAGTTATGGCTGTAAACCCAGTGGACTTTGGAAGAGAGGGAGCCCCTTCCTTCCAGTGGTAAAGATAAGAGCAGAGAGGCTGTGTGTGTGTGTGTGTGTGTGTGTGTGTGTGTGTGTGTGTGTGTGTGTGTGTGTGTGTGTATGCGATGCTGTCAAGAATAACCACAGTGACACTGGGGCGACCCAAGGAGGTGATCAGTGTCTGCTTCAACACGAACTGCTTCTTCGCTTGTTAAAGAAATCCTGTCTCTCATCGTGCACTAAACAGATAATCAAACATGGCACCCACTTGAAAACGTAGGCTGTAAGTGTGTTGGGGTGTGGAAGTAGGTTTTATGCCCCACTGTCCATTACTTTATATTCCAGTCACATATTGCCTACTACTTAAAATAATAATAAATAGAAACTGATGAAATATATTTTTATACCATTCTCATTGACATGTATAGCTAACATGAAAGGTCAGCAGTGTGATGAAGTAGGTATGATATCCCGAAGCTCCGTCGTGAACTTCCTTTCTTTGCGTTTATCGTGTCGAGCCACTCGACTCGTCTGGCGCAGGTGAATGAAATTAAAGTTCCAAATTTGTGTATTTGTGTTGACTTTGTTCGTAATTGTTCATGCGAGAAATGTACATCGCGTTTGGTGTAAACAAAGCATTAGCCTCTCAACATGTGAGGTGAGAAAGCATTGGGTGTTCCTGAGAAAATGTCTAAATCTCTCTACTAAATTTTTGTTGCTCCTGAATGTTTAACAGGTAGCTGCTGGTAACCCGACTTCAAATCACTGTTTTACGACACATCTGACGTTACAGTACAATAAAAAACGAGAGTCCAAAAAGAAGGGGGAGGACAGATTCCTGCTGAGGGGACTGGGGTGATAATTTCAGAGTCCTGGCTTAATGTCGGCTGCTGATCCTGCAGCAGACTAAATTTTCAAATTTAGCCCAGCTCAGTCTGGACGAGCTTTACACAAGTCGTCACTCTTTCACATTTGTAACCCAACTCTCTTGAGAAGAGGACAGTGTGAGCAAGACGTGGCTGTAGAGAGATTAAACACTCCTGCTGGGTAAATAAGGGACATGTCACAATGCTGAGGGCAGTGACCCCTTTAAACCCACATTTTAATGCTTCATCCCACAGCTCAGGGATTAAACTACATATCAGGGTTCATGCCAAATATCAGATTTAAGTCTATATAGGACAAACTGTACATCTGACTGAGCACATTATTCATGTGTTCTGCTCTGTGCTCTTATCTCGTTGATGTCCAGAGGTCACAGTGGCAGCAGGGTGAAGTCATATCAACACTTTCTGTGTCTGTGGCTGTTTTTTATATCACCTCTGTCTAAGGTGAGAAGAAATCAAAGTTGGAAATGTGCTGCTGTATTTAGACTTTACAAAATAGATCAGTGAGCTCACAGTTATTGAGTCTCACAGATAGTCTCGTCCCATTCAGATGGACTATGCATCTCAAGAAATGAAGCCAAAGGTGCTTATGAGTTCCACCATCTTACACATATGGAGTTCCCAATGATACATGCGTTCTCTTGCAGAACAATGTACTGTATCTGACGTGTCCTTGGACTTTTTAGTTTGGTTCATGTCCCATCCACTAACATGGAGGAGGCAGGTTTCATGACCTATACTGCAGCCATCCACAAGGGGATGATCAAGACTCTTGAGCTTTACTTTTGGGGAGCAGTCGTGTTGTCTATCCTTATGCACAGTCTATGATTCCGATACGATGACGGACAGGGGAGCGGCCAATGAGAACATTGCTGCCGGTGGGAGAGGGGCTGATAAATCAAAGTGGATATTATCCATCTATCATTAATACTGCTAATGCTTTGAATGTCATGCAGTGGCTGGAGCCAATCCCAGCTGACATTACGAGAGTACGCCCTGTGCAGGTCTCTAGTGTATCGCAGGGCCAAATATGTAGAATATATATATATCATTAGAATTGCCCTCTGGGGACAAATAAAGTTGTCTTGAATTGAATAATATTCCCTCTGCTCTACGTATCCTTCAGTCTGATGTTTGGCACCAACACTGACATGTGTCTGACATCAACCCAAACTGTATCACGTCCTCTTTTTTTGATTTCTGATGATAATGTCCCCCCCCCCCCCCCCCCCCCCCTCCAACATAATCTCAACAGGTCAACGATTGTTTCTTTCTGTGCTCTGTTTGGAGTATAAAGACTGCGTCAGCACCTTGATGTTTGCAATGTGACCTCCTCTTACGGGACAAGCAAGCGCTGCATTCTCGGAAACACAAACACAAGCACGTGTTGATGTCTGCTCTGGGTATAACTGGATGTTTGAGTTGGAGCAGGGTGCTCAGGACAGCATGATTCAGCATTGTTGTGGCTCAGAGACCACCTACTATCACTATTATCTGAGATGTTAAAAGTTGTTGCTCCATCTCTCTTCTTCACTCTCTTTTCCTTTGTCGTTCTCATCATGACTGATCATCCAGTTAAAATCCTGACATTTCACATTGATTCATGAGGAGAGGAGTGCATTGATTTTCCATTTGTGCAACTGTGATACTCAGATTTTTTGAGTTCCTTGCACCAGATCGAAGGATTCGGAGGGAAGCCAAGACTCAAACTAAACACTGATCGATCCTTTATCCTCCTCAGATGTAGCGTGGGAATCCCAGACAACTGGCTCTCTCTGTGTCAGGCATCTGCCCCGTGCACTATCGTATGTCACACATGTATGCAACACACATAACATGTGCACATATATGAAAAAAGCACACACACATACCGTGTCCCCTCAGCTGCCGTGGGTCACTTGTTTTTGTCACTGTGACTCATGTCGTCTGTCGCTTGGGAGAAAACTGGAGCTCAGTTCAAGTTACAGTCAAACATCTGCCACATTGAATGCACATCACACACACACACACACACACACACACACACAGAGTCAATTTATCTCAATCAGAAGAAGAGAACGTGTCCAGTTCCTTCTGGTCATAGAGAAATATGGCCAAAAGTGTATGGACACCAAAACATTAAACAATATATAAGCTGTACAATGTCGTGAACATTGATGTGCTGCTTTTCTGGGAGGGATTTTCATAAGATATTTTGATTCCATTCATCCACAAGAGCATCAGTGATGTCGACCTCTAATGTAACAATCAATCAATTCCAAAGGTTTTGACTGAGGTTACAGGGATAGTTCATCCAAAAATGAAAGTTCACTCATTATCTACTCACCACTATGCCGATGTTGTAGGGATAAATAGCATTACCCTGGGGGGAGTTTGAACCAGATGAGCTATGTCCCACGTCAATAACTAAACCAGTGTTATGTGCACATTTGCAGCATTAACAGCATTTTAATGTATTGGTCAGATACATACTTGAATCAATGCATCACATTTTATAAGATGATCATCCAACAATCTTTAGCTGCAAAGCTGATAGCACCTTCATTTAAAATGCAGTAGAATAAGGAATAAAGAAAAAATGAAAATACAAGCAGCTCAACACAATTAACTCCTCAAAACATTATTTGACTGTTTTGAGATCTTAGTTCTCTGTTTTTTAGAGATTTGCAGAGTTTTACGAGCACTAGACACAAAGCAGAAAAACATTTCTTTAGGGGGATTTTGAAACTAGAGTAAACTAGTTGTATAGTAACAGCTGGCCTCATACAAGAAAATCTGAATCAGCTCTGCTTTCAAATCTGACAGATATTAGAAACATAATATCTCTCTATTGTTCACCAAAATCCCCCTCGTTTCTTCAAGAAAATCCCAGAAAACCACCCCCCTCGCACGATCCGCTGAAGAGTCTCGCTCGCAGGGCACAGCTGTACATGAGCATCATTACCCGCAAGTTTAAATGTGGTGTTTGTGTATGATGAAGAAATCCACAACACACACTTTCATAATCTTCTCTTTGTGCCTGTGCCAGGAGATGTGTTAATCCACGCTGTAATTTGGTGAAATTAAAGAGCAGAGGGTTTGATAGAGTTTTACCTGAAGTTTGTAAAAACACGTCATTTAAACATTTGTTTAAGAACGCAACTGACTAAAGTCTGTTAGATTTCCTCCACACCTTATCTATGCCTCAAGTAATCAACAGCTCATGTCTGTGCGGACACACACACAAATGTACGTACACATTCCTGTGCTGATATGAATAGCAGCCATTAATGTGATTCCCTTTGAGGCCTGGTCCCAGTGTGAGTGTTGTGCTGAGCAGGTAAGTGGTGCTGGTGGGTAAACCGATCTACCCCTGAGCTCTGCTACGCTCCATCTCCCAAACACACACACACACACACACACACACACACACACACACACACAAACACACACACACACCGCCACTATTGTTCCACCCTCCAAATGTTCCCATGTCTCACAGCAGCTTCCTGGGCCCCTGCTCTACCTGCCGGCACATTCCTGCTGCAGCCCTGTCCGATCTCTTTGTGTTCACACTCTTTGTTGCTCTGTTTCCACTGTCACTCTTTCTTCATTACCTTGTTTGCCTTTTCCTCTCTTCCCCCCCTCTGCTCGTGTTATCTGTTCCCTCTCCCTCCTTCGCTGACCTGCCACACACAGTCAGGACAACTTGACAGAAGCTGTGTACAGGAGCTGGTTTATCAAACAGTCAACAATTATTTCTGCTCTTTCAAAGATGTTACCTACACTAAGGTCATTGTTATCGCTGCTGTCTGTGTCTGTGAGAAGGATTACACAAAAACTACTGAACCATTTTTCTTGAAACTTGGTGGGGTATGGCTGGAACACATAAACTTGATCCAGGGATTTTTAACAATTCTTAAAAATCGCAACATTTTGTAGAGAAAATGATGTAGAGATCGAATGGCAAAAAAAATTGGGAGTTTCAAGAAGTCATAACATTACAAGAATAAAGTTGCAATTTAATGACAAATAAGTCATAAAATTATAAAAATAAAGTTTGAATTTAATGAGAAAAAGATACAAGGAAGAAAATAATTTTAGTAAATAAGCAAGAAGGAGAATGTACTAGTGGAAGTTCCACTCCTGGATCCAAAATCTTGATTACCGATGTAATTTCTTCTAAATGACACATAACCTAAAATTATGATTCTGTAAGGGGCCCCAATACTCCGTCACACAAAATCAAATCTTGTCGATAGCATGAGAAAATGCTGATGTCAGGAAATGGTGGAATTTGAGTAACCATTGGGTAACACCAGTGAAGCCTCACAGCCTGATGATGTGTTGGCACAATGTGGCAGCTTTATTGGGCCACTCTCTGCCTCTGTGAACACCCCGGGGACCATTATTCAGTGGGTGATAAAGAGAGATTTACAACCAAAGGACAGAATGAGTCTATCTTCACTCCATCAGTCCCACTCACCTCTGCATTAATGTTGTCACTTCGCCCGCAGCAACAACTGTAACTGACATCAATCAGCGAAGCTCTTCATCCCTCAGATAAGAGCAGAGAAATCACACAAATCATGACAGACCCTCATCATCAGGTGTGGCAAGAGAGATACAAGCATTTTCCCAGATGTCATAGTTTCGTGTTTGTCTCTCTGTCCTCTGGTCATTTACTGAAGCACTTAGAGACCCCCCCCCCCAACACCCATTCACAAATTTTAAAGCCCCTTTCACCTCTTCTTTCACAGTTTCTTTCCCATCCTCCGCTCAACCCCTCGCCTCCAAATACATATGTCTCTGATCTTCTTACCCTTGCCTAACCTGCTGTACTACCATCCCCTAAAGCCTTAGCCCCACACCCCTCTGCCTTCCCATCCCCAGGGGGCCTCCTAAGAGCCCCGACTGGGTGGTCCCCCCAAAACCCATCCCAACCCAATCCACCCCCCTACCACATGGGGTCAGAGGTCAGAGGTGAACCCCAACAGTGTGTGGGAAACGTGCTGCGCCGTGTGTTGTGAGGAAGGAGTCGAGGCTGCTCCGTTTCCTCCGCGGGCCTACTGGTGCCGGTTAATGGGGCTCCTGGGGTCAGTGGGACAGAGCAACGAAGGCGTGGTGCTGGTGTCGGTTTCAATTTTGATTTATTGGAGCAATTTCTTCTCCAAACGTGAGCTTGTTTGGGTTGAGAGGGAGGAGAAGCAGACTGGCTTAGGCCGAGGGGATCAAGGGAGACGCCATACAGGATGATGGGGGAAGACTGTGTGTGTACTTGTCTCTGCCCATGTGCCTATGTGTATAAATGTGTCTGATGTGTGTGGCAACCTAGATCCCTTGCTGAGTGTGCGTTAACTTGAAGCATTTATTAGGGACCGTCTAGCCAGTGCTGTGTCGAAGGAGCTTAAAGTGATTTATTTGAATGGCGAGTAGAAGCTGGTTATTTTACTGGCAAATTGCTGTGTACTTAAGAAATGATGGCCTTGATTCTGTCCAGTGGATGGATAACAAGCATGGCTGGCAAGCAACGCCAGAGCAGCACTGGAAAATCTGTGATAATAACAGCTTCAGACAGTGAGCGGAGATGATGTGAGGACACCTTTTCTAAAAAAAACTGAACAAATCAATCCCTTAAATATTCCTAATTGTTTTCATCAAGATTCATGAATTATTCATGGAGATCCAGCAATGTTAAAGAAAGTGAAATTCCTGGATTGATCCCACAGCATAGTTTTATCGGTTCTTTCTTGGCTCACGTCACATCCCTCAAACAAGTTTCATTTTTGGTAGCAGTTTTTATGACAGACAAACAAACCAACAAGCAAAACCAAGGACAGGGGTGAAAACATAACCCCCTGCAGGAGGTAATAAATATACCAGTGAACAGGACAGTGAGCTTGAGTAATACTATGAGATGTGACTGGTGTATGTTTATGTTGTGTCTTCATGCTGGTGCTGGTCCAAAGAGAGGCCACTTGTTTACACATGCAGCAGATATTACCAAGCATACAGTCACCATGACTTACATATCCCTCTCATGTTTAAGGCCTTCTTCCACTGCCAGTTCATTTCTGTGTTGCTTCCTCCAACATGATCATTTAAAACATGTAAAATCACAATTAAGCAACACATACGCTCACTACCATTTTACAGAACAGAATTGGTGGATGAACTGCAGCTACATCCAGAGAGAATATCAAACTTGTTTTTAGAATATACAATGAGAATGAGGCACAGTGATGTCAGACTGACGGACAAGAAGCATTAAGCAGGTTTTTTCCCAACATATAACCTTTAAAAACGTTGACAAGTCGCTGTTGTATATCTACAGGGTGCTCATTACTGTAATTGTATGGGAGGGTACCGTCTGCCCTCCAGCAGATAATTAAACCTCAGAATACTGTCTCTCTTCACAGGTGTGTGTGTGTGTGTGTGTGTGTGTGTGTGTGTATATGTGTGTGTGTAGACACAAGTATACCTATAAACATCATCGCAAAACACATGCCTTCATTTCAAATCCATGTGAGTTGATTGATTGGCTTCTCATTTCACACACACACACACACACACACAGGTAATAGAAGTATTTATGGAAAATCACCACTCCTCCACTTCTGCAGGTCTGTTTACAGGAGAGCAGCCCTCAGGTGAAGCGATCAATTTACTGTATTTCATCACTTTTTCCGAGCATGTCAAGGAATATGTGTTGAGATTATATATATGAAAGTTTCCAAGATAGTCAGAGTGAGAAAAATGAAATGAAAAGTAAAACAAGTCCCAGAGTGAGTGTGTTACGTTTTATAACTTTACCTTAGACTTTATATAATAATGAACTTAGGCTCCGAGCTCGGAAAGTGAAGCCAATACAGAAAGTGCCTGAAACCTGTCTTCTCTCAAACTGCCAATAGGGAGACTCCATCGGTTTCAAAAACAAATGACTTGATTAACTTGATTTGTAATGTCAGTAAACGCTGCCGGGCCCTACGCGTCTCCCGAGGCAGGGGGCAAACAAGTGAGCGAGAGGTGCTCCGTGCATAAAAACAAGTAACTATCCAGTTTTGAGAATGTAAGGAGTAGAGAGTACAGATATTTGTGTTCAAATGTAGTGATTAAAAGTAAAAAGTCATCCACGAAAAATAAATACTCAAGTAAAGTACAGATACCTGAAAAATCTACTTAAGTACACTAACAAAGTAGCCTATGTGTACTTCGTTACTTCCCACCTCTGGGATTGGCATGTGTTTGACAGCTATCGTCCAATGGTTGCCGGTCAAAGGTGAAGGTGGGCATGCAGTGACCTCAGGCTCTCAGTCAGGCCAAAACCCCACCACTACTCCACATGTGGTTACTTCTTGTTTTAAAAAACAAAGATGGTGCAGGACAAAATGCCAAACTCGAGGCTTTAAAACGGTAGCTCACAAACCAATGGGCGATGTCATGGTGGGTTGCCATTAAGGTGTAAAAAACTGAAAAAAGCAATAAATGGATTAAGTAAATGGTAGAAAATGTAAACTGAAACACTTTGATGAGATACTGTTATATACATTTTTTTGAAAACAAATTGTAAAACTCTCCCAACAGTGTTTCCATGTGTTCCCTGCCTGTAGTTTGAGAGATAAAGTGGGGTTTATTCTAAACTAAGGTACTTCACCTAATCTCAACTATGAGGAGTTGCATAATTAATTCTGGGATTCCTTCATGTCTGTGGTATTTCACATAGGTCAAAAACTTTATTCATTACAGTCTTAAGGTTTTGAAAACTTGTTGAAACCTGCAGAAATCCTGCTTTAAATGTCAGTGAACCTTTTGCGAGGCTCCTTCCGTCTTCAATTTTTCTTTAGATCTTGTGACCAATTGTTCTGTTGAGTTCTTTCAAGATAAAACCCAGAGCGAAGCACAATCTGTGGAAGCTCAGAGTAAACTTCCTGAGTTCCTCTCCCCCCTCAACAACAAACACTTAAAAATAGCGAGATGGAATACGACACTCGCCTTAAGTCACGTGTACTGGTGTTTTGTGCGGCTTGAACTTTGGTCAATAACTCCCAACTTTCTCACTGAAATGCAATCACACATCAGCACATAATTACTTACTATATAATTGTTTGTAAATGTTATCACTAGACTGGATTATCAGCTCATACAATATCGACAAGAAGGAAGAAAAGTAGGAGGAAGAAATAAACAGATTTCTAGTTTATGTGCTTACGTACGTATACTCTGTGTGCGTGTGTGTGTGTGTGTGTGTGTGTGTGTGTGTGTGTGTGTATGTGTGTGTGTGGGAGGAGATTCTGAGAGGGGAAGTGACATCATGGAAAGTGATTGCTGTGCAAACAGAGGCTGCAGCCCCCAGGTGGGCTTCATGATTAAGAGATTACAGAGGAAATGAAAGAGCTTTTCACACACACATGCACATAACCTCAGATACACACACACACACACACACAGACACATGAATGCATACCAATGAGTCCATGCAATAAGGCCTTTAGTGTATATGAATGTCTGGAAAGCAGTGTTATACGAATATGTGTGAGTGAGTGTGTGTCTCAAGGTAAAGGAAGTGAGGTCACCAGGTTGTCTGTCCTGGCCGGCAGCCACTTGCAGCTCTGAGTCAAGAATGAAAGGAGCTGATTCAGCTTGACTACAGACAAACAAGCCCCAAATATTTCTCCTCATACATCCATTCATCCACACATCAAGAACAATGTCGTCTCCACCTGACTTTGAAGACTTCATTTTCTACGGTGACGGTTCAATTTTGGCTGAAAATTGACATTTTCCACCTGAGCAACTTTTCTGAATTGAATGAAGATTAATCACAACCTTGTATGCTGTAAACTCTGATGCTATTAGCTCTGCAATCACAACATCAGGGTGGCATCCGATTTAATAATTGTGCGTTCATTGAAAACGTCTATTGGGGCAAAGTAAGCATGCATCAGATAAACGGCACATGTCGGCCATGTGCTCTCATATTGTTGACTGTAGGGAAGCGAAGTCACACTTTGAGCAGAGGAAACACCAAAAGGTTCTTCATCTCCTCAGCTGCTAGACACGAGAACACGACAGGCGGCTCTGCACCGCTGAAGGCTCCTGCTGAGAAATCCCAGAGGAGGTTATTTGTTTCTGCCTCGAGGGTGAGGGGGGGCTGGAGAAAGGGGAGAGGGTGTTCAGGTGGGGGTGGGTTCCCTGTACATAGCCTCAGGGTGTGCTTTTGTCTCAAGTGATGAACAGGTTAGAAATTAAACGTGTGAAAAGTGTGAAACCCAGAAAGTTGTGCAACGAGCTCAAATCAGGGCAGGACTGAGAGGATTGTGATCCACTTTGATGCGTGTTTACACTTGTGTGTGTTTTTAAAAAGAAAAAAAATTGTCATGGTAACTAAAGAGGGGATCGGCTAAATTGCCACTTTCCCAGTTGAGCTCAAAAGGACCCCTGACCCCCCAACTCAGCCTCAAAACTTGTCACTTCCACAAAAGATAATCCCTCTCTCCTTTGTGTCCTGCTCAGCCACCATTCTGGGCCCTGGAGTCGAGCCACTCTGAGCGGTGTGGCCCCCGACCCTCCAAGGAAACGAGCCTTTATGAAATCATTCAAGGAAAACAGTGATGGAGTAACTACAGAGTGAGCGTAGCGAGGCTGGACACGTTTAGCCAAGTTCACCCCTTTTAATTAAGCCAAGATGACAAGTCTGCAGCTAATGTTTGCAGTGGGGACACGAGGCCGAAGGAGAGAGAGAGAGAAAGAAAAGGTGGTTGAAGAGAGAAGGTTGAGTAAACAACAGAGGCACACTCCTGCTGGAAATGAGGGGCCGCTTTGTTTGCACAGACCCCGTCATTTGAGGTGAGGAGCAATGACAAGTGAGAGGAAATGAGGACAGAGAGCTGCAGCTGCACTCCTTTAAAACACAGGGGAGCTCATCATCACCACGTCACCACAATAAGGTGCTTCTTATCCCGGGCTGACCCTGGAGAAGTGAACCATGCTATTATACAAGTTTGTTTAGGCTGTTTGAAAAATAAAAGACTTCAGGTCCAGGCAGGAATGTTATCCACAAATGTTGAACTAACTAAAAATCCACAGAAATCACATCAATTTAACAAAGTTTTTAGCCACGTCATATTTAATTTACATTTGAGTAGATTCACTTTTTGTAAATTGGTTGATTTTTTGAAATAATATTTATTTAATTCAAGTTACCTGAGTCTCATGAGGGATTTTTTCTTGTGACAAGCGTGTTCATGTGTTGGCTCACCAGGAAGAAGCCCTGGGGGGGAGGGGATAAGGGACTTCTGGATCAGAGCTTTTGTTTGAAATGACTATTTATTATTGTTAGAAAGTCAATCGAAGAATTACAATGAGATACAAAAGGTTTTGACTGTACAAACTACTGAGCTGTGGAAATGATCTGTGAGAGACAGAAACCAACTACAGAGAGAGATACAAAATGACTTCAAACTGAAAATACATAATTACTAAGATATGTGTGCCCGGGGGGGCCTTTCCACCTTTAAAAATAGTAAAAAATTGCTTCAAAGGTTCCTTCCTAATGTGTGATTGATTTATCTTGAGCCCTTTTTCAAACATGGGACAAAACACAAATTCTGGAAATCACGTTTTTTTAACAGTACCATGACACTGCTTTTGAACCTTATTACCAAAAGCACTCAAATTTCTTTGGCTTTCCAAGTTGACATCTTTTGCAATGTCTTCTATGTATATGGCTCCTCTATTTCATCCTGAGATATTGTTTTCATATTGTGTTCTCACAGCCCCTCTGGAAAATTCGCAAAAGTGTATCGATGTGTCACTGAAATTAGGAAATGCACAGCATATGGACCCATATATACCGACATCAAATCATCTGATGTATGTATAATGCAATAATACTAATTATGTATAATAAACTGTGCCATATATCATTTCTCTGCGTGAGAAGAAACATCAGCATGAGGCCTGACTTTGTGTTTGGAGCTTTGTGAAGGGATGTGGTCTCATCCCTCTAAACACAAACTCTTTAGAGGAGCTTAAAGGAGGCAGGGTGGGGGGAGCAGAGTGGTGAGGAGGTGATGGAGGTGAACCACACTCACATGCAGGAGCGGTCCCACCACAGCACAGGTGTTACACACCTGGGCCCCAGGGTGTCCCCATTAGCCAAAGATTAACCCGCCTCACTGAGGTCAATGACCCTCTCTGCTGGTACAAATAGAGAGGAGGGTTTGTGAGGTGGAATTACGACACATGACCATGTTCAGACTTTTGACAGCATCGCTTCAGAGTTTACACATGCTCCTATTAAATGAAGGGTTCTTGTTTAAATCAGTGGCACTCTTTTTGGTGATCTATTTATTTATTAGTCTATAGAGTATACAGTATGTCTGCCAAGGGATTGCGTGCCTTTTCCTTAACTGCAGAATAAAACTCAAAGATATTGAAATGTCACAAATCAGGTTTAAGCAGCAAGTTCTCAAACTTTAGAAGGCGATACCTGCATTTGATTGGCTCTTTGGCTCACTAATTACATTTTTAATAGATATAATCGTCCTGTGCAATATTTATTTGTGTTTTTAACAATTAAAAAAACACATAGCTTATAAGAGAGTCATTTAATAACAGGGGACACTACTTCCAGAGAAATCATTCTAAATCTTTGAGACACAGAGAGGATGTGCACAGACGTCTCTTTGATTTGTGGACATTATTGTGTTGTGGTCAGTGACGTCATCCACCATGCCCCCGACGTCATCCCCACTGACGCAACCTTCAAATGGAACATGCGAACATATAGTTATGATGTGGTCAACATTGTACACTTAGTGTGCAGGTTGTGTGAACACCAAGGATTCAGTTCAATGGCAACATGGACACTAAGGTCAATGTTACTGCAAGGCTGACAAATTAGCAAGGTAAGTTTGTTAGTAGGTGGGTAATGTAATGCAGGAAATGAAAAGGCATAATGACAGGGGGGAAAGATGAGGAATGTTTTTCTCAGCATAAATTTCAATGTAGTAATCTTTGAACTTCAATTCAACGCATTCAGGTCCAACGTTGTGAAGAAGAGGGCGTTCATATGAACTTTCCTCATGAACATGGTAAACACGACCCCGTTTGAAGGCAGCTTGACACATGGCCGCAGGGCCTGCTAATAAGGGCGTGCATGAACTGGCAGGAGCATACAAATGAACACAACATCTCAGCGAGGGTCTCTTGTTCACACACTCACTTCTGAGTCTCATTACAGACAAGTTCCACTGACCTAGATTCAGCCTGGTGTCCAGAGCTCTTTTTCATTTAATCTGTCAACTTCACTTTAGGTTCTGTTTTGCCAAACATGGCTTCATTTAGTTGTCTAATTATTAAAGAATGATCCCTCCAGACAGGGATTTGTCAAACATCTGTATTTGCTTCATAGACATAACAGCAATCAATAGACTCAATGTAAGTGATGCAAGTTGTCTTTGCGCAACAAAGTGTGAGAATCAAATAATTACAGGATTATATCTGTATGGAGAGAGGATGAATTCCCTGGCTTCCTGACAGGAAGGGGAAATATAGAGAAGGGTTTGGCATATGTTTGTGCCTGAGGGAGGTACATGAGCCCTTTGTGACTCTGAGAACGTGAGAGATAACCTCTGAGATGGCAAAGAAAAGCAAGTCAGGGGAGGGAGAAGATAACATCACAGACATATATTGAGTGACTCATAATTTAGTTGTGTTTGAGGTTGTTTTCGTTCTATAAATGTATTCTGGCTTGATAGATATTAGGTAAAGAGACTGTGGTTCGCAGGTATTTCCTCTGACTTCTACACACACACACACACACACAGATACAATGTAAAGAACGGAGCCTTTTCTTCTCCGGCAAACATCGGCCTTTGTGTATGTGCAGTCTGGCGTGTCTCTGAAAGGCTTGATGTTTTCTGGAGGGGTCTTTTCAGTTAAGTGTGTTTTGAAAAGGAGCCGACAATGAGATTTGCAAAATAAACCCCCTGAATGAATAAATGCTTCTTCTTGCTTATTTTGCGGGGCTGGAGCTGAAAAGAGAACAAGCACTGACAGTCCGCCATAGAAGATGTGGTGCCTCTGGCTACCTCTTCACTTTTTACCCCTGGGACGAACTGCAAGATGATCCTCACAGCAGATCTGTATGAATTCCACACATTGTGAATGACATCATGCAGAGATTCCTCAACATGTTACATCCAGCAGGCATGCAGCGAGAGAGGATGATAAGACCTTCCATATGTCAATATGTGTCATAACATGAGGCAGAGGACTGTGATTGATTATTTTTAGTGGAGCCAAGGAGACGACAGGAACGCATCAGAGCTTGTTGCTAATCGAAATATGGTGTGGTAATTTCTTTCTCTCTCTCTTTTATTTCAGCAATAGCCGCTAGCTGACGATTCCAAGGTTTGATGCAACTGTCTTATGCAACATGTGAAAATGACAATTTGATTTGGTTGAACTTTGCAGCAGAGTGCGTCCCAAACTACGGGAACCTACCGCACGAACACGCTGAGTTGTCTCCTTTCAGAACAAACACTTTTAGCTAGTGCTTCCTTTAATCATCTCACCTCACATAAAGTCTTCTACAGTGCTCTCGCTTAATTCAGGTTGTATTTTCATATGACAACATATTTTGACTTGTATTAAAAAGTGTGTGTCACTAATGGTTCTGCTATATTCAAGTGTCCCAGTCAGTCAGGACAGTGTCACAGTGGGCCAGAATAAAATATCAGGAGCCTGAAACCAAAGCAGCTAAATGGAATTCAAGGCATAACTGGAATGACACTCAGTTGAGCACATACCTCAGCCGAGGCCCAACAGTCGCCTTGAGAAACCAATTAAATTCACTAGATCCAGATATATTTTTGGATATGCACCAAATTGCACAAACTCATAAATAACATCTCCATCATGTCATTGCTTTTTTTCATCAAGATCCATAAATTATTCTCTGAACGCCCTATCATGCAACGTTAAAGACACTAAAGAAATCCTGGATCCCTCCCCTGATCCTGATCCACACCAAAATGTATTGTGTTTTTCTGACTCATACCACATCCTTGCACCAAATCTCCAGTATATTTCTTGTAATCCCGCTAACATACTGCTAGACAAACAAACTCAGATGAAAATATAACCTCTTCTGCAGAGGTAAACATTTTATTATTCACATTTATGTTTTTTTTTATTGTGATGGTTATCAAAACGTGTGTTGTGAAAATAGTGGACTTAAACATTTAAACGCCCACCCCTCCATCGGTATAGGGGTGAGTTTATAATGAGTGAATTTTTCTTTTTCGGTGAACTATCCCTTATCTCTGTTTGAAGTAGTAGCACATTTTGTTTTGGAGAAATCAAATTAATTTTACTTCCAAGTGATTCCCTTTGGGGATGAATAAAGTATGTCTATCTATCTATCTATCTATCTAAAAGAAAAGTTGCAGCTGAAAAGTAAACAACCTGAGACCTTCTTTCTGACCACAGACAACATCCTGTGCTCTTCCAGGCGGTGGTGTGGCTGCATGAGAAGTGGAAGGAGTTGTTGGTGTGGAGTTGAAGAGCGGTGACTTTGTGCTCTGATAGTAGAAGATGTATGGAGGAAGCTGCCAGGGTAAAGATAGTGATCTGCCACTAAAGAGGTCAGCGGGATTCTTTCCACTGACACAGCCGCTCCTGTTCACACTCTTAACCTCTGACCTCTGGCGACTACATCTCGACTTTACCTTCTACTCACTCACAGAAATATCAGTGGAAGGACCCAATCAACATAAAAACACCTCTCAGTTCACCAGCTCCCTAAAGTGCAGCCTCATAGATGATTCTTTCTTTTCTATTGGCATAACTTTTTGTTTTGTGTAAGAGTGCAATTGTGATCACCATCATCATTTCTTTCAGCATAATTCCTGTGGAATCCTACGCAATACTGTTACTGGTTTAATTTGCATTCATTTTTGGTTGTTTTATTTTTCATTTTGCTGGATATTTTATCAGACATTTATATCAGTCTGTGAATATCAAATTCATTCACAGCTGATATTTGGATCACTTGCAGAGTCGTCCTGCCAAGAACACAAACATCATCTGAACTGACAGAGCGAAGAAATCTAAATCATGATAACCAAATTTGCCAAAGTGAAGGAAATATCAAGAAATGCCTTAAACAAAAGAAATGACACAACTTGAATGGCACTCAGCTGAGCACTTACCTCCGTCAAGGCCCAACAGTGAATCAAGCTGCACCGAATTGGACACATTCATAGACATGAGTTCCGTAAATATGTCAGATTTTATGATCCATGAATTATCAACTGGACAATTGATGAAAACCTAAAGTAAAAACCCAGTGTGGAGGTTGCAATGTTAAAGAAAGTGGGAAAACGAATCCTGGATCCTCCCCTTTGTTGAGATCTGTGCCAAAATGTTATGCTGTCTTTTTCAGCTCATGTCTTATCCTTCCACCAACTTTCATAGGAATCCATGGATCCCTCAATTCAATCAAGCGGCTCTTAATTTCAAACAAAATCAGTCTCCTATATATGTCTGATTTTTTTCATTAGTAAAAAAAAGGCAACATTTCATAATGTTAAAGAATGTGATAAAACATCCCTGGATCCTCCTCCTGATCCTGATATGTACCAACGTTTAATGGATTCTTACCTGACCCATACCACACCCTTCCACCAAGTTTTGTGCTAATCTGCTAGTTTTTGTGTTTACTTAACTCCTCCATGGAGATAATAATAATAATAAAACTGTCTTCTGAGATTGACATGGGCATCATAAGGTTGTCCTTCCTTTATGGCTTTATTTTCTAACAGATAAAAAGTGTTATAAAGCCACTGTATTCTATTTATAGCTGCCTGTAATGGACCCACTACATCTCTCTCGATGATGGAAACATGAAAGAGATGTGAACTATGAATAACTGAGAAGAACATGATATACCAGACCTATCATACACAACCTTTAGTGAGACTTCACAAGATGCTCTACACACTTGTTTCACAGACAGCAGTTTGTAATCATGAGGGTCCCATTCACTTTACACAGAATCCTTCAAATGACCTGTGGGTCTCTGATCTAATGTGCAGCAGACTGCTCATTGGTGGCTGAGGGAAGCACAGTGTGGTGAGGTAGAAGTTAAAGTCGATACCCTGGCTTGCAAACAAACATTTGCCCAAGCACTACCTATGCAGAGTCGGTGTGCACATAAATACACCCTCTCTGTCCAAATCAGAGCTGCGCAGGGAGTCCTCCACTCCAACACATGACTGTCTGTCTCTAGGCATCTGACCGTTGGCTTTTAAATTTGTGATTTTTCAAAGATTGTCGCTCGGCCTCTATCAGCAACGTCTGTCAGCTCAAGTGAATACTCTCAGCCTTTAGGAAATTCTTGTGCTTGTTTCAACTCATTAATGAATTCACACCTCATGGCTATATTCACCACATGTGTCTTAATTGCCGTTGCTTTGTTGAATCCCTTTGTTTCTGTGTATAAAACAGCAGGTTGTCTGGAACCCCTGTGTTTTTAACTGTACAGGCAGAGAGTCATGATGTTACACACACCTTTATGTTTACAGTGATGCCACCGGCCGACCGCAGAGCTCATCTGTGTCAAATGATGATTCACTCAAATGATCCTCTGGAAAATGACTCAATGTTTGTTATAAACACTGTGAATGTTGTTGGGTTTATACGGGGCTTCCCCTATGAGCTCATCATTTGTTTTAATCTGAGGTTGACAGGACATGAAAGGGTCTGATCACTGACCTGATCACTGACACCCCCCCTTATTTATTTTCTATTTGACATGTCTTTCTAAAAGTAAACGTGAATCCAGCCGGGGGGGCTCTCTATCTCTGCTGCTGGTCTGAACTGTTCAGTCCAAGGTCAAAATCCCTGAAACCGCCCACGAGACAGTCGCAGACACACACCTTGTTTTCCCTGCAGAAGACACCTGCTCATGAACAAGAGGACAAGAAGTAGTACAAAGGAACAATCAGACGCCCACCTAACGGAAGAGCTTTTCTCTTTTTGTCTGCTCGCACACTTTTGGGGCCGGCTTCTTGTAGCCCACCTTAGGAAAACATCCGTGCCCCCACACGACGCTGAGCCTTGTGTTTCCTTCTGCCTTTAATCTTATGAAAAGAGCTTTTAACATGGCTGGAGTGGATGGAAGGTGGGTGTGTGGGGGGATCTGCCAAAGCAGAACAAAGCCTGGGAGGAACTCTGAGAGATAGTAGCAGCGTGGAAGGCTCTGTAATTTATCACCTGTTGCCCTTGGGCGGCCCTGCTCTCCACACGGTGGGCTCTGTGTGAGTGTGTGTATGGAACTATGGAAAGGTGATGAATGAATAAGCAGAGAAGAACAAGAGAAGAGATTATTTTCTCCTCGAAAACCTCAAAAGACATTGGTTTGAGTAATAATTCCCAGGGAAAAGTCATCGTCTGCATGTCAAAGATACCACATTTATGCATAGCTCCCTTTACCACAGATTCTGATGCTACATGTGTGTTCTAATTGCTGTTTTGGATGGGGTTGAACAAGCAGAAGTGGAAATATGTATCCATAACATAAAAACAGAAATACAATTGTGCAACATAAAAAAATGAACAGAGACCTAGAAAATACAGGATCATGTTATGTCACGTCAGGTTCAGGCGTCACCATCTGAAAAGGTTTAAGTGTACCCATGATGCTGTCTCTAGAAAATCAGTCCTCAAGTCTCTTTATGTTTGCCTGCCACCTTCTGGCTTATTGGTGCATACACACATGCACGCACACACACACACACACACACACACACATACACACACACACACACACACACACACACACACACAGGCATGCATTGAACAGACTCAGAATGCAACTTAAAATGAAAAAGATTCAAACCATGGTCGCGATCTTGAGAACTCTGCTTTATGAATGTGGAATCTCCCAATCCAAATGAATAAGTTGGTTGAACGCTGACCTTTCTGATTTTTATTTTTGTTGGACCAACTTAATGTGAAAAAAAAATATTCACGTTTTTTTTTCAGTCATATTACGTGTATATCAGAATAAGTTTTTGTATAATCTGTAAAGTTTTGTTACAGTATATTCTGTAAAGTTTTGATATATTCTGTAAAGTTTTATACAGACTGCAAAGTTTTATGCTGCAAAGTCATGATATATTCTTTAAATGAACATCCTGTGAGAAGGGCCACTGTTCACCATCTGAAACCAAACAGAATCATTGAGTTTATGATGTAGTCAGTGCCTCATCTTTAAAATGTGTAATAACACATTTCTTAAGATTGACACAGTATATATTATCCTACCAGACATTTATTGAATGGCAACACGAGAAAAATTAGTAAAATATTATGGCTCATCGTTGCATTTGTTTTCATCGTGTAAACATTTGAAGGGATATAGATTAGATGGATAAAAACTGTGTGAAATCGATGTTCACCTGTTTAATGTCATCAGTGATTATTGGTTTATATATGTTATTATAATAACAGCGTGATGACCACCAGCACCTGTGCGTCACTGCAGACGGCGGATGACGAGTGACGCAGTCTGTGTATGTTGAGGAAGCTAACGAGGAAACCTCGTAGATAGATAAACACCCGGGAGAGGTGTGAACCCAGCGAGCCCACGGCTGTCACACAACCGAGAGAACAGCTCCAAAGGTCGGACTGAGTCCTCCACACAGCGAGGGTCGACATGTCTGAGACGTACGGTACGTGTGTGATGTCATTTAACGCTTGCTAGCCGCTCTGTGCTCGGCTCTTAGCAACGCTGCTAGTTAGCGGGCTACATGGTTAGCTCAGGTTAGCACCTAGCTAACCTGCCACCTCATCATGTCTGCGTCTTTTAATCGCGATTAAACAACACGTCCCTGCTGACAGTCCGTTTAAATAAACTGTTGTGGTCCCAGCGTGTAGTTTGCGATCAACCGACACCTCTGTCATATAATGGCGGAGGACACCGCTTCCTCAAACGGTGACAAACACGAGCAAACAGATGGTGAGACGGTTCCCAGGTAAAAGTTGTTTCGAACTTGACACTGCGATAACACGATGACATGTGAAGGACGTGGCTGCTGAGCGGAGCTGGAGCTGGAGCAGTGACCTTGCAGGCTGAGACATTGTTTGCTTTTCGTCGAGGTGTTGTGTGTGTTTCTGTATTTAAAGGGTGGATATCAGCTGCAGGGCCTGTTTGAGTTTTACATCCCTGAGTTACCTGTGGAGCAGCAGCTGCGAGCTGTCATTCTGATGCCATGTAATTTGACTTCTCCTTTCACTACAGATCATTTGCATTTTAAGCAAATTAAAACATGGCTGTGCCTGTCTGTGACATGGGTGTAATAGTATGTTATTGCGATACATCCATGGTCTGTGAGCACTGACATTATGACTGACCACCAGTACTACTAACAGAAGAAATTAGTAATACACAATACACAAAACTCGATTACTGGGGCTGATATCGAAACCGATTGTTGTGAGAACACTTTTCTGATATACACTTCAGCGATACAATGAAACAGTTTTAGCTATAGAAAATGAGGAATTAGATCAGATCATAGATTTTTGTCGATGCCTGACTCTGTATTTGTGACAGTATCGCAGGCATTTCCAAATGCTTGTACTGCTCTCAGAACATCTCTAATGCATTATGCTCATATGGTATATATACATATATGATAGAGATAGAGGTCATTGTTTATTTAAATTCCAGTAATTCATTTCACAAGTGTGCATCTTACTGTAACGACACTGTTGGACCCTGCACCACCATCTGCTCAGTTGTGATGCACACTCTACTGCAAACAGCGCTGAATATTATTAACGTGTCACGGCCTGAATCAACTTGCAACATATTTCTTGATTTTGATATATATATGGGCAATAATCTGGCAATAACATCGGCCGGCCTTTAATGGCTCTAGAAATCAGTATTCTGACTCTGGTTGAAAGAATTGTCAGCATAAAAGCTCTGACTCAATAGTCCCAGTTGTTTTTAAACTGCACACCATCCTCATCCTCTGTTGCAATCTCTGTTTCCACTTGTTCCCTGTCTCCCTCGCTCCTTTCATGAAACTTCATCCCAGTGGGCAGTATTAGTGTAAAAGTGCCAGCTCTGATGGTAGCTGTAATAGCCCTTTATTGATTTCTGTCTCAGTCTCCTGTGCTGTCTCTTCTCCAGCACGGTCAGTGGTGGAAATAGTAAAAAAGAAAAGTACATGAAATTTCATGCTGCAAGAACTAGGAAATTAATCCAGTTTCTTAAATGAGAGGATTAACTGCCTTTCTTTGGGATATATGAAAGTAAACAGAATAATTCCCCTTTTTGCCCCTTGGACACTGCATTGAAGACCTTTTTCAACATTTACTGATATTTTATAGACCAATAATAGGGAAAGTCGTTGATAATGACTGAATGTTAGTTGCAGTAGTAATTGCTCCATGCACTTTGTCTGTAGAGGAAACAAAAAAAGAAAATGTGGGCCTGAGTGTGTTAAATGTTGTCACAGTGTAACTGAATGCAGATAACAGTGTTAGTGTGTTCCATCAGGGGTTATGTGATATCGACGGTTTAAAAAAAAAAAATACAATAGCCTTAAAGGCTGCTTTTGAGAGGGCAGTGCTGCATTCCTCGCTCCTCATTGCTTTGACATATTGACAGCTTGATTGTTGTCTGCAGATCTCGCATGGGAATATGTAATGTCTGGAAAGATGCTGAAAAGCTGAGGCAGACTTTTAAAACAGATCTGTTAGCCTTTGAATCTGTCAGTTCTACTGTCTTGGCTGTTGACAATGTGCGGTTGAGATTGTTGCAGAAGGAAACTGTAAGTGCTTGTAAGTGCCCTTGCTTTGCTGGAGCTGTTCCATTACCATGAATTTGGCCTCTAGCTTGTGTTGCTTGAGAAAACACTCGCCTCAACAAACAAAGGTGCACCATAAACAGAGCCAGCGGTTGTGTGTGTTGGCAGATGAAGGTGGCTCCAAAAGCACTAGCTTGATTAGGGTAAATGTGCAGGAACTAAAAATCTATCTCATCCGTCTCTACTTTTTTTTTTTCTTTCTGTTAACCTTGTGTGAAGCTGAATATTCACAGGATGTTCATCTGGCTACTAATCTCTACACTAATCATTTAATCATGACACACTACACCTTCAAATTCCAACTGAAGTAGACACTCAGAGGCAAAGTTGTAGTACAATCGTTGTTTTTCTCTCATATTCTTTGGAAAAACCATCACTACCAGATTTCTCTTATTCTCCTATGTATTCTGCATAGAGCAAAAAAACACAACCTTCACTCTCATTAAAACAATTACAGAAATATTTTATTGCTTTGAAATAAGCTGTGTTAACCATGACCTTTGTAAAGGTGACACCTTTTGAACACAATGAGCATAATTCATTTCTGCACTTTATCTTCTTTGGCATGGAGAATGTTTCACCATGGCATTTCATTTTTTGTTTTTGGGGGGGTCTGGCCAGGGTTATGGTTGGCCTGGTGGCCAACAAGGGAAACACTTGTATTCATTGCTAACACAAACTGACAATGGCACTGGCAATTCTAACACACACGCACACACTGTTGTTCATCCTCAGTTGTCACA
Source organism: Paralichthys olivaceus (assembly GCF_024713975.1). Lineage (NCBI taxonomy): Eukaryota > Metazoa > Chordata > Actinopteri > Pleuronectiformes > Paralichthyidae > Paralichthys > Paralichthys olivaceus. The sequence continues at coordinate 16,436,021 of NC_091103.1, read as the reverse complement.
TTCAGGATCTTCTAGTTTCCACTGTACTGATTCCTCGGCTCAAATGGTAACCATACAGCTTCCTGGGGTTTCTGAGTACCCCATCCAAGACTGTCCATTTTCTAGTCGTCTGTTGTTGTTTGCAGTCTACACATGTAATTGCCCTTTGTACCTTCTTTGGTCACCGCATGCACAGGCTGCCTTTGCTG